>NC_142032.1:70722227-71025936 GCF_982192425.1 Myodes glareolus
GGTGTGGTAGCATACACCTTTGAGTCCAGCACTGGGGATGCAGAGACAGAGGGATCTCCGTGAGTTCAAGGACAGCCTGGTCTACAGAGTTATTCCAGGACAAAGATATACAGAGAACCTGTCTCAAAAAGTAAAAGTAAAAATAAAAGAAATAGAGGTTAAAATAAAGCCGCATAAAGATGGAAAATACACAGAGAATCTTGATTCTGTATGCTATTATGCTCTCTTTGAATTGTTTGAATGCTGAGAAAGGAGCAACAGCTGCTAAAAGATATTTGTTTATAAATGCTGCTGAACTAACCCAAGATAGGCATTTTGAAAATACCTTGGCTTCAAAACTGAAGTCAAAAGGTATATTACTTTGGAGAAGAGATTTTGCTTTTGTTTCCACAGAAAATGAGAGGCTATGGATTCATTCTGAGTTAAGAAAAATCAGCTTTGATCAAGGGAGGCCACCTGAGAAATCTCCGACAGGAACAGATGGCCCAGATGCCTGAGTTCTTCATCCAGAACAGGTTCAAGACTGCTGCCTGAGATGATCAAGACTCACAGGATACTCCAATCAGAACTTGATTATAACTCTAAATTTTCTTTAGGTCCCCATAAGATCATCAGCGCCCCCAACCAGCAGGAAGTAGCCTGAAATACTACGCCCACATTCCCAACAAATGGATTATGGGTATTTTCCTTTGTTTAAAAAAAAAAAGAGGGAAATGGTGCGGGAGAATTATCTGTATTCTGTCAATCATATTTTAATAAAACGCTGATTGGCCAGGCAGGCAGTATAGGCAGGAAATCCAGACAGGAAGTAGAGGTGGAGCAAAGAGACTGGGAGTTTTCTAGGAAGCTCCCTCTGTTACTCCTGTGCAGACCACCGAAGAGGCAGCATGTAACTTGCCCAGTTGAGAAAGGTACGGAGCCATGTGGCTAATGTAGATAAGGATAATGGGGTAACATAAGTTATAAGAGTTAACAAGAAGCCTGACCTAATGGGCCAATCAGTTTATAATCTTATGGAGTCTTGTGGCTTCTTTGTGGCTTGCTGGCTGTGGGGTACTGGGCGGGACAGATACCCTCAACAAGCCGGCCCTCGTGTTACAGTGTGCATGTTTGGGTGCACACACGTGCACATGTGGATGTATGAATGTGAAGGTACATGTAGAGATCAAAGAACAACTCACAGAAATCAGTTCTCTCCTCCCACCCCATGTGACCCAGGGTTGTAACTCAGGTCAACAAACTTGGCAGCAAGCATCTTTACCTGCTGAGCCATCTTGCCTGCCTGGAAATCTAATTTTAATGAAAACTTCAATGAGGGTCTTTCTTCAGTTTAATGGAATGATACCCAAGTCTGTATGGAAGAGTAAATATTTCCAGAGTAGCTAAGAAGGTTATGGAAAAGAACAGTGCGTATACTTGCTTCACAAAACGCCAGGTTAGGACACAAAGTCCAGCAATCCGCTCTTGGGCACCAGCTAGGGATAGATAAATGGGCAGGAGGATTGAACAGAGAACCAAAAGCAGATGGCAGCAAATGAAAGCATACAACACAGAGCAAAGACTCACGTATTAGCACAGAGGCCATCTGGAAGAAAGTACAGTTGGAGCCCCATCTTACAGTGCACTGCAAATAGATAGACCAAAGGCTTGAATGCAAAAGTAAGACCCAGACTGGCCCCAGAGCCTGCGTCTGTACTTACTGTCCAAAGCTGAGGAGGCCTTTCCAGCCTTGGAAAGATGCCTGGAAGTGAGAGATCAGAAAAGCAATGATAAAATTGAGACAAGACAGGTCTTTGAAAACTTCGAGAAGACAAATTTGGCCTCAACAGACAAAAGGTGAATTGGGAAATTGGTATTTTTAATACATAAAGGATGTAGGGTTGGGTGCCAGTTCTCACACTGGGAGGAGACAGGGGCAGAAAGGGACTTTCTTTCGGCTCCATGTGTCCTTAGTTAGCTGCTGCCACGGACAGCATCCTGGGTGCTGAGCAAGCCCAGGCCAGGGAGTTCCTGGATTGGTGTCTTTGTAGGTGGCTTGCCAGGACTGCTGAGGTGCACAATAGTGGCAGCCCTCTGTGATCACAACTGTCCTCCCCAACCCTCCTCACAACAATGCGTTCCAGCCTCTGAGACTTCACCCACCCTTCTCCCCTTGAGCCAATCCCATGCTTGCTTGTCTCTGGTAGGACTGTCGCTGCCTTTGAGGTGTCTATGCAGTAGCAGGTTCCTTACCCACATCTGTTCCTGCTGTCTTTTCAGCAGATCTCCTCTGACTTCCCATGTAGCGACCAGCTTGGCTACTGTTTGCGTCCCTGGTGCCAACCACAGTACGTAGTCTGTAGGAGTTCACTGGGTACTTGCTGACTGAGCAAGCGAATGCCTTTACAGTCAGAAGTCTAGGGAAAAAAACCTTAAGCTGTCTAACATCTCGAGTAGTGCTAAGGATGAGCATAAAAAGCTATGTGTACATAACAAATTGCTATAGCCTTACATGCTACTGGTATGTCAAACTTTTAAATGTACATTACCTCCTCAACTATCTGCAGGAACTGGCTCCAGGAAGGTCAGCACATACCAAACCATTCAGATTATCAAGATTTGGGTTCTCTTCAATATGGGAACCTAGTATTTGCAGATGATCTGTAGGCACCCTTCGACATATTTCAAATCATTTCTAGAACTTATTATACATAATAACAACATAAAATCTGTGCAAACACTTTTGCTTCATATTTTTAGAGAATAACAACAAGAAAAATAGGACTGGACTGACACTATTTTATGTCAATACTTTCAATCTGAAAATATCATCTCGTCTGCTGAAATAGTTATTATTGAGTCTGTGTATGTGGAGTTGCATATTGCAGTTGCTCCCAGGAACCCAATCTATAAAAAGAAATGCAGAGGATGGAGAGCTGGCTCCGTGGTCCACAACACTGACTGTTCTTCCAAGGGACTGGGGTTTGGTTCCTAGCGCAGCGTGGTAGCTCACAACTGTCTGTAACTCCTGTTCCAGGGGATTCAGATGCCCTCTTCTGGCCTCTGAGGATACTGCATGCATAAGGTACACAGAAGTACATGCACACATAGCACCCATGCACATAAAGTAAAAATAAATAAATCATTAAAAAGAAAAAAAAGCAGGATATGAGTGAATATGTGAGAGAAGTTTATTCATGCATGGTTTAACAAAATATATAAATAAGGAAATTAAATATTCCCTGGGATGGGCTGGAAAATGTATGACATACGCACATTAAAGAATACTATGCCCCACTTTAAAAGTTGTAAAAAGGGCCAGGAGTTGGTAGCACATGCCTTTAATTCCAGCATTCAGGGAGGCAGAGTCAGGCAGATCTCTGTGAGTTTGAGGCCAACCTGGTCTACAAAACAAGTTCCAAGCTTCCCCTGAAAATATGCCACAGCACAGCTTTGAGAGAAATGATGGTTTTCTTTCTTTATACACAAGATTTATTTCATTTTCTTTAATGTGTGTGAGTGTTTGCCTGCACATATGTATATGCACCACAAGTGTGCTGTGCCTGTAGAGGCCAGAAGAGGGCATCAAATCCTCTGGAACTGTAGCATTAGATGGTTGTGAGTGACCAAGTGGGTGCTGGGAATTAGACCTGGGTCCTTTGTCAAAGCAGCAAGTTCTCTTAACTGTTGATCCATCTCTCCAGCACCCAGAAATGATGGTTTTTGTGTAAACAAAGAAAATGAGAGGACAATTTTTCTGCCAAATATTTATTTGCTTCTATTCATGCATGTTTCAGGAGGACTTACAAGCAGAAGTTTGCTAAATCAAGGCGATGTCTCATTCATAATGCCACAGTGAAATAATATGTACCACTGGTGCATTTTTCAAAAATAAAAACCACATTGAAGAAGTGTCTTCAGTGTGATGAGATGTGTCCATTTGGAGTTCAGAGCTAACTGGAAACTTTTCTCATGCACCAACCCTGATAGACAGGGAGAAAATATGATTAACAAAGAAAATTGAGTGTGTGTAGTAATGAACACAATCAGAAACTGTGACTTAAATGGTGAATTATTATCAGTGTTCCCAAAGTCCATCTCCTCTTCGGTGTGTAGAGTTCAGAACTGAACGCAGTTAATTTCATCATGAAAAATCAATGTACATTGGAGAAAGAAGTAATTGATCAACTACTTAAACACACACACCAGAGGGGGGGGGAAGGAGGGAGGAAGGGAGGGGGAGGGAGGGAGAGACAGGGAGAGAGAAAGAGAGAGAACGCAAAACCTCCCAAACTTACAGAAAATTGCAAGGGCTTGACATAAAGACATCTTTCTAGGAATCTTCAGAAAAAGCTGTCCCATGTGAGTACTTAGAAGTCACGGCGCATTCCTAGCCACACAATCGGGAAATTAACGTTGACACACCACTGTTGACCGGCAGACCGCATCCACGTTTTTAATCGTCCCAGGACTGCCCTTAGCAAAAGGCCCGGTTCACAGGCACAGGTGGTAGCCCTCGCATCTCTCTAATCTCGCAGCCGTCCCTCTGACTCCCGCGACCTTGGCACTGTAAGGATCACAGGCTAGTTATTTGGGTTAATATTCCCTGGTGAGAAGATTCACAATTCGTTATCAGATCTGTGAACCTCAAAGCTTGGGCTGTGCCCTTCCGCTCTACAGGGGCCCCGCAGTCTCAATCTGACAGCTCCACAACCGCAGCTCTGCTTCGATTTATAACTCGTAAGTGTTTTAAGGTGATAACAACCCATTCCCCATCTCACTTTGTTGCCCCTTGCTTATGTATGTTGCTTGGACTCTTAGATTCCTGTCTTACTCTATGAATTATAATCCACTACAAAGGTTATTTAATTTGGTCTGCCTTTGTACTGGATTTAGCCAGTAAGATCCGGCTTCTGGTTCTTAGGCCTGTTGTCACCATTCTTTAGACGTTTTCTTTTCCTTTTTCTTTTATAGAATTAGATTTTTTTAAAAATTCTCTCTCTCTCCCCCTTTCTCCCTCCCCCCTGTGTGTGTGTGTGTGTGTGTGTGTGTGTGTGTGTGTGTGCCTGTCAGGGGGAGGTATGTGTACATTCATTTAAATGTCTCCCAAGGCCAGAGGCCTGGGATCCCTTAGAAACGAAATTACAGGTGATTGTGAACCACCTGATGAGGATGCCAGGCACTGAAATTCACATCCTCTAGAAGAGCAGTAAGAGCTCTTAGCCTCTGAATCATCTTTCCAGCCCCTTTAGACATTTTCTTACTTTGGGGCCCAAATGGTATTTCTAAGCACAACTGGTTTTCTATATGTACAGGCACTGAATTAACCGTAGTTTCTTTTAGCAAAGAAGAATGTTCAAAAAAAGAAAAAGCCATCTGGGTATTTGTGAGATCCCCCTGTTTCTAGGCATCCCTGGGGGGCAGAACAGGGGAATATATATGCTCAAATACATATGCAAAGTGATAGGTTTATTTATCAATATATGTATATAAATTTGATACTCACTGGGTGTCTTAGTTATGGTTTCTATGGCTGTGATGAAATACTATGCCCCAAAAGAAAGTTAGGGAAGAAAGGGTTTACTCAGCTTACTCTTCCTCATTGCTGCTCATCATCAAAGGAAATCAGGGCAGAAACTCAAGCAGGGCAGAAACCTGGAGGCAGAGCTGATGCCGAGGCCATGGAGTGTGCTGCTTACTAGTTTGCTGCCCCTGGCTTGCTCAGTCTGCTTTCTTATAGGGCTCAGGACCACCAGTGCAGGGATGGCACTGCCCGCAATGAGCTGGTCCCTCCCTCATCAATTATTAATTAAGAAAATGCCCTACAGAAGATCTTATAGAGGCATTTTTGTAATTGAGGTTTCCTCCTCTTAGATAACCCTAGTTGGTGTCAAATTGACATAAAACTAGCCAGCACACAGGGTCAGGGTTACCAGTGCCTCTTGGTGGGCAGAATTAAGAAATGTATGTACAACACATACACACACACACACACACCACACACACACAGAGAGAGAGAGAGAGAGAGAGAGAGAGAGAGAGAGAGAGAGAGAGACAGGCAGACAGACAGACAGACAGACAGACAGACAGACAGAGGGGTCAAGTGATGGTTTTCTATACATAAACTTGGTAAATTATAGTATATACATATATGCATATATATGTAAACAATCATGGGCTTCCACTACCATACACAAAGTATCTCTTTAGTCATAGCCCCGTGTGGATGCTCTCCTCACTCATATAGGGTCAAGTTTGCTTCTTTAGCCACCCCCACCCACCCTTGTCCACTCACAGAGATGTCTTTCTCACTCCTGCAGCATCCTTCACAGGGCAGCTACCTTCCTCAGTGTAGCCGTCTCCCTTAGTGCCGGTCCCCTATTCTAGGCCACTGTGACACTGCCTCCCTCCATCCCCTGAGCTCTGCTCACCTCCCAGCTGGCCATGTGGTGTCTGCCAGCCTCTTTACAACCCATAGTGCTTAGGAAGATGCAGCATAGGTGGCCTTTCTTGTCTCAGCAAGTGTAAGAGAGTGGCTTCCTGCCATGGCTGGAGGGGGACAGCCAGCTCTCCTGTTCTGCCTGACTGGCCTGGTTGAAACCTTCCAAGCCATACATAGTACCATGAAGACCCAGCTGCTCCCATAAGCCGGGAAGGCCAGAAGCGGCAGGGTGACTTTGTCATGTTTCCAATATGCATGGCAAACGCAGCCTCTTCCCTGTGAACCACCCTTTCTCAAGTCCAGCTCACAATAGAACTTTCTGGCATAGCTGCCACATGGGACAGAATGGAGCATAGCCCCCGGGTACTTCCCACCATCTTCTATGTGCCACAGAGAGAGGAGGGGACGGAGAAGAAAAGTCCCTCTGGGACTGTTCCCCTGACCGCAAAGCTAGTGTTTCCAGTGTGACAGAGTTGCCATTGACTCTTACCATGGAATGCCTGGAGGTGAAACAGCAAATACAATGTATCAGGAAAAATAATCAGGAGATCACTGAGGTGGCTAGATCGCCCCATTTATTGGAAATTGTTAAAAAGCATTGTCTGTGCTTATGAACACTTAATAGCTTATACTAATTATTATTTTATGTGGAGAGTAATGATTTATATGCTTTATCTTGTGTTTAAAAGGCCTGAACTGTCAGGGCCTTTGACTCCATGGTGTTTTGGAAGGTTGTCTTTCCTCGGCTCACTCTCTTCCTGTTTCATCCCGGCCACAATGATGCGGTCAGGAGGAGAAGCACTGCTCTGGCCATGTGAAGAACTGTGAGTATATTCTGGCCACAGGTTCAGATCAGATCAAGGTGTCCCCAAGTTTTCAGGCTTCAGGTGTTCACAGATCATCTTTTGTTTAGATAACCCTCACGTTAACACTTCTCCAGAGGATAGCAGGGCTGGTTGGTGCTGAGACTCTCCCACGCGACCAGACATTCTAATAATTCCAAGATGAGCGCCCCCACCCCCCAGAGCATTTAAACACAGCTACAAATCCCAGAAAAACACTCACTGATAATAAAGAGCATGCCCCTCCCTTTAAGTACTTTTTTTAAAAAAAAGATCTTTCAAATCCACACTCCCTAAAGCCTTTGTTTTTATTTAGTCCTGTCAGCTTCAAAAGCGCATTTAACCTGTATGCCAGCGGGGAAACAAAGCCTGCAGCAAAGCCACCAGCAGCAACAAGACATTCTCCCTATTCCTCCGGGACCCACCTGACTGAAAGGAAGGAGAGAGAAGCAGATTCTACATGTTTGGGCAATTCAAACTGGAGCACACATGCCCAGCTTCTGCAGATCTTAACCCAAGCCATGCCTCCTGCTGGTGCTTTTGTTCATCACAGTGGAGGCCCCGCTTCCCTCCTCAGAGGACCCTCTCTTTCTGGAGCCTTCCAAGAGGCCCTCATGGCTTCAGACAAAGGACGACACTGTTCCTGGCCATGCGCCCCTGCCTTAGATCTTTCTGAGCAAGTCCCAGTTCTTTGAAGCCGGTACTGAACTGAATGCAGTCTGAGTAGGAGCTAAATAGAGTGGGGGGAAGTCAAACAGATGCCAGTGCTTGGGAGCTCAGGGCAAGGTGACCGTGGAAGGTAAGTGGTTACAAGAATATCGTTCCTCAACTTCAGGCTGGCATCGAGGTTACTGGGCTAGTGGGAAGGAACCATCTAGGCAAATACAGTAGATGTCACTCTCAAATACCCACGTGTCTCTTGGCTTAAGTATTTTTAGGTTCTTCTAAAAATTTCTGTAGCTTGGAGATTCCTACAAAGTACTGGAAACATATTTCAGATACAAAACTGGCCTGGGTGATGAGAAAGATGTAAAAACATTAAGATTGTATCTCTTGTCTCTTTGGTTGGTTTGTTTGTTTTTGAGACATGGTTTCATGTAGCTCAGACTGACCTCAAACTTGCTATGTAGTCAAGGATAGCCTTAAATGTTTTGATTCTCCTGCCTCCACCTCCAGGTGGAGGTGAGATCACATGGCATGTGCCATCATGCCCAGTTTATGTGGCGCTAAGGATCCACCCCAGGGCTTTGTGCATGCTAGGCAAACACCCTGCTAACTGGGCTCCATCCCTAGCCCCAAAGCTCGGATCTTTAAGAGATAAAAGCTAACGTTCTTGAGGACAGAAGCAGAAAGGAACCAGCATAAGAGAGACGGAAAGCCCTGGGTAGCATCTACACACACACAGGCAGCCAGGCACTCTGAGATGCTCATAGCCCATGCACACAAGTCTTCCACCAGTTAAACTGTGCCCGCCATCCAAGGCCTACAGTCTGATTCATTGTGATGGCGGGGCGCCTTCTCCTTGCCCCTCAGTTGTAGAGTGGGTCTTGGCCTCCATCTCCTTTTCATAGCGCTTGCCTTGGAGGCTCTCCAGTCCGTCCCCTCCCAGCTTTCAAAAGAACTGGGCTGAGAGGGCAAATCGGGACCAGCAAAAATCTTTCTGGAACTTCTTTGGCGAGAAGCCTAAAAGGCCATTAAAGCTAAAAGCCATGTAATTTTTTTTCTGCTGGGTAAAGAATGGAGTGGGGCCTGGTTCCACTTAGGAAGTAAGGTTTCTGTTCTTGTGGGAAGTTTGTGGTTGAAACAAGCCATTTTGTGTTTTTACTTTAAAACAATTTCCTCAGCAGTGCTAGGTGAATAAATAACGGGACTTCATTATGACAGAAACAGGCGTTTTTGGTTTTTTTTTTTTTTTTTTGTGCACACAAGAAAGCCTCAGGCAGCTTGGAAACAGCAGGCAAGAAGCATCCATGGCAGGTATTGTAAGCACCAACTTCTCTAACGAACGCTAGAGAATAAAAACATCTGGCAAAGGTCACGTTCATGTTCTTAGCTAAGGACACTGTTCATCTGGCTTTTCGGCTGGGGAAGGACAGTTTTTCCGCGACTTAGACAGGAAGCAAAAGTTGTCTCGTGGCAGCTGTATACACTGCTCTTAAACAATGGCCCTGATATGAATTCCTCCTCTGTTCTGAGCCCCTGGGGACAGAGGAGAGGGGATGTTCCTCTGTGCCAGATGAAGGAAGGCAGACAGAGACAGAGAAAAGGTGCTCCCCTAGGCCTGACAAGCAGGGAAACTCTTCGAAATTGCAACAGGGTTTTATTTTTGTTTGTTTATTTGTTTTTGACAGATGTCTCATTTGGCTTTAACCCACACACCCTGAAAAATGGCTTCTGGAGGAAAAAGAAAAGAAAATATTGACAACATGCTACAGATCTGAAATTGTGAGCAAACCTGAGAGGAATGGAAGGCTTGGAAAGACATTCCAGAGAGTTTGGAGGGGTGAGCTTCACTGAGACTGCTACAGCAGGTGGGAGTCATACGGGAGTGTGAGCACCTTAGCCTCTGAGCACTTTCAGCCAGGTGCCCACAAGTCCTTCTCTGGCCCCTTACCCTCTGCCTGAGACCTGCCAGCATTCCCGGAGCCTGGATGACTATACCGTCACCCAGAAACTGCTCACACTGCCCACCAGTGTTCCCTGGCCTCTGGGCACACACCAGCATCACTTTACCCATCCACAACGCAGACATCATCTATCCATCATAATCCTCCCGGTTTCAAGAGAGCCAGCTTCTTCAAGGGCTGATTTGCCTTCCTCCTGCAGAAGCATGACCTCTTTTGTGTCAAAGAGATGATCACCTGGCGTGGCTACCACCACCTCTAGCCAAGTCTGCCTGCCCATTGTCCCCAGCTGCGGCTGGTGTATGGCTGTAAGCAAACAAACGGATCCCTGTCTACCTGGCCTTGATCTGACATAGTCCGTCCAGCTGAGATCTCCCGTTACGCTCTAAGCCCTCACCGTAGACCTCCACTGTACATTGGATACAGACAGATTACATTTTCCAGTTGCCAGGATCACTCCTTTATATAAGGTCCCTGTCATCTCACTCTTTAAAAAAATACCTCAAAAACTTTATTTTAGAATGTGTACCAGGAAGGCCAGCTGATGGCTTAGTAGGTAGGACAGAGACCTGCTGGTAAGATGACTCAGTGGAAGAAGCACTCACCCTTCAAATCCATCGACCTGAGTTTGAAAGAAGAAGGTTGATTCCACGGAGCTGTCATCTGACCTCTGCATGCCTGCCATGGCACATGGGTGCCCTCCCATGCACAATAATAGTGAATGAATTAATTTAAAAATAAAATTTGTGAAGAAGTACATAGGAAATAATGATAGCGAAGTGATGGCATTGAATGTGCTCATTTGTTTTTTAATTAAGTTTTATCAGCACTCTACATGAGTAGGCCTTGCATGCATTGTGGGCATGTGTGCAAGTCATGGGGGGAGGGGCTGGAAGAAAAGCAAGTGTCAGAATGATGTTTTAGCTGAGCCTGAGCCTAGGAGACGTGATCTTGGAGGGAAAGCAGGGGACAGGGAATGGAAATAGCTTACCCTGGCTTGCGGAAAAGGAGAGCAAGCTCTTCCAGGACTAGCATAAAGGGTCCCTGTATTCCTTGTCCCCGTGGAAAATGCTCCTCCTCACCCGATAGTTCCGGGCTCTCACACAAGGAAACGTTGTCAAAGGCTCTCCATGGTGTGTCTTTATTACTATTTGGGAAAGCTAAGCATTTTGTTGAACTCTGGATACATTTTTTCCCCTAATTTTCGCTTGAAACCATGGATCCAAAAGCACAGTATGGTCATTTTGAAAAGGTCAGTGTGGATGTGATGTTATCATTGGGCAAGACCAGTATGAATTGCCATGTCATTCTTTTTAACTTGGTGAGTGTTTATGGAGCATGTAGTATGTGCGCACACTGTGGAGGGCACTGGAACTTCTCAGTGAGCAATACCTACTCACTCATTCCCTCCCTAGAGTTTAGGGCACGGTGGAGAATAAAACAAGCAATCACATCCCGATAAGAGAACTAACATAGGTAGGCAAGGATATAAGGCAGGCTGGGTTAGCCCAACCCTGGGGACCAAGGAAAGCTTCCAGACAGAGCAACAGCTGAAGGCTAAGATGAATGAGCCAGACATGAACAGCGACGGAAGTGAGTGGGGAAAGTTCAGGCCAAGGGTGACAACATGCGCCCAAAGTGCCACATTACAGACAACAACAGAAGCACCAAGTGAAAGTACTTCAAGTTGACCACCACAACAGAAACAGCAAAAGGAAAAGGGGAAAGAGGCTAAAGCCTGCCAGCTTTCACTATCAGAGAGTCGTGGGCTGGAGACACGAGGTTGTTCTATAGGAGCTGGCTAGTTCGCAAGGACAGGCTCTGCCTGCAGGTTAAATGGCATTGACAGCTCCCTGCGATTTAGTCTCAGGCCACACCAGATGCAGTGTCTGGGGTTCTACCACCACTACCCCTTAGGATCTTCCACACAGCCCTGTGAGGCAAAACGTTCAGGTAAAGCCGATACAGACCAGATAAAACGAATTGACTCAAGACCATCGTACCAAAAGCGCCACACTGTTAGCTCCGACCTCAACTGGCTTCGTTGTGGGAACTGTGTCACATAGAACACATGGGGCCATCCCTGCGAGAATTTAACCTTTTCCCTGGGATATTGTAGGGCAGTGGTCCTCAACCTTCCTAATGCTGCGACCCTTTCATACAGTTCCTCATGTGTGGTGACCCCAACCATACAATTATTTTCATTGCTATTTCAGAACTTTAAGTTTGCTACTTTATGAATCATAATGTAAACATCTGTGTTTTCCAATGGTCTTAGGAGTCCCCTGTGAAAGAGTCATTTGACCCCCTACAACATGGGGTCATTTCCCACAGGTCAAGAGAAGCTAAGGTAGAGGGATCCACATATTGTCAGGAACCAGTAACCCTCTGAAGGTTTTCAAGGAGATTTGGGCATCCGATAATCTTTCAACAGTAGAATTTGTAAAACCGCCCTCAAAGGAAACCACCGTGTCCATCTCAGACGGCCTCATGTGCACTTCGTGCACAGGGAACAGGTAGAGTCCCTTTAAGAAATTCATTGTTTGCATCCGCCCTTGTAGAAACCTGGGGTGGGCTGAGTGCGGAGAGAGGGGCCTGGTGCAACGGACAGAATTAGGGCAGTGTAACCCTCCAATAGAAACAGGCATTCCCAACATCTGCTTTAGCTAATGCTGCCTTGGGCAGTATTAAATTATGTATTCAGCTCTTAAACTATCACAGATTCGTGTTTTGAGAGCACAACCGTGAGAAAATCCTGCACCACTGGCAGAAACAAATGGTTCTGTTCGTCTTTGGCATGAAATTCTTTTGGTGGCCGTTCTTTATCGTCTTTCAAAGGCAAGGACACCATGGGGGACCACATAGGTTAGAATGTGTAGGAACTTATCCCTTCCAGTACTGACTGACCGAAAACGAGAATTAAAAGGTACCTCATTCGCTCACCATTCAGCAAAGGAAATCCAAACAAATAGCAATAAATACCCCAATGAGTCAGGGGCAGCGAGACCTAGCAGGACTTTTCCCTACAGCCTGATAATCGCCTTTCATTTATAGTAAAGTGTTCCTCTCAAGATCTCAAATCATTATCCTGTTGATGTGTCCATGGAGCGGGCGTGGGGTGGGGGGATGCTCCCGCCCTGCTACAGCATTGTTGAAAAACAGGAAGACTCACACATTTTTCAGTATAATGTCACTGGTGAATTTTACAAAGGACATTGGTTGAAGAAAGTGGGGGGTTTTCTCTGGTCTCGTCAATCCTGACCTCCATTGGCCTGAACTTTCCCCTGCTCTGCACTTTCCCTGTGTGAAGGCGAGGCTGGACCGCAGTCACCTGTTAAAATCTAGACCAGTCTACTGTAGGCTATTTCTCCTGTGAAGGGAGTACGGACGCCATCTGGGACCTCTTTCAGAGTGCAGTGGGACACAGGAAAACAGACTGCTAATGACGTCGAATGGATACCAAGTCTACCCACATTCTGCTTCACCAGAGTTTTTGCACTGGTCTCCATACTACACTGACTTCTGAGAAAGTACAGTCTGTGGCCACCACCCCTCCTTTGCAGCTGAGCATGCCTGCTGTAGTGGTTTGAAAGGAAATTGCCCCATAGGCTCATAGGGAGTGGTGCTATTAGGAGGTATGGCCTTGTTGGAGTCGGAATGGCCTTGCTGGAGGAAGTGTGTCACTGGTGGTAGGCTCTGAGGCTTCAGATGCTCAAGCCAAGCCCAGTGTGGCATTTTGCTCCTGCTGCCTGCTGACCCTGATGGAGAATTCTCCCCTACCTCCCCAGCACCATGTTTGCCTGCCTGCCCCCACGATTCCCACCACGACGATAATGGACTGAATCTCTGAGCTGTAAGCCAGCCCCAAGTAAATGTTTCCTTTCTAAGAGTTGCCATGGTCATGGTGTGTCTTCACAGCAATAGAACTCTGATGAGGACACCTGCTAACCTTGGCTGTGCCCTCCTGATAGTCAGCACCAGGTGTCATGCAGCAACTCTTGGCGAGCAACCTGAAGCAGGACCTCGTGGTTGCAGGGATACCTCCTGGTTTCTACCAAGGAGACCGCCTTCTAAGGCCTGCCCCAGACTTAGACACGGACTTGCCTCTCCGTCTTCTGCACAGATGAGGCTGGAACTTATCTGAACGTTGTCCAGGAATACTCACTACTTGTTACCCAGATTGGAGAAGCAGCTGTCTTCTTGTGTTTGTTCTCCCATCTCTGCTCGCTGCCTTGGAGGTATATGGCTAAGCTAGAGACAACCTTTGTGGTCAACTAAAGCCCACAGCTGTGCTCCTACGTGGCTTAGATGTGACTGAAACAGCAACCTTGAAGCTGATCCCGAAGGTTTTGCAGATAGCGTAAAGAGACTGTCACCAAGTAGGAAAGCAAGATGGGGGAGACAGACTCAGCTGCCAAGCAGCCTACAGAAGGTACGATGGCTCCAAAAGGCAGTGAAAGCAGCAAGAAGCCCACTGTTTACCCACTCCTGGAGCAGCTGGCCAGAGCGTGGCAAAGTGAAAAGGTGGGAGGGGAGCCAGCCTCGTTGAAGGTCAGGGACCCCAAGATGAGGCCTGAGCTCACAACAGGCATGCCAGGTATGTCTATCCCAGGACAATTAAAGCCACCTGGTAGAGGAGACCAAATCTGCCTCTGAAACAGGAAAGGCAGGAGAAGAAAACCTAGGGTTTGGGGAGTGCCCAGGGGGTGGCGGTCACCAGTACTGTAGTACTGTGCCCCTCTGGACCCCGTAGTGGTCCCGTGGATTTGTTATGCATGAGTCTTCACCAGCTGGCTCTGGGGATCTTGCCTGAGCGTTCCACACAAACTCACAGTCTCCCCTTTACTTCCCGAGTTGGACCACACATCAGAACGGGTCAGATGGGAGCTTTGGTGTTTAGTCATTTGTCAAGATCACGTGTACATCGTCATGAGACTATGTGCAAAATTGCATGGCTATTGGACTATAACAAATGCAAAAGCACTGAAGGATGGACTGATAGCATGCTGTAGCTCGATTATGTAAAATTAAAAATAAGCAACAGCTTCTTGGGGCCCTAAATACAGTTCCCAGCAACACACACACACACACACACACACACACACACACACACACTTATTTGCATGTAGAAGTAATTGTTTAAGTTTTTATGACTTTAAACTTGAACCCACTATCTCACACAAGCCACACACACTCTACTGCAGAGCTGTACCCCAGCCCCATGTTAATAGTTCAACCCAGAGATTCTGGTGTGGCTTGAGTAATTCTCTCTCCATTTTAAGCCCTCTCTTCAGGCCCCTTGTTGATCTGTGGGTGAGGCCATAAGCTAACATGAACCAACTGCAGGAATATTATCTTGGCCTAAACTAAACAAAGAAAGCTCCCGACCCAACTGAGTTTCAGAAAAATAGGCTTTATTGTTTACAAAGTGCTGAGCTATTAGATGCCTCCATTAGACTGGAATAGTTTGAGGGGCATAGCAAGAGGTCCGCACACACAGAAGGAGCCATCTCCAAAGAGCAGCCGGAATTACAGAGCTTAGCGTGGAAGCCGCCTCATTCTCCCAGCTTCTGTTTCTGGGAAATCACTCCACATTATGACTGTTTGCGACTACAATGTATTTCCAATGCACAGTGTTATCATCAGAGCTGGCTTCCTCTGTGTCCAGGCCTCGGAATTACATCCTCAATATGCCTTCGGGCACATTATGTACAATTAGGAAGTCTTCTTGAGTGGCTCATTTTTTCCAAATATGTAATTTTGGCCAAATGATATTAAGGGATTTAAAAAAAGATATCATTCCATTAGCTGAAATTATTACTATTTTAATTTGCCCGCAAAGCCTTTATTTCAAGTCTCGTTTCTTATAGCCTGCAACTCAGTGGGTATCATAATCCTGATAGAATCTGAGCTACTTGATAGCTTGTGACATTTCAGAGGCTTCATTCCCAACAGAAAGTCAGTTTAATGAGCACTTCTGGTGTTAACTGTGAACAGTTATTTCCCACACTCTTAAAGTACACGGCTAAGCCAGGGACTGGTGCCACCTTTGCTAATGCAACACCTGGTGTTCTGTTCCTCCCAACGCCTGACCCCAACAATCATCCTCCCGTCATGCCTAGCCAATTTGTGGAATAGATGGGACTGCAGAAAAAAAAAAAAAAAAAACCAGGAGCTGAGCCAAGCCTCCTGAAATAGCAAGATTCAAGACGAGCTTCTGGATAATCCCTCTCCGATTGCAAGACAATGAAACTTTCTTGTAGATGGTTCAGCCAGCTGAGCCTCCGTCAGGGAGGTGTTATTTGTGGAGAAATGGGACTGCCTCGGAATTCGGGAAGCAAATAGCAGGCAGTGGAGGAACCAACCGCTCACTGGATTGTCCCTTTAGCTATACCACCATCAACTTAGGACCCAGACTGTGTGACGTGTTCCATGTGCATCCTCCACCCTCCATATATGTCGTCTCCCATCCACTCGAGACCCCCCACACGCTTAACTTCCATAGTCCACGCACATCCCTTGTCCCTTGTGTGGCAATTCTGTGGTCCAGGTAGACCCTACTATTCTTTCTCACCTCTGCTGTGCTAAAGACGCGTGGCTCCATGGTGGGATGGTCAAGGCCAATCGGATGCTGAACAGCACCATCTCTAAGCCCTGAGCAGCACAATGCTGAGGACCTTCGGGGGACATTTAAAAGGTAAGAGCTCTCTGCGTGCTGTATTTGATTATCATTGAAAGTGTAGGGGGATGGGTTTTCTCACAGTTTGGCAGGGACTGTCAAAGTGGCTTAGTGGGTAAAAGCATCTGCGATGCAAACCTGATGACCTCAGTTCAGTCTCCAGAACCCATGCAAAAAACCAGACACAGTGGTGTGCATTTGGCGGGGGGGGGGTGGGGTGTGGACAGATAAGAGACTTGTCAGGAAGCTCATGGGCCAGCGAGCTTAAGTACATAGTGCGCTAGACACCTTGCCTCAAAAAAAAAAAAAAAAAAAAGGTAGAAGAGAATCAACTACCAAAGTTTGCCCTCTGACCTCCATACTGGTGCCATGGCTTATATACATATACACACATGCACTCTCTCTCTGTCTCTCTGTCTCTGTCTCTGTCTCTGTCTCTGTCTCTCTCTGTCTCTGTCTCTCTCTCTCTCTCTCTCTCTCTCTCATACACACACACACACACACACACACACACACACCTGAATAAAGTAAAAGGCATAACAGGAGGTAGGATGCATTTAGCTCTCTAGCACCCACGTAAAAATTCTGGCACAGCAACACGTGTGTGCGGTTTGAGTTCTGGGGAGGCAGAGACAGGGATCCCTGAGCTTTCTAGCCTGCAAGCGTGGCTCAAAGGGGTGATTTCCAAGTTAGGGGAGAGACTGTGTCTCAAAGAGAGGTGAAGAACAACTGGGGAAGACACCTGTAGTCAACCATGGCCCTCCACACATACATGTACAACATACACACATTTGAACATAACCATGCCCGTGCATATCACACACACACACACACACACACACACACCCTTTTTAAAGCAAAATAAAATTTATTTTATACCTCAAATTAGGGTAAATACTCTTATGACATAAATATACACAAATCCTCATCTAGAGCAAATCCTGCTGGAGAGAGTTAGAGGGTAAGGATGTAGCAAGTATAAAAATTCAAAATATAGACAAGCGCCTAATTGGTCTAGTACCTTCTATGCCCCCAACACTTGAGTCGTCCTGCCTGCTTGCACAGTGTTGTTAAAGTAAAATAAATCATTTGATATGACTAGGTTTTAGGAAAATATGTGCGAACCGTTCAGGCAAAAAATCAGTTTGAAATGGATGAAATTTTCCATCTGAGTGCCTCAACCGGGAGAGAGTGCTTCTGGGAGTGCAATGTTTTTAATCTTGTTTTAAAATAAATACTTTAATGTATAAATCACTCAATTGTGAAGGCATTTCAATTTTATTTTCCTTTGGTTTTGAGGCTTTGCTCTCTACAGTCCCAAGTAAAAGCTCTCAGATAAAACCTGCTGAAAGCCGCCGTCACGAATACGGAAGCACAACTGTAAATTCATACACCACTCAAGCCGTTTGGACTCTGCAAAATTCTCTAATAAAGTGCAGAAGTGGGGTTTCGACTGAGCGTGCTCCCTGGCATGTGCCTGTTGGATGCGCAAGGAGGATGGAAAACTCCATGCATTTATGCGGCTGTCTCATGGATGTGACAGTTTGCTAATATCTTAATGAGGGAATTATGGTAATTATGAAAAATCTTAGCTTTACATTATTTGCTCTGTGTGTGTATGTGTGTGTGGCTTCCTAAGCCAACGCAACATTCTGATTCAGCAGCATTCAAGGGGGAAAATTTCTGAGCTAATAACACAAAATGGATCTTAAGCTGCTGCATATTAATCAAATTCATTTAAGTACATCCATTAATTTGTGTGTATAACAGCCAGGCCGGGAATGTGGAGGGCGCTGATTTTGCACAAAATACATATATTAACGAAGGCTAGAACTTCAACATGACTAATAGCTTTAAAAATATTTTCATAAAGCAAATTCTAAGGGGGTAATGCTGAATAATTGTTTTCTTTTTAGTGGCTCCACTTTGATTTCATTTTGTCTTGTTTGACTTTACATAGAAAAAAATTTAAAAATACTTAGAGATGATTACTAAGAAATGGGGAACCTAAAGAATGGTAGGGAAAAAAAGAGGCTGTAATATTGGACAGCAATGATATTAAAATTCCAACCTTGCCTATAAGTTACTTTACCTAAAAATAGGTTTAAGGTCACATATCTGTGTAGAAAGATATGAGTCTGAAGCTAATTGGGAAAGAACCTTTCATTTCTTGTTGGAGGGGGTGTTGCAAGCTAGCAAAAGGTGTGGCAAAGAAAAGTGAGCAGAAGAGGGCGTGGCTGTCTATCTATGTGTCTAGAACCAATAGAAATCTTTTCTTTTTCCATCTCAAGTTAGAGTGTTTCCCGACTTGTGTGGCTAATCTATCAAAGACCTTTGCAAGGTGTTTCTTTAGCCCTGGATGCTGATGCAAAGGCTGGAATCCCACTCAGGCTCATCTCACTCAGCACAGGGCCGGGCAGATCCTGGTCTCAATAAGCTTTTGAAAGAGACACTGCACAAAACAAATGCAGTAAGAATTAGCAAGCCAAGGTCAGTAATCTGAGGGGGCAACCTCAGGGAAGAATCGGGGAGTGATTTGCTGGGTGAGCTGGACAGCGTTGTCCTCCTGACCCTCTTCTTCGGTCTCGCTTGCCTCTATGCTGAGGGTGTCTAGGAGGGTCAGGGTGGGACAAGGTAACTGAGGAAAACAAGCAGAAGAAGGGAGGTGACAAGGGTCAGGGGGTATGCAGGGTATGCAATCCAGTTATAGTAAGGCAACCTGTTCCCAGGGACTGTGTCCCGTAGGACTCACATCCTGTGTGATTCAGTGGTGAACAGAGAAGGCCTGTAGTAAGGCTACTACGGGGACAGCCATATTACTCAGGACACTGGCATCATTTTTAACTTTGCTTAGGACCACTGCGTTCAGCACTTCCCAGGCTGTGATCCATGAGGAGAAAAGAACTGGGATTTGTTTTTCTTCCTTCCTTCCTTCCTTCCCTCCTTCCTTCCTTCCTTCCTTCCTCCCTCCCTCCCTCCCTTCCTTCCTTCCTTCTTTCCTTCCTCTTTTCTTGCTTTCTTTTCTTCCTCCCTCCTTCCCTCTTTCTTTTCCACTTCTTTTCCTTCCTTCCTTTCTTTTCCTTCTTTAGATAAGATCTTACTATGTATCTCAGGATGGCTTTGAGCTCACGTCTTCCCACCTCATTCCTCCATGTGCTAGGATTTCAGATGTGCACCACCACCCCATCTATAGGAACTTTCTTTACTAGATGTGCAGGACGTTGCTGGTTCTTTCTCCTGCTTTACAGTACAGTTCACACATCTGGAACTCAGAGATGTCTGGCCTCACGACACCCACAGTGCTGTTTTGGTTGGTGGTTGACTGGGTTTTGTTGAGGGTTTCGTGTACACTGCCCTTGAACTCTCGATCTTCCTGACTCCACCTACCAAACGCTAGGATGACAGGGGCATACCACTGTGTCCTGCTGATACCAGTGTTACTCTCTCTTTCTTTTACTTTTTTATTTGTTTGAGACTGAAGCTCTGCATAGCCTTGGATGTCCTGCCCAGAATTTTCTATACTGGCCTTGAACTCACAGAGATTCACCTGTCCCTGCCTCCAGAGTGCTGGGACAAAAGGTGTCTGCCACCACACCTGGCATACAGACCTTTTATAAGTCTTCTACTTCCCAGAAGGATTCAAACACAGAGCAAGCATTTACTTACACTTCAGCTGATGTAGGTCAGGTTTCTTTGCTAAAAAAATTGTTGGACCCAAGGAGTCTTAGAACTTTAAATGAGAGATGTAAAGATCATGTATCACGGGCTCTGCCCTTCCCTTCAAGAATAAGCTTTGCTGAGTGAGAATTTCTTCCTCCCAGCTTCATATCCCAGTCTGCTTGCACCACTGTTGCCAGAAAGTTTTCTTATGTCTCTCATAAATGCCTTGTTCTGTCTTCCAGAGATAGAGACAAGACGGCTTTGCGCTCATTCTTGTGGGTTCTGTCCTCAGCAGTTCAGAATCCCCTGCATCTTCCTCCCCATGGGGCATGCCTTCTCTGTTGTCTTCCTCCTCTACTCTGGAGGCTAGAAGAGGGAGAGCCAAGCTAGGGAGTGTCTGGTCGGTCAGCACTGAACACATTCACCATCTATAAAATTAAGTACCACACCACACGACACACTGTGGAACATTGATTCTTAGTGTTGCATTAAACACCTCCCATCTAACATGCATTTTCCTTCTTACTTTCAGTCCTGGGTCTGGAACTCAGGGCCTCATAGACACTTTACAAATGCTCTACCACTAAGCTACCTCCCTAGCCCTAATTTTCCTTTTGTTCTGAGAGTCTCACTGTCTTAGTTAAAATTCTATTGCTGTGAAGAGACACCATGACCACGGCAACACCTTTAAAAGAAAACATTTAGTTGGGGCTGGCTTACAGTTCAGAGGTTTAGTCCCTTATTGCCATGGTGGGAAGCATGGTAACATGCAGACAGGTGTGGTGTTGGAGGGGTAACCGAGAGTTCTACATCTGGATCAGCACACAGCAGGAAGAAAGAGTGAACAACTAGGTCTGGGCCTGGATTGAGATTCTGGAACCTCCAAGTACATCCCCTGGTGACACATTTCCTCCAACAAGGCCACATCAGCTCCAACAAGGCCACATCTCCTAATAGTGTCACTCCCTGTGAGCCTATGGAGCCATTTTCATTAAGACCACCATGCTGTGGGACAATGGTCTGTACCCTGTCACTTGTATTTTAAATAAACTTTGATTGGCCAGTAGTGAGGCAGGAAGTATAGGCGGAACAACCAGGCAGGAAGTAGACATGGCAACGAGAATTCTGGGACTAGGGAAGTTTCAGTCTGCAGTCGTCACCCAGACAGAGAGGAAGCCAGACACAGAGCAAGCAAGATGTGAATGCCTTGCCAGAAAAGGTACCAAAAAGATGTGACCTGCCCCACTGAGAAAGGTACTGAGCCATTGTAGGGGTAATACAGTACTGTCTGTTTCCTTCAGAAAGCAGGGTCAAGGATTGCCGCCACGGAGCCATGCATAATGCTGCTATTTTGTTCTAGAATTACTTCCCAAGCTGTCTCAGGCTTTATGTGGATGCAGTTATCCACGTGGGCACCATTCTGTAGCAGGAGGAGTCGGGCTCATTGGAGTTTCTGTCCCACCCAGTCCCCCAGCCATTTAGTCCCAGAGAAAATCACGCGGAGAGTCTATAGAGGTTATAAACTGATTGGCCCATTAGCTCAGGCTTCTTATTAGCTCTTATTACTTATGTTAACCCATTATTCTTATCTATGTTAGCCACATAGCTCAGTACCTTTTTCAGTGGGGCAGGAATGCTGGGGAAGCTTCCTGCTTCCCAGAATTCTCCTGTTTTCATCGCCCTGCCTCAAACTTCCTGTCTGGTTGACCCACCTATACTTCCTTGCCTGGCCAATCAGCGTATATTTAAAACATGATTGACAGAATACAGACAATTCTCCCACACCAAATATAAGTTATAAGAGTTAATAAGAAGCCTGAGATACTAGGCCAATCAGTTTATAATTAATGTAGACCTCTGTGTGTTCATTTGGGACTAAACAGCTGTGGGACCGGGCAGGACAGAAATCTCAGTCAATACCACCACACTCACTTACATTGTTCAAGCTAGCCTTGAGCTCTCTCTTTTGGCCAGGCAAGCATTCGGTTTGTGATCCTCCTGTCTCAGCCTCTTGAACAGATGAGATGACAGGCCTATGCCTCTAGATTTTTTTCTTTGTCTTTCTTCATTTTTTTTCCCATTGGCTCCTACTTTTCCTGCTCACCAAGGCAACTTTTGTTTCTCACGTTATTTCTTTATTAAAGGTTTATTTTTAATCATGTTAATGATGTATATCTGTGGAAGTGGGTATGTGCTTGTGAGTACAGGTACTCATTGAGATCACAGATGTCCACTGCTCCTGGAGCTTGACTCACAAGCAGATGTGAGCCAGTCTGACTTGGGTGCTAGGATCAAACCTGGGCTCTCTGCAAGCGCATTACATAATCTTAACCACCAACACATCTTTCTTACCTCTGATATTATTTCTTAAGATGCTAAGCACTACGTATACTCATATATATGGGTATATGCATATAGAATACACATATATCTTGAAATGTAAAATATTCTCACAATGATGATGAAAACCAAAAAATGACTAAAGAGTTAAAATTTGTGAACTATTTGTTTTGTTCAACAGTACAAATAGATCCAGATCATCACATCACCCTGTACTCCAGTAGCCCTTTCTTTAAAAAAATATTTATTTATTTATTATGTATACAATATTCTGTCTGTGTGTATGCACCAGACCCCATTACAGATGATTGTGAATCACCATGTGGTTGCTGGGAATTGAACTCAGGACTTTTGGAAGAGCAGGCAATGCTCTTAACCTCTGAGCCATCTCTCCAGCCCCTCCAGTAGGCCTTCTTGAGGATTCAGGTGCCCAGTTGGAAGACCAGAGGGTCTTCACAGTTCACAGATCTCTGGTTGATCATAACCTGGATCAACCATGGAAACATGAGCCACAGGGCTCATCATCAGACACACTTGCTAAAGGGGGAAGCATGAAGAAACTCTCAGGGTCCAGAGAGAGGGATCTGTGAGTAAAAGTCACTTTTCACACACACCCAGTGATCTGAGTTTGATTCCCTGAACCCAAGTAAAAGGCTGGATATGGTGGCTTGTATCTATAATGTCACCACCCCTAGGACAAGTTGGTTGAGGAATAGCCCAGGATAGCCCAAAAGGCTTGAGTGTCGGCTAGCCTATAGTAAACAGAGGGAAAAAGATAAGAGAAACCCTTCTCAATGAGGTGGAAGGAGAAAATTGACCCTGGCAAGTTGTCCTCTGACTTCCACGTGTGCACCTTGGCAGGCATGGGCTCTGTGAGTGGCCAGAAAGGCTGCCTCCAAGTGCTCTACCTCCATCCCCTCCACACACACCCCATGACAGCCTCTACACACTAATCAGTGAGGACCTACCTGGCCTGATTTCAAATTGGCTTCCAAGGAAGATTTCCAAACAACATTTTTTTTTAAGGAGAAGGGGATTGAAAAGTGATAAACTATGAGAGATTGGGGAGGAGGTTCAACTGGCCAAGTTCCTGCGGCACAAGCAAGAGGACTTGAGTTCCATGACCCAGCACCCACGTTAAAGCCAGGCATGGACGACTGTAGTCCCAACACTGGACGGTGGGGTCAGGGGTAAAAACAGGAAGGTGTAATCTATAGATTTGTATAACGCTAAAAGTGACTAAATACTAAACGTGACTAAAAGTCGCATTCCCTATCTTTAACTGCTCACAATATTCCACAGAAACCTGTGTTTTGACTGTGAAAAGATGATGGCTATGGGCTCCCCCCTCTTCAGAAATAAACATATCAAGGGATGCTACTCGTTAAATTGTATGGTATGAAACAGTACCGTACATGACACATACACATGACCAACACAACCAAACATTAAGCTCCACAACATGGGCTCTCTTAATTATTAGCTGTCATATTGAGATTAAATTGGGCATTAAATTAAGTTTAAAGAGGGATTAAATTGTGACAAGAGGTGCAGCAAAGACACAATAGGCCTGGAAAATAAAAGGCAATTACTCAGAATAAAATCACAGTATTAAAGCTCTGAATACTTGCCTGCTTTCAAATTTAAGCTCACGTTTATTTTGGTTGAACAATGGGGATGAAAAGGTGACTTTTTTTTATCTTAGACCCTGCGTTTTGAAATCTTGGGCAGTCCAGACCTTCGTTTGTCACCTGTGTTTGAAGCCTCTAGATGCAACGCTGGTGGCTTTTCCATGTGGGCACTGGGACAAGTTCCCTTATTAGCATTGTCTTTGAGCAGCTTACCTCACTCCTCTTAAGCTCTTTTGCATATTTCCTACTAGCCGAGGAGAGTTTGCCAAGTTTTAACATCTATAATTTTTAAAGATTTATTTTATGTTTTATTTATGCGCGTGCGTGTGAGTAGGCTCACAGGCATGCAGGTACCCCAGAAGGCCAGGAGAAGGCATCTGATCCTCCTGGAACTAGAGTTACAGACAGCTGTGAACTGCCTGACTTGGATGCTGGGACAAATACTCAGGCCCTCTGCAAAAGCAGTAGGTGGCAAAAAACCCAGGATAGACAAAACCATCATGTACAATAAAGGAGCCTCTGGAGGCACCACAATTCCTGACTTCAAACGCTACTACAGAGCTACAGTACTGAAAACAGCCTGGTATTGGCATAAAACAAACAGGAAAACCAATGGAACTGAATAGCAGATCTGGATATCAATCCACACATCTTCGAACACCTGATTTTTGACAAAGAAGCAAAAAAATATATCAAACGGAAAAAAGGAAGCATATATAACAACTGGTGCTGGCATGACTGGATATCAACATGTAGAAGAATGAAAATAGATCCATATCTATCACCATGCACAAAACTCAAGTCCAGATGGATCAAAGACCTGAACATAAAGCCAGCCACACTGAGCCTCATAGAAGAGAAAGTGGGAAGTGCACTTGAATGCATTGGCACAGGAGACCACTTCCTAAATATAACCCCAGTAGCAAAGACACTGAGAGAAACAATTTATAAATGGGACCTCCTGAAACTGAAAAGCTTCTGTAAAGCAAAGAACATGGTTAACAAGACAAAACAGCAACCTACAGAATGGGAAAAGATCTTCACCAACCCCACATTAGAGAGCTGATCTCCAAAATATACAAAGAACTCAAGAAATTGGTCATCAAAAGAACAAATAATCTAATAAAAACAATGGAGTACAGACCTAAACAGAGAACTCTCAACAGAAGAATCTAAAATGTCTGAAAGACACTTAAGGAAATGCTCAACATCCTTAGTTATCAGAGAAATGCAAACAAAAAAACTCTTGAGATTCTTACACCTGTAAGAATGGCCAAGATCAAAAATGACAACTTATGCTGGAGAGGTTGTGGGGTAAAGGGAACACTTCTGTTTTGCTAGTGGGAGTGCAAGCTGGTACAGCCCCTTTGGATATCAGTGTGGTGATTTCTCAGAAAATTAGGAAACACCCTTCCTCAAGATCCAGCAATACCACCTTTGGGTATATATCCAAAGGATGCTCAATCATACCACAAAGACATGTGCTCAGCTATGTTCATAGCAGCATTGTTTGTCATAGCCAGAACTTGGAAACAACCTAAATGCCCCTCGACTGAAGAATGGATAAGGAAAATGTGGTATATTTATACGATGGAATACTACACAGCAGAAAAAAATAATGACATCTTGAAATTTGCAGGCAAATGGATGGAGCTAGAAAACATCATATTGAGTGAGACAACCCAAACTCAGAAAGACAAATATCATACGTACTCACTCCTAAGTCATTTTAAAACATAAAGCAAAGAAAACTAGCCTACAAATCACAGAGAATCTAAACAACAATGAGGACCCTAAGAGAGACATACATGGATCTAATCTACATGGGAAGTAGAAAAAGGCAAGATCTCCTGAGTGAATTGGGAGCATGGGGACCTTGGGAGAGGGTTGAAGGGGAAGGGAGAATCAGGGAGGGGAGCAGAGAAAAATGTAGAGATCAATAAAATCAATTAAAAAAAAATCTGTTCAGTTTTTTTTAAAAAAAAAAGAAAGAAAACTCAAGGTCGATAAAGCATTATGTTATCTAAAAAAGAAAAAGAAAAGAATTGTGTTGGATTTTTAAGGGGATTGCACTGAATCTGTAGATTACTTTTTGTATAATGACTGTTTCTGCTATGTTAATCCTACTGATTTATGGCTATGGGCGGCCTTTCCTTCTTCTGATATCTTCTTCAGTTTCTTTCCCCATAGCTTGAAATTCTCGCCCTACAGGTCATCCAGCAACTGATAGAAACAGATGCAGACCCACAGCCAGAAATTAGGTGGAATTCAGGGAATCCTGCAGAAGAGGAGGAGGAAGGATTGCAGGAGTCAGAGAGGCCAAGGACACCGTAAGAAAACTCACAGGATCAACTAACCTGGGCTCATCTGGGCGCACAGAGACTGAACCCACAACCAGGGAGCCTTCACGGGACTGACCTAGGCACTCTACATAATGTTATAGTTGTGTAGCTTGGTCCTCTTGTGGGACTCCTAACAGTGGGAACAGTGACTGTCTCCGACTCTTTTTATCAGTTTTTGGAACCCTACTCCTCATACAGAGTCACTTTGCCCAGCCTTAAAAACGGGAGCGGGGGAAGGCATGCTTAGTCTAACTGTAACTTGATATGCCATGCTTTGCTGATATTCATCAGAGACACTGCCTTTTCCTAAACAGAAATAGAGGAATGGATTGGGGGGGGGCCGGGAACAGTGGGGGAGGGGTAAGGAGGACTGGAGGGGACTTGAGAAGAGGCGGAAGTGGAAACTGCGACCAGGATGTAAAATTAATTAATTAATTAATATTTAAAAAAAGAAAGAAGGGGAGCATCTACAGACAGCTTACCTGTAGGTAGCGTGGGGCAGCTGCATGGAGGATGCTGGGAACTCATGCTCAGTGACTGCTGAGGACTAGAGAAACAGACTTCCTGGCGATGGCACTCAGCAAGGGCATATCATGTGAAAAGAGAAAACACAGGCCTTCTGTCAGCATAGACTAGGACATTTGTGTGTATGCCACGCACGTGTGCACACGCGTGTGTGCCCATGCACATGTGTGCACCTGTGTGTGGAGCTGAGAGGTCAACTTTGAGTGCGATTCCTTTGGGTGCTATACCTTTCTCCTTACTTTTGAGACAGGACCTCTCATTGGCCGGTCACCCCTCTTAGGCTAGACTGGCTGGCAGGCATGCTCAACTTTTTTTTTCCGATGGGTGCTAGAAATCAAACACAGGTCCTCAAGCTTGTCAGAAAGTGATTTTCCTGCATAGAGCCATCTGCCCCACCCTGTTGTGGTCATCTTGTATTCTCGGTAGTGGGAACTGAACCCAGAACCTTGTTCATGTTGAACAAGCACTCAGCTCTTGAACTGCAGCCCCAGTCTGTGGTGATATTTCGTTGGTGCTGTAACAAATAAAGCTTGCCTGAAAATCAGAGTGCAAAACTAGCCACACTAGTTAGCCATAGAGGCCAGGCAGTGGTGGCGCACACCTTTAATCCCAGCACTCGGGAGGCAGAGGCCACTGAATCTCTGTGAGTTCAAGGCCACCCTGGGCTACACAAGATTGATTCCGTCTCAAAGGGAAACAGAGCCAGGTGGTGGTGGCTCCCACCTTTAATCCCAGCACTTGGGAGTCACAAGCCTTTAATCCCAGCACTAGGAAGCTAGAGACAGAAAGGGATATGACTGGGCAGAGAGAGGAATAAAAGGCGGGAGGAGACCAGAGTTCATGTCTTTTAGTCTGAGGACTTGCAGAAGTAGGATGTCCTGTTTGGTCTTAGGATTTCATACAGGTAAGAACTAGTGGCTGGCTGCTCTGCTTCTCTGACCTTTCAGCTTTCTCCCCTTAATATCTGACACTGGCCTTTTAAGATATTTAAGATATTATTAAGACCAAATAAAATTTGCACTACACCAATTCCAACCGTGAAGATTCCTTTGTGAATTTTCTCTTTATTCCATCTTCGTCTTTGAGACAGGGTCTCAGTATGTAGCCCAGGCTAACTTCATATTGCTGTTTCTCAGGTTAGCATTGAACTCGTGATCCTCCTCTCTCAGGTTCCTGTGCTTTGGATATAGGCATGCCCGGCCATGTTGGTTTATTTTTTGTCATGTATGTGTTTGTGATTTAGTGTGGATGCATATAGAAGCCAGAGAAGGACACTGGTGTCCTCTCCTGCTGTTTTTCATCCTAGTGCCCTGAGACAGGGCCTGTGGCTGTATCTGCTGGTCTCGTTGGCTGGTAAGCTTTCCAGATCTACTACTCTCTGGCCCCCAATTGCTGGGGTCACACAGTTACAGCTATGCCCGTGTTTTCTGTGGGTGAGGGGATTCAAACTCAGGTCCTTGACTTAAATAGCAAGCACTCTTAGCTACTGAGCCGTCTCCCCAGATTCTGTTCTGTTTTGTTTTAAAGAGAACAGCGACACTGAACTCCTTTTTCAGTGTTTTAGAAAATTATTGCTAAACATGATTTCTAGGGCAAAGAGAATGCATACGATTTAGAAATAGCTACCCAGAGTTTAAACTTTCTCTGAGGGTGGCACCCGCTGTCTCATAAGCCACCTCCTGTCACGTCAGACTTCTGCACTTACGGAAGTCTCAGTTGTCCTAAGCAAAAAAAGTTTTAAAAAAAAGCACAGAGAAAAAAATGCAAGCACCAACTTTCTGAGGAAGCTACAAAGCTGTGCCTTGATGAAGGTGGGGAAACTAGATCAGAACGGGCGGCCCTGTGCAAGCAGTGGACTCCTTCTCCTCTCGTCCCAGGCTGGGGACAGCTGCAGCGGTCGGCGCCTTCCACACCTTGGCCCCTCCGACAATAATTCGCTGGGTTCATCTGCCTTTGTTCCTCAAGTTTTCCCCACTCCTCTTTGTTACGCGCACCGGGTCCTGTGTCTGGCCTTGCCCTTGAGTCCTCTGATGGACACAGGCTGTTTCCCGGTTGCGCTCCAGAAATGTCCTGCTCTCGGGCGGCTGTCCACGGTTTCCAGGCCACATGTCTCCTTCTGGATGCAAAGTCTGATTTATTCGTGATTCCTGCCACGATTCTTGTTACTAAAAAAAAAAAAAAAAAAAAAAAAAAAAAGCCAAGATGATCTCCTCAGCCATGCGCAGGAAAACTGAGTGTTCTATTTTATAACGACGGAGTCAGGATGCTTGGTTGACACGGCCCCGTCTCGTTGTTTCTCTCAGGAACAGGGAGCCTGGCTTCCTTCCTCCCCCTCCCTAAACTGTTACTTGTCGGTGGGAGCTGGAAAGTGGTGCTGTTTAGCATGTAAATAAAGCAACACTTTTTCCAGTAAATGGCTCTGTCTAGCATTATACGCCAGCAACTCTTTTCTGCACAATGAGGAATTCAATTCCTGCACTATTTCTTTCCCCCCGTCCTTTCACGGAAGGAAAGGTGAATCACGTAATTATGGAAGTCCTTTTTGCTTTACATTTTTTTCCCCCAATTGTGCCCCAGTTTTGCTAGTCTCCTTACAGACAGCATTTTCATTGTTACGTCGCCGTCGTATGGCATCTTATGAATTAATCCACTTCCTGGAGTCCAGTGTTTAATAAGTGATGTAAATGAAGGCTGTGACTCTGAGGTCTATTTAAAGAGCCGTGCTTACACTCCGCGGTCCTGCCTAGATGAAGGGGGCACATGCTTCTGCATTTTTATTTGAGCCCCAACTGAAGCCGGTCATTATATTGTGAATGGCCCGGCGCAGCTCTACGGTTCTTTAAAGGCCCTTGTGCATCCGCCCATGCGATGATTGACGTTGGCTAGGACTCGATGCAATGTTACACTATTTTAATTCCTTCCCAGGTAGCGTTATCTTTGATCACTTCCCATTCACCGGGAGAAACTCCTACAATTTCTATCCCACATTATGTAGTGGGGATGGTGCCAAGCTCCCCAGAATGTGACTGTGCAAGGCAATTTCCCCACCCTTGGGCTGCTCGTTAAAGGGACTCGGCTTCGAACTTTAATGAATAAGGTAGACGGAAAATTCCACTTTTCTTTCAGAGAGACTCGGTTTTCTTTCTTCTTAAGACTGTTTCTCTGTGGCTGATTTCTTTGTTTAACTGGAATTGATCCTCTCGCCGTCACAGCCGTGGCTGCAGTTCAGCATGCAAAGGGCTTTCTTGTCGCATTCCCTTTGTGATCTGAGTGTATAATTTTATCAAAGAATGCCATCAAAATATGTGGATTTTCACGCAAAGAAAGTACACCATTGCTGATGGGTGCTATAGCTACCATCATGTCTGAGGTGGAGCGATTCTTCTTCAGATGTCTGTGCTGTTTTAGCAAACTCTGTATTAATGTTGCTTTTACCCTGGGGATAGTGTGCCCTTAAATCTCACTAAAAAGTTGAGCAAGAAAGAGTCAAGTGGGAAAAATGACAGGCAGCGACCAGTGTTTAGGAAGAGCCTCGTTTTCAAAAGCCAGCGGTGGTGGTGGTGGGGGCTCAGTCAGATTTGAGTTCATTTGCCTCTTTAAAGGCGGGCATTAGCTGAAAAGATGTCTCAGCTGGTGAAGCGCCGGCTGTACTACAGTCAGGGGGCCTGATCAGCTCCTCAGCACCATGTGAAGAGCCAGGCCCCTCTGAACATCTACAGTTTCAGCACCAAGGAAGCGGAGACAGGATTTCTGGATAGCCAGTCTAGTCATGAAGAGCTCCAGAGTCAGTGAGTGAGCTGGTTAGGTTTTGGAGTTTTTTGTTTTGTTTTGATCAACTTGACACAAACTAGGATTGTCTGGGAAGGAAAAAAAAAACTCATTTGAAAAAAAATGATTCCATTGGATTGGCATGTAGGCAAGTTTGTTGGGGCATTTACTCAATGTGGGCGGTGCCATCCGTGGGCAGGTAGTCCCGAAATAGATAAGAAAGCAGACGGCTGAGGTTGGAGAGATGGCTCAGCAGCTCAGAACACTGGCTACTCTTCCAGAGGACCGGGATTCGGTTCCTAGCACCCACATGGTAGCCCTAATCACTTACAACTCCAGTCCCAGAGGATCAGGTGCCTTCTTCTGGCCTCCTCAGGCATAGTATGCGTATGGTACACAGACTTATATGTAGGCAGAATATCCATATACATTGAGAAAATGAAAACAAAACAAAAACTAGCCGGCTGAGTCAGCCAGGGAGAACAAGGTAATATCAACATCCTGCCTCGACCTCTGCTTCAGTGCCTGCTTCCAGGTTTCTGCTTGAGCTCCTGCCCCGACTTCCCTCCGTGATGGACTGTACGCTGTAAGCTGAGATAAATTCTTTCTTCCCCAAGCTGCTTTTGGTCATGGGGTTTATCACAGCAAGAGGAAGCAAACGAAGACAATGGAAAAATCTTGTCTTAAAAAAAAAATAGGATGGAGAGTCATTGAGAAATATATTCCGCACTGACTTCTGACCTCCAAAGGCGTGCACACATTTGTGTCCACACACCTGAATACCAGGCCACACACAGTACACATAAATACCTTACTACAGTAGAAAGAAAGAGAGAAAGGGAAGGAGGGAGGGAGAGAGGGAAGAAAGGAAGAAAAGAAGGAAGGTAGAAAGGAAGGAAAGAAGGAAGGAAGGAAGGAAGGAAGGAAGGAAGGAAAGAAAAAAGGCAGATAGGCAAGCAGGCTTAAATTATTTTTGTTGTTTTTTCAATACTTCAAATAAATCTAAAATTTTATTTCTGTCGCCCAGTGAATCAGGGGCAGAAAACAGCACACAGAGGATTGGTGCGGGACGGGGTGGGGGTGAGGGCTGTTAAATAGTATTCTGGAAGTCTGAGTCACACCTAGCATGGTGTGTCACCAGCATGGGAGGAAAGAATCTGTTTCATATTGAGCCTTGGGGATCTTTGCTAATTCACACACTGGAGGCCACTGGCCCCCGCCCTGAGCTCTAGGGGCTTCACAGCTTCCTAACAACCAGAGGAGAGCTGTGTCCGGGACTGTAGAGAGATATCAATTTATTTGAAAGAGGAATAAACAATAGGAAAATAATGATAAAAGAAAAAAAAAGGTAGTAGTAACTTGTACTTGCTCTGCACAAGGCATGCTTCTAATAAAATCAGTTATTTACTGTTATTTGAAACTCAAATAAACTCAAATCCCGGGCAGCCTGCATTTTATCTGTCAAGTCTGGGGTCTTTTTGTCTTCAGAAGCAGAGTTCCAGTCCCCCCGACAGCCTTCTGTTAGCCGACACACTCCACAAGTGAGAGAAAGACTATGTGCTCGTGTGTGCTGTCTGTGTCTGAGCTATTACTCATCCATATTTAAACTTAACCTTCGTCACAGTACCAGGGAGATGGGCAGCATCTCTCTCACTTCCAAAAGCCATCTGAAGCACCAGAGAGATACCCAACCCCCAAATTCCCGGTCCCAAACCCTGTGTTTTTCACCCCACCAGAGTGACCCACTCTGTTCCACAGCCGCTGGGCTCTCCTGTACACAAAGCTTCTATTCCTGCACTTTCTCTGCCATGTTTCCTACCCAAGTGGCCACTTCCTGTCCGAAGCTATTTATTCCCTATTCCTTGTCCCTGGCTAATGCCACCATTGGCCCTGGGAGATGATACAAAGGGAAGCGATTGTGACTGATTTCCTTCCCCTCCGGCCTTTCTCCTAATCCTGCCTTTGAAAGTTCCCTCTGAATGAATTGACACTCAAGTGGAGAGCGTTCCTGTGACCCTGAACTTGCGTGGTTTATGAATCCAGTTAGTGGATTTTTCTTTCTTTTGGTTCTTGGCGTAGACATTTTGATTTTGCGGTCTTACAGAATTTGGAATTGAGGAAAGAACGTGAAGAATTTTAAATTTATTTCTGAATTGTCATCCCGATATGTAGAAACGTAGAATTAGAACAGAGGGCCGGGAAGACAGCTCAAATGGCAGAAGTGATGGCCTCACAAGCATGAGGGCATGAATGGATCACCCTCAAGGCACCTAGAAAAGGGTCAGGCCGGGTGGTACACATGTAATCCCAGCACAGCACGGGGAGATGGAGACCAGCCAATTCCTGGGGTCAACTCATCAAGCCTGTAGAAACTTCTAGGCCAATTAAAGACCCTGTCTTAAAAAAAAATGAGTGACACATGAGGAATGGAGGCTGAAGTAGTCCTCTGGGCTTCATGCATACACATACATACCTGCACACATACATGAGTGGGGGGGACACACATGCATACCTGCACACACATGGGGGCAGGGGAATACACATGCATACCTGCACACACGAGGTGAGGGGAGATATGGGGAAGGCAGGAAACAAATGTGTACCTGCACACACATGAGGGGTGATTGTCAGCCTGCGGGGGGAGGGGGTAGATTTTGCTTTCTTTTAACAAATTGATACATGTTCTTTCAAGATCCTTTTTCGTGTATCTTTATCAGTACACATATTTTAACTACTTTATAAAACTATGAGCACATTTTCACCCAATTATTGTGCCCGCAGTGTATGTGAGTGGCCCCCACCCGTAACGATTTTGCCTTTCCCTTCCCACCGTTTCTTTTTAACTTTATCTTGGGGGTTTCCAGTTTTTCTTATGTCTTCCAGAAGACATGAATGCTTTGCCCCTTGGGTGCAGTAAGGATCCTCCACCCAATTATCCTTTATCTTGTCCATGTCCATTATGACATTTTTATTGTGCAAAATTGTTAACTTGTTAGGGAGCCTGATAATCCAGTTATGCATTCTTTCCTTGCCCTTCTAGAAATGCCTTCCGTGTGCCAAGATTATATGTCACTCGCATCTTCTCTGGTGCCCTCACGGTTTTAGACGTTTATATCTCAATCTCTGAGATGTCTATCACCCATTTCAGCGTGAACAGTTCAGCAGAGTGCTAACTTTGTGTTTCCCAAATGGCTAGCCATCTGAGCTCTCCACCACTTCTCTATTGACTGGAAATGACGCTTTCATCACGTGTTCAATGTCTATGTATACTCAGGTCTATTTCTAGACAGCGAGCTATGATTGCTTTGCGTTTTTCCCTGGTCCTGAGTCAGGAAGATATTTTTTATACCACTGAGATTCTTGATCCATTCCACCAAGATAGGAATCATGTGTGGAAGGGGAGAAGCTCCTCCCATTGTTGGCAACCCTGAGCTACTAAGCCTTAGAGGCTGGACCCGGAGTTTTATAGTTCCAACCGAGCATTCTACGTTCGTGCCTGTTTCTGGGATAAAACACTGGACAGAAAGCAACCCTGAGACAAAGGAGCTGCCTTAACTCTGGTTCAGGTTCTCCCTAGCATTACAGCAAAGTCACTGTGACAGGAACTTAAGGCACATAGTCCCATTATATCCACAGCCACAAGCAGAGAGAAATCAGTGTGGACATGCTTTGCTTGCCTATTGGTGCCCAGCTGGAAATCCTCACTCTTGCAAAGTTCAGGCCCTCCTGCCTAGGGAATGGTGCTGCCCACCTTGGTCTGGGTCTTCCTACATCAATTGACTTAATTAAGAGAGCCCCTCTCCTCCCCCCAGGCCAATCCGGTATGAGACTTTCTTCCCAGTAATTCCAAAATTATGTCAAGTTGACAAATAGCTAAGGACTCTACTCTGAGACCATAGAACCTATTTCTTCGGACTTTAAAAGCCAACGACTTACCCTGTGGGCAATCAAGGTGGAAGGATGTTGCTCTGGGCTTTAACCATCAAGGGCCCCCGCTTTTGTAATTCTTGGTTTCAGGCAACATTCATAATTAATAATTAATTAACATTAATAATGCATTCCGATAACAGCAAGCAGCAGCAGACAGTGCCTTTAGTGTTTCAATTCTTGTTCAGACTTCAAGTGTCAGGACACTCAGCCATAGACAGTAACTGATGTTACAGCTGACTGGAACAGGGGCTGAGACCCTTGGGCCTTGTCATTTCCTCAGAACTATTCCAGTGACCACAGCGTTTCCTCTTCAGCTCATCCCAGCCCTCACTGTCTGTGCTGCCCCGGCTCCTCTCTGGAACTCCTCAACTCCTCTCTCATCGTGATCCCCAATGTTACTGTTGGGCCCACTCTACTGACGGTCACCTACTCTCTGTGTTGCCAGTTTAGTCTATTTTACTACTGATAAATGTTGAAAGTAGGCAAGAAAAGGTCACTTCAGACAAAACTTTTAGTGGACTTAATGCTTGCAGCATTGCAGCACAGGAGGGTGTCTCCTGGTTGGTTTCCAAAGTGTGTCAAACAGCCTACTTATATTGATAGAAAGAAGAGGGTATCACAAGGGTGTCTGCAACAATCATCTCAGTCTCTCATGAAAATAAAGAACTGTGTTTACAGCCATCATGGGACAGTCCTGTAGACAGAGCATCTCTGTGTCCCGGCAGCCACTCCCAAATAACCACACTGAGACTTACTATTAACTATAAATTCTCGGCAAACAACTTAAGCTTGTTTTAAACTAGCTCTTAAAGTTAAATCAACCCGTATCTATTAACCTCTGTGCTGCCTCAAGGTTCATTTAACTCATGTAAATACTTTGCATCCTGCTTGCTCTGCTCTGCATCTCACGGTGTCTCCTGAGAGTCCACCCCTCTGCTTCCCAGGGTCCTCCTAGTCTGGCCTTCCTGCCCGGTCTCTTTCTGCCCAGCTATAGGCCAGTCATCTTTTTATTAACCAATGAAAGTAACACATATTCACAGTATACAGATTGTTCCACAGCATTTCCCCGTTTTTTTAAATCTAGTATCCTTTTTAATTGATTTTGTTGAGCTATAAATTTTTCTCTGCTTCCCTCCCTTCCTTTTCTCCCCCCTTCCTTCCCCTTTCAACCCTCTCCCATGGTTCCCATGTTCCCAATTTACTCAGGAGATCTTGTCTTTTTCTACTTCCCACGTAGATTAGATCCATGTATCTCTCTCTTAAGGTCTTCATTGTTGTCTAGGTTCTCAAGGATTGTGATTTGTAGGCTGATTTTCTTTGCTTTGTATTTTAAAATGACTTAGGAGTGAGTACATATGATATTTGTCTTTCTGGGTCTGGATTACCTCACAAATATGATGTTTTCTAGCTCCATCCATTTGCCTGCAAATTTCAAGATGTCGTTATTTTTTCTGCTGTGTAGTACTCCATTGTGTAAATGTACCACATTTTCCTTATCCATTCTTTGGTTGAGGGGCAGTTAGGTTGTTTCTATGTACTGACTATGACAAAAATGCTGCATGGACATAGTTGAACACATGTCCTTGTGGTATGATTGAGCATCCTTTGGGTATATACCCCAAAGTGGTATTGCTGGGTCTTAATTTTCTGAGAAATTGCCATACTGATATCCAAAATGGTTATACCAGCTTACACTCCCACCAGCAATGTAGGAGTGTTCCCTTTTCTCCACAACCTCTCCAGCGTAAGTTATCATTAGTGTTTTAGATCTTAGCCATTCTTACAGGTGTAAGATGGAATCTCAGAGTTGTTTGGATTTGCATTTCTCTGATGACTAAGGATGTTGAACATTTTCTTAAGTGTCTTTCAGTCATTTTAGATTCCTCTGTTGAGAGTTCTCTGTTTAGGTCTGTATTCCATTGTTTTTATTAGATTATTTGTTCTTTTGATGACCAATTTCTTGAGTTCTTTGTATATTTTGGAGATTAAACTTCTGTCTGATGTGGGGTTAGTGAAGATCTTTTCCCATTCTGTAGCCTGTCATTTTGTCTTGTTGACTGTGTCCTTTGCTTTACAGAAGCTTTTCAGTTTCAGGAGGTCCCATTTATTAATTGTTTCCCTCAGTGTCTGCTACTGGGATCATATTTAGGAAGTGGTCTCCTGTGCCAATGCATTCAAGTGCACTTCCCACTTTCTCTTCTATGAGGTTCAGTGTGGCTGGTTTTATGTTAAGGTCTTTGATCCATCTGGACTTGAGTTTTGTGCCCGGTGATAGATATGGATCTATTTTCATTCTTCTACATGTTGATATCCAGTTATGCCAGCACCAGTTGTTAAATATGCTTTCTTTTTTTCCATTTGATATTTTTTGCTTCTTTGTAAAAAATGAGGTGTTCAAAGGTGTGTGGATTAATATCCATGTCTTCAATTCGGTTCCATTGGTCCTCCTGTCTGTTTTTATTCCAATACCAGGCTGATTTCAGTACTGTAGCTCTGTAGTAGAGTTTGAAGTCAGGGATTGTGATGCCTCCAGAAGCTCCTTTATTGTACAAGATTGTTTTGTTTATTCTAATTTTTTTTCTTTTTCATATGAAGTTGAATAGTATTCTTTCTAGGTCTGTGAAGAATTTTGCTGGGATTTTGATAGGCATTGCATTAAATCTGTAGATTGCTTTTGGTAAGATTGCCATTTTTACTATGTTAAGTCTACCTACCCAAGAGCATGGGAGATCTTTCTACTTTTCCGGTGTCTTCTTCAATTTCTTTCTTCAAAGATTTAAAGTTTTTGTCATACAAGTCTTCCACTTGTTTGGCTAGAGTTACTCTGAGATATTTTATGCTTTTTGTGGTTATTGTGAAGAATGATGTTTCTCTGATTTCTTTCTTGGCCCATTTATCTTCTGTGTAAAGGAGGGCTACTGATTTTTTTTTTTAAGTTAATCTTGTATCCGGCTACATGACTGAAAGTCTTTATGAGTTGTAGAAATTCCTTAATAGAATTTTTGGGGTCACTTATGTAAACTAACATATCATCAGCAATTAGTGAGAGTTTGTGTTGTGGAAGTTCCTTCAGCCAATAGCTGTTGAGATACCAGCCCACTGGGGTGCGGTCTCTTCCTCTTTAAAAGCAGCTGCAACCCTCCGCTCACTCTCTTGCTCCAGTGACTAGACTCCTTTTCTGGCTGTCATGTAGGACAGAGTTCTGTAAGTTTTTCCTCTCAAATAGATAACCCTTTGAATCCAAACTGGTGTGGAATTGTTTTGTGCATTATCTGGCACCCAGCATTTGTATGTATATATGTATGCTTCTACCTCTGTCTAAAACATTTTTTATGTATTGATATATATATATATATATTGTATTGATATATATTTACCATATTGCAGTGTACATTTCTAACTCTGATTAAGATACTTATATATTGTTTATATATTGATATACATTGTTTACATTTGGAGGTCATTGTCTTCATTTATTGCACAGTTGTTTATTCTCTTAGTCTTTAAGTTAGATACATGTTAAAAATTGTAGATCAATAGTCATCTATGTCTGTCATATTTATAGTTAGACTAATCAGGTTCTTTAGATACATAAAGATTATATTCTGTATAAATAATCTTCAACCTCTCCAAAGAGCTGTAGAAAATAGCATTTAAGCTAATTTAGAGTTCTGTGGTAGTGAGACACAATCACTCCTGGCAACTTCGATCTATTCCCAAGAGATTGTTGCGAACCAAAGACATTCCACTTGGAGCTTGTCCTCTTCTTGGCAAAACCGGCCTCTGGGCAAGAAACTGCCCATACCTCATCTACTGACAAAATACATAGTATCCGAAAATAGATAAGCAGAACTGTCATATCTTGCCAAGACAGGGTAAGACAGTTTTTAAAAAATTCTTGCCTTTAAAAATAATCTGTTAGTTATTTTAGACCTTAGCCAAAGTTGGTTGCTTCAACGCTGCAAACGTGACTTTGGGTGATTGCCCAGGTAGCCTGTTGTCTCTGTAATTTGTCGCATATTTTGGAAGTTGTTTGATTGCACTTCCTAATTACTCAGGTAACATTATTTCCCTTCCCAGATCTTCGATGGGATTGAAGACTATATAAATGTAGTTACTTTCCTCTCATGACTTGGCCGAGTTATTTATTATACAAGACTTAAGCTAGTTAGAATAGGATATTTGTTATTATTGTATATAATTTTGTAGTAGGTTTAGAACTCTCTTACTTAAACAAAACCGGGAGGTGCTGCGGTAGCTCCTTCAGCCAATAGCCGCTGAGATACCAGCCCACTGAGGCGTGGTCTCTTTCTCTTTAAAAAGCAGCTGCAGCCCTCCGCTTGCTCTCTTGCTCCAGCAACTGGACTCCTTTCCTGGATGTCGTGTAGGATGGTGTTCTGTATGTTTTTCCCCCTCAAATAGATAACCCTTTGAATCCAAACTGGTGTGGGATTGTTTCGCGCATTAAGTTTTTCTTTTCTGATTTTTATCCCCTTGGCCTCCTTTTGGTGTCTTATTGCTCTAGATAGGACCTCAAGAACTACACTGAATAGATATGAAGAGTGGACAGCCTTGTCTTGTTCCTTATTTCAGTGGGATCACCGTGATTTTCTCTCCATTTAGTTTGATATTGGTTGTTGGCTTGCTGTATGTTGCCTTTATTATACTTAGATATGTTCCTTGTATCCCTGCTCTCTCCAAGACCTTTATCATAAAGGGATGTTGTATTTTGTCAAAAGCTTTTTCAGCACCCAGTGAGATGATCAAGCGGTTTTTATTTTTCAGTTTGTTTATATGGTAGATTATGTTGACAGATTTTTGTATGTCAAACCATCCCTGCATCTCTGGGATGAAACCGACTTGATCATGGTGGATGATGGTTCTGATGTGCTCTTGGATTCTATTTGTCAGTATTTTATTGAGTATCTTTACATCAATGTTTATGAGTGAGACTGGTCATAATTCTCTTTCTTAGTAATGTGTGTATGTGATTTGGGTATCAGGGTAATTGTAGCCTCGTAAAAGAATTTGGCAATGTTTGTTCTGTTTCTATTGTGTGGAACAATTTGAGGAATATCAGTATTAGTTATTCTTTGAAAATCTGGTAGAATTCTAAGCAGAAACCATCTGGCCCTGGGCTTTTATTTTGGTTGGAAGACTTTTGATGTCAGTTTCTATTTCTTCAGCATTATAGGTCTATTTAACTTGCTTATCTGGTCTTGATTTAATTTTGGTAAGTGATATTTGTCCAGAAAGTTTTCCATTTCCTTTAAGTTTTCCAATTTTGTGAAATACAGGTTTTGAAATATGACCTGATGATCCTTTGTATTTCTTCCGTGTCTGTTGTTATGTCCCTCTTTTCATTTCTGATTTTGTTAATTTGGATATTCTCTTTCTGCCTTTGGGTTAGTTCAGATAAAGGTTTGTCTATTTTGCTGATTTTCTCGAAGAACCAACTCTGTCTCATTGATTTTTTTTGTATTTTTTTTGTTTCTATTTTGTTGATTTCAAGTTCTCCCTTTGATTATTTCCTGATGTCTAGTTCTACTGTATGAGTTTGCTTCTTTTTGTTCTAAAGTTTTCAAATGTTCTGTTAATTCGTTAGTGTGGGATTTTCCCAGCCTCTTTATCTAGGTATTTAGTGTTATGAACTTTCCTCTTAACACTGCATTCATTGTGTCCTATAAATTTGAGTATGTTGTGTGGTCATTTTCATTGAATTTTAGGAAGTCTTTAATTTCTCCCTTTTTCTTCCTTGGCCCATTGATGCTTCAGGTTAGCATTGTTTAATTTCCATGTGTTTGTGGGCTTTTTTTTTTTGTATCTGTTGAGGTTTGTTTTGTTACTTAGTATGTGGTCAATTTTTAAGAAGGTTCCATGAAGTGTGGAGAAGAAGATACATTTTTTATGTTTGAATGGAATGTTTTATAGATGTCTGGTAAGTCCATTTGAATAATAACATGCTAGTTTCCTTATTTCTCTGTTAATTTTTTGTCAGACTAACCTGTGCAGTGATGAGAGTGGAATGTTGAAGTCGCCCACTATTAGCGTATGGGGTTTAATATGTGATTTAAGTTTTAGAAGTTTCTTTTACATATGAGGGTACCCTTTTATTTGGGGCATAGATGTTCAGTATTGAGATTTCCTCTTGATTAATTTTTCTTGTGAGTAATGTGAAATGTTCTTCTTTGTCTCTTTTGATTGATTTTAGTCTGAAGTCTATTTTATTAGATATTAGAATAGCTACACCAGCTTGTTTGTTAGATCCATTTGATTGGGAATTTTTTCCCAATCCTTTACTCTGAGGCACTGTCTGTCTTTGAGGTTGATGTGTGTTTCTTATATGCCGCAGAAGGATGGATTCTGTTTTCATATCCAATCTGTTAGCCTGTGTCTTTTCATAGATGAGTTGAGTCCATTTATACTAAGGGGTATTAACGACCAGTGATTGCTATCTTCTGCTAATTTAGTTTTCATTGTTGGTGTTGTTATTTTGTGTGCTTTTATCTTCTTAGGAGTTTGTTGCAGTGAGATCATCAATTGTCAATTGTCTGTGTTTTTGTTGATATAGCCAACATCCTTGGATTGGAGTTTTCGTTCCAGTATTTTGTGTAGTGCTGGGTTTGTGGCCAGGTATTGGTTCAATCTGGTTCTGTTGTGGAATATCTTGTTTTGTTCTTTTATGGTGGTTGAAAGTTTTGCTGCACATAATAGTTTGGGCTGGCATCTGTGGTTTCTTAATGTCTATGTAATGCTTGACCACGACCTTCTGGCTTTTATTGTCTCCAATGTGAAGTTAGGTATAATTCTGATAGGTCTGCCTTTATGTGTTACTTGGCCTTTTTCCTTTGCAACTCTTAATATTCTTTTTTTATTCTGCATGTTTTTTGTTTTGATTATTATGTGGCAAGGGGCCAACTTTCAAAACTCAAAGAAACAACAGAAACAGCTGGCTACCTGGACAGTAACTCAAGGTTTCTCTGTAACATTGGGGCATCCATCTTCAGCTTACAGAACTAGAATCTGACATACTTTTCTATAAAGCAGGAATTATGAAAGACTGCCCTACCTTGGCTTGGTAAAGTTCAGCAGTTGCCTTTTTTGTGTCCTGTTTGTCCGGTTTGGACAACATACTGTCAGCAGACAAGGCAAGGACAGCCTCTTGCCCGATGGTCAGTTTTATTACATTGAAAGCAAACTCTATATGGAGTTTCTTTCTGTCCATTATCTTCTCTGAAGTAAGTTGGGTTGTAATAGGAGACTATTAACTTGCATTTCTTTACTATCCTGAATAGTTTCAAGGACTATAAATTTACATTATGTTGTTAAATGAGCTGCATAGGTACAGTACCTTAAGCCAAGAGTAGAAACATATGTACAAAATGTCCTAACAAAGATAACTAATGTCCCCTCCCATCTTCCCAGATGACTGTATTCACTGACAAAAATGAACCAGCACACCTTTCCTGCTGACCTGGGTGAGAATAGCTACAGGGTCTTCAGGAATTCACCATGGGAAAAAGCCCAGCACAGGCATTGAAACTGTTGTAGTTGAGGCAATAACTTGCAGAACCAGAGTTGTGCTTTGGTATCAAGCAGCTGCAGTTGCAGTGCAGCTTCCTCGAGGTATCAATGTTTCAGTATAAACTTCCCTTGCAGTGTCTGTGGAGCATCAGAACAGCTGGTGCTGGCATGAGGGAATTCAGCTGGTTGTTCCCTCATAATTCTTCCCTCAAAGAAGCTGGGGGATCAGAGGAGGATTTAGCAGCTATGATTCAAGAAACCAAGTCACCGCAGCCCCTAACAATTTGTCTATAAAGAAGTAAATGTTTTAAAGGGGTGCTTGCAAAAGGAAAAAGAAAAAACCTTATTGTTAATGTTAGTGGTATTTAGTGGTGTGTTAGTAATGGTTGGCTCCTGACTCAGTGCTCCAGAGAGATGTGGGTCTTTCTGATCCATCTCATTAAAGCAAGTTTTATTCCACTGCTCTTGATTCTCCACTAGCATATGCTGCTGTCACTTTATTATATCATCTTAGGTTTTCATACATAATACATTTTCCTTTTCTTTAGTGATGGTGATTGTACTGGAATAGGACCTAGGATCTTACCTGTGCATGCTAGACAAACAGTATACATTATATACTATATACACACACACACACACACACACACACACACACACACACACACACACACACATTATATATTCCCCAGCCAAATATTTTTTGATTGTTTTTATTGGGCTTTAATGAATATGTGTATTGTATTTTGACCATAAAATAAAATAGCAGAAGATAATTGAATACAAAAAAACCCCACAAGTTCTATTTACCATTCGTGGTCATAGTTCCTGCTATGTAATTTGAAGTGTTCCCTTCCAAACCTCCATGGATATGTTTATAAACTAAAAACAGGGAAATGCACATATAAGCAAAATAAATGGGCTTATTCCAATGTTGGGCAGACAGTCAACCAGAGCATACCAGGAGAGCTGTTAAATGGTAAACCAGTTCCACACTGTATGGAAAGTTGCTGCTGACTCCGGCTGTTCCTACTGTCCCCCCAGGGCTGCCCTGGCACCTCTGGAATGCCATTTCTCCTTGTATCAGGAAATGCAAATGACATTTGTGTGTGTGTGCCTTTCTCTGTCCTTTTTATGTTGGGATTATACTAGTTTCATAGAAAGATCTGAAAACACTACGATATTTTCTTTATTTTTATTCCTGAAACAATCTAAATGTCACAAGAGTCTTAAGTTCTTTTGGAAAAACGTATTTATCCAGAAGCCAGCCTTTGGGGGGAGAAAGAACAGTGGTGTGTGTGATTTGTGCTGTTGTGTTTATCCTATTCCATTAGTTGAGAGAACTATGGCAGTGTCCACTTTCTTGGGAGCTTACTCATATGTTCTCAGTGTGAGCCACAAAAGCCTTCATTAAACCCCACCTCCACTAGCATCTTTTTCTTTAGCAGACTTCTTCTTCTTCTTCTTCTTCTTCTTCTTCTTCTTCTTCTTCTTCTTCTTCTTCTTCTTCTTCTTCTTCTTCTTCTTGTTATGCTTTAGATTTGGAAAATTTAAGAGTCCCTATGTACCCTGCATCCACTGCTCCCCAGGATTATCGTCTTATGTATGATTCAAACAGATAGTGAAATGTTATTATTAGCTAAAGACCATAGCTTAGATTCCTTCCATTTCTACCAAATGTCTCCTTTTTTTCTCCCAGGGTCCCACCAAGAAGGCCTCATTGCATTTAGTGGTCATTATTGCATTTAGTGGTCATGTCTCCTTAAGTGCTCTTTTAAAAAAAATCAAGACAGAGTTTCTCTGTGTAAAAATCCTGGTTGTCCTGGAACTCACTTTTGTAGACCAGGCTGGCCTCTCACAAAGATCTGCCTACCTCTGCCTCCCAAGTGCTCCTTAAGTGTTCTTAACTGTGACAGCTTCCCAGATTGTCCTGTTTGTGATAAGATTGACAGTTTTTATTTTTTATTTGTTTGTTTTTGTTTTGTTGTTATTTTTGTTTTTTGTTTCTCTGTAGCTTTGGAGCCTGTTCTGGAACTCACTCTCTTTCTCTCTCCCCCCCCCTCCTCCCTCTTCTCTCTCTCTCTCTCTCTCTCTCTCTCTCTCTCTCTCTTTCTCTCTCTCTCTCAACCAGGCTGTCCTTGAACTCACAGAGATTCACCTGTCTCTGCCTCCCAAGAGCTGGGATTAAAGGCTGACAGTTTTTATTTTAATCAGTTTGGTTGGTTGGTCAGTAGGTTTTATGAAACACACTTTCAATCTTCAATCTTGAACTTACAACGCAGCACCAACTGGCCTTGAATGCACAGCTCCTGCCTCTACTTCCTGGGTGCTGGGATCACCGAAGTGAGTCACTCAACCAGGGCTGGCTGGTTTGATGGTCCTGGGGATTAAGCCCCACCCCCTGCCTCCATGCTAGTCAAGAGCTCTACAGTCCAGCTTCATCTCTAGCCCCTGACTTTGGCAATTCTGAGAAGTGCTTCTCAGATGCTTCAGGTAGTCCCATAGTGAAGTTTATCTGCCCTTCTCCATCCCAGAAGCAGGGTTGTTACTGGTTGTAGTCACACAGGGAAAGTTCAGTTTATTGCATCATATCTGGGGCATGTGCCAGACACCTGCTGAAGCCTCCTCGCTGTCTCTGGGCCTCAGAAGGAGGCTCCCAAATGCACCAATACCCAGAAGCACTAAGCTACCCTTCTCCTCTTGAACACAGAGAATCTACCTAAACTATCCGATTCTTCGGCAAGGGGACCTGTCCAGTCACAGCTGACCTACTGTGCATTCATGCGCAGCTACACCAGGGTGGGTTTGTGGATATCCATTGCATTGTCGGGTTAAAATGCAATACTGTGTTATTTTGCTGTTCAAGTTTCTCCACCTTCAGCCTTGAATGTTCCTTTCACTTGGCTTCTGTGACCTTCACTGAGAGGCCCCCAGGCTTGGGTATGAGTCCAGTCTTGTCTTCTGGTCCTAACAGATGGATTCTTTTGTGCTATTTCCTGCCTCTGCTCTGTGTCACCGTTAGTCCAAGGAGTCCTGGCTGCTTTTACTGGGGAATGAGATTAGAAAGCAAGGTCTGGGGTTTCAGGGAGCTCAGTGCTTCTGGATTCTTCTTTTCTTGTTTATTAAATACAATTATATGTCTCTCGTTGTATAGACCATGTTGTTTTCATAGCTGGAATTTTCTAACAATGCTTGGAAAAACAGCCAAAGCCAGGAGGGTCCTTGATTCCCTACAGTGTGTGTAGCCAGGTGGAGGCCTCGAAACTCTCCCTATGTTTTTACATTTTATTGGAGTTTAACATAAGCAACTCCATTTTTATTCTACCAACATTCATAGTACGAACGGCAACAAACAAAATGGAAGCAGAATATCTAAACCAGGGGTTGTGGTGCCTGCCTGTAATCCAGTCCTCATGGAACCCAAGTTGGAGTACTGATGAATGTCTGTGACCAGCCTAGGCTCTGTAGTGAGACCCTGATTCCGAACAACAAGAATCAGGAGAGGAGGGAGAAATCTTAAGGGAGGGGGAAAGAGAGAGCAATGGAATACATATGATAAGAAGTCAGAAATGGGGACTGTAGAGGTTTTAATAGAAATGTCCCCTCCCATAGGCTCACAGGTTTGACTGCTCAGTCACTAGGGAGTGGCTCCACTTGAGAGGTATGAGGAGGTGTGGCCTTGTTGAAGAAAACCTGTCACTGGGTGTGGACTTTGAGGTTTCAAAAGCTCTAACCAGACCCTGTGCCTCTCTTCCTTCTGCTCTTGGATCTGGCTGTAGAACTCTCAACTTCTCCAGTTGCCTGTGTGCTGCTGTGCTCTGACAATGAACTAAACCTCTGAAACTGTAAGCCAACCCTAATTAAATGCCGTCCTTTGTAAGAATCTCATAGTCATGGTGTCTCTTCACAGCAGGAGAACACTAAAACAGGGTCTACTGGGGACCAACCAGATGCAGCCGGAGGAAGGGAAATGGGGGAGGGAAACATTGGGAACAAAGTATAACAGCACGTGTGTATGGAAACATGGTAACGAAATCTATTGCTTTGTGTGCTAGCCTAAAGTTAGCTGACAAAAGAGAGGATGGAGGGAAGACTGAACAAAACAAGGAAAGAAGAAAAAAGAAAGAAGGAAGAAAAGAAGAGAGAGAGGAAGAAGGAAGGAAGGAAGGAAGGAGGAAGGAAGGAAGGAGGGAGGGAGGGAGGGAGGAAGGAAGGAAGGAAGGAAGGAAGGAAGGAAGGAAGGAAGGAAGGAAGGAAGGAAGGAAGGAAGGAAGGATTTGCCGTCAATATTAGACAAACAGACTTCTGAATTAGACCTGAACACAGCTTGACTCCCGCCAATGTTTTATTGTGGCATGGTCAGTTTTGAAGGCATTGGGTGCGTTTGACATGACTCTAAGGGATCTAAATTTGTTAAAAACCTGACTGGTTTCTTCACCGCCAGTGCACTTAACTTCACAGAGGTGCAGCTGAAGGAGACGGAGCTCCTAAGCAAAGCCATGTTCACGTGTGAGCAGGCTGGACAACTATCCCAATATTTTTCTGCTCGGCAGTGATGACATTCCCTTTAACATAATTTGTGAGGTTTATTAAAACTCAGAAAAGATGAAGAATGTGGCTATTCTTTTGGGTTTTTTCATGATTTTCTATTCACATTTCTTTTCTAATATTTTAAGTGTGCCCCTCACTCTGTCCCTCCTCCCTTTGATTAGACCGTGATAGAGACTGGTTCATTTGACCAACAGTTTTAAAGACACAACAATTTGTTATATGTATCAAGTTTGTCTTCACACCTCCCACTTCAGTAATTTCCAACTTTATACTTGAGTTGAGAGTAAATTAGCTCTTATTTTGTTATCCCTCCTTTTTCTGATTTCTTGAACTGAATGCTTAGCCTTCAATTTAGTTCCTTTTCTATTAGTGTGACTAACATTATATGAACGGTAACAATATACTAACACCATGACTAAGGCATTACAGGAGAAAACAATATTTAGACTTGAAATGCTGGGAGTCTTTTGCAGTGTGAAGGCCATCCCCAACAACACACTTTCTTCAACAAGGCCACACCTCCTAAGCTTCCCAAAACAGCCACCAAGGGGAGACATAGTATTCAAATGCCCAGACAATGGGGGACATGTCACTACCATCTAATTTTTGTTTCAAATGTGTTTCAGAGAGTAAGTGTTCTCTCTCAAAATTATTTTGGCTCCATCACAAGAATTTGACTGTACTTTGGTTTGTGTCCATTTCTATAGGTTCTCTAATTTATTTTATATTTTCTTTTTAAGCTTCATTATCTAGAGCAAAGTTGTTAAATATCCAAAGTATTAATTTCCAGTTTAACTGAAGCATAGACAGAGACAATAACAGCCATGATTTCTATCTATAATCTATCTTCCGAGATTTCTCTGTGAAATAATGTATGAACATATGTTTTCAAATATTGCATAATTTTGAGTAGAACTGCTAATTTCTGTTTGTTGAACCTATTTCCCCACTCTCTTGATATATATCGTAATTATACATTATATTATTTAAATCTCTGTGTCTTCATCTGTCCATCACAATTTTTGTTAATTATTTTTTCTAGCAGTTTTTGTATTGCAATCTTTAATTATAAACATTTATAACTATTTTATTTACTTAGTGGATTATTTTTCTGGGCAGTACAAACACCCTCATTCCATCTAATATTTTTCCTCCGGATCTAATTGTGGCTTGGCTCCATGTTTCCACTGACTTTTTTCATGTTAACATTGGATTGTTTTTATGATTTGATTTGTAGCAAGAACTTGAATTACGCTATTTCTCATTGCCCTTGGAAACCAGGAAAAACGCTGTAGGTTTAAGTCTCATTTTCACAAACATGTTCTTAGTTACTTTCAATTTGTGGCTATTGTGAGTGGAATATTTTCTTCTATTATGTTTTCTAATTAGTTATTATGCTTACAGTAAATTCATTTTGAGTACCCTTTCCTGTGTTTTGCACACACTTTTGTAGCCAGCCACATTATCACAGTATACTTTTAGTAACATTTTTCACTTTATAAATTTACTGTAGTGGCTAGTCTGTGTCAACTTGGCACAAACCTAGACACATCTGGAGGAGAGAACCTCAGTTAAGGAGCTGCTTCAGTTCCTGGCTTTAAGCTTCTGCCTTGAGTTCTTGCCTTGGCTTCCCTTGATGACAGTTAAAAGCTGCATGGTGAAATAAACCCTTTCCTCCCCAAGTTGCTTTTGTTCATGGTGTTTATCACTGAGACTAAAAGCCTAGGACACATACTGTGTCAGTCATGATCACTTGACTTCTCTTTACCTTTAATTTTCACATTTGGTTTTCTTGTCATGTTGCATTGGCTAGCACTTTAATAAGCAGTTGAAACTACCCACAGGGGCTTCTTTACCTTGCTGTTTTAAAACTGAGTGCACTGATTTGTCATGGAAATAAAGTTTCCCATGGGAAATGTGTTTATTGAGACTAACCTAGAACAAAGGCAGCAGAGATTCACACAAAAGCCCACTTTTCCCAGTATCAAGAAAGCTATCATATGTTCATGCCATGCACAGCTTAACAACGTCTCGTGTTTGTGAATCTCTTGACTCTCATGGTTATGCGGAAACCGGTCAAACATCTGTGTCTATCCCTTTGCCAAGGATGCCAACCACCCCCTCACCCCTATACAATTGTCCCCTTGGCAAGGGAGATTGGGAATGGGGACTGTTGCTTTTCATCCATGGTTTGGCTTGAGTTGTGCAAAAAGTTTTTAACTCTCTTAACTCCTTTTGGTTATTTTTCTACTTTTAGTTTTGTGTTTTGTGCTTTCTCACATGTCTTGATCAGTCTAACAAGAACTGACTGAGGGTTTCTTTATGTCCTCTTTAAAAAATAAGACAGCCCTTGATTTGCTCTGTTTTGTTCGCTCCTCCATCCATTGCTGCTTTTATTGTTGTTGACTCGTTAGTTCCTTTGTTTGTTGTTATTTGTGTTAGTTATTTTCTGCAGACGTGAATTCTTTAATGATTAGTATGAGAGACTTAAAGACTGCACTTTTCTCGGAGAACTTCAGGATGCAGTCTGGGTTGCTTTTGTTATTTATTTTTAGTCACCGTGCATTTTGGGGCTTGATGCCTCTTCTGCTCCCTGCCTGCTCCTCTGCCTTTAGAATAGATGAGGAAGTGTGGGCTCCTACACCATGGATGACGCTGATTTTTCCTTCCTTTGCTGTGACTTTTAACTTTATTCCATTGTGGGGGTTAAAAACAAAACTAACCTCTAATGGTTTGGTTTTGTTTGGTTTGGTTTTTTAGAGTTTGCTGAGGTTTTGTTTGTTACTCAATTTTTATAAATAAATGGACACTTGAAGAGAAATGGACAGGTCCAACTGGCTTTTGTTTGTTTTGTTTTTGCCTACTTCTTTATTTATGCTTAGCTTATGGAAGTCATTAGTGACGAAGAAAAGTGTGTTGCCTCCCTTTATTATTTTGTTTTTAACCATTTATCCCTTTTCCTACAATTTCAACTTTATTTTAATGTTAAATTGTTCGACATATAAAATACATAAAATGTACCATTTTTCTGTGGCTTTTCTAGCTCAACGGTCTCCTGGAATTTGTTCACCTAATACTGATATCACAAATATGGCTTTCTTTCTGTCTGCTGCCTGGTGTAATGGGAAAGTGCCTAACCCTAAAGTCAGATAGATTTGGAAGGCATGGGGGACAGCACAGTGGCAGGAGCCATAACAAGGACTCTTTGAAGACCACAGCATTACACAAAAGTCACCTTATGCCACCTTATGCAAGATATATGTCTAGGAGGACATTTGCCCAGACACCACCTTGTGGTGGATGCCTAGAGCTCAGGGTTGCTGTTTCAAAGCAATGTAAAGACCTTCCAAGTGTTGTCTGAGAGACCCTTGTCTTCTTTGGTCTACCAGATTTGCTGCCCATCCATCAGCACATCCATTTCCCAGGTTTTCAATCTCCCTGCTCATCCATCAACAAGATAGCTCTCTCTGGAGCCTCTAATTGAGGAAGCTGACAGTGTCTTTAGCTGTCCTAATTTCTAAGTCTGTGCCTTAAGGCATGCAGCTGGATTCAGCTTCTAATCCCGCATAGAAGTTCTTTCTATTTTTTTAAAAAATAGAATTTAACATTCATGACCTTTACATGTATGTTGTACGATACCTATGTTTCATTTCAATTTTGTAATCTTATCTCATATTTTCTAGGTTAGTTTTTTTCTTCCTAGAATTTTTCTTGTTTATTTTTCCTTTCAATATATCTTTTGAGTATTCTCCTTCCTGATTTTCCTTAGGAGTAGATGGAAAGTACTTGTCTATTTTAGTTCTAACTAATGGTTATCTTTGCAGCCTTAAATACTGGACTGAATTCTCTACTTGCCAGTCAGAAGGAGAGCCACCTGAGGACACTAACTAGCTTTACATTGTTTTTACTTAGATTATATTTATTTTTCCTAATTTTAATTTATATATTCTAGTTTATTTAACTAGTGTGTATTTTCTATACCAGATGAGTATTACTTTTCAAATAGCTTTTTATTGTTGATATTATAATATAATGACATCATTTCCCCCTTCCTTTATCTCCCTACAAACCCTCTCTTTGTCTTTCAAGTTCTTGGCCTCTTTTTTCATTAATTGTATATATATTATATATTACACTATTATGTAATTGTTAAAGGATGATAATAATTTTATTATTATATAACTATATTATCTATATCCTATACATATACATAAATACACCCTGCTCAACCTGTATAGTGTTACTTGTATAATATCTTCAGGGTTAATTGTTTAATATCTATTGGTCAACCAGTTGATACACTCTTCCTTGAGAAAGCTGTTTCTCCACTCCAAGCATTCCTTAGCTGCCTGTAGTTATTTGTGTAGGACTGAGGCCTTGTGAACCGCTTTCCTTTGTCCACCTAGCACACTCATTCATGTCACCCTTGTTCAACAGATGTTTAGGCCGACATGTTGTTGAGACTTTACGGGTGTGGCTTCTGACATTCCTAGAAGCCAGAGTCTCACAGCAAATCCTCTGCTCCTCTAACTCTCTCAACCCTTCCGTCCTCCTGCAAGGATTCCTGAGCCTTAGGTAGAAGAGCTATATTAACATATTTTCATTTTTCTATCAGGCATTTACAACTTTGTGATAACAAGTTTGTCTTTCTTCCTTTGTAATTGACTTTAAAAAAGAAATCCAGGCCGGGCGATGGTGGCGCATACCTTTAATCCCAGCACTTGGGAGGCAGAGGCGGGTGGATCTCTGTGAGTTCGAGGCCAGCCTGGTCTACAAGAGCTAGTTCCAGGACAGGCTCCAAAGCTACAGAGAAACCCTGTCTCAAAAAACAAAACAAAACAAAAAAACCAAAACAAATAAAAACAAAAAAAAGAAACTCATTCATCAATTCTTGGCTTTTGCTTGAAGAATTTATATTGAAAGTAGCTATTGGTAGGTGTGGTGGTGTGAAAGAAAATGACCTCCAAGGGAGTGATACTATTAGGAGGTGTGTCTTTGTTAAGAGTGGGTATGGTCTTGTTGGAGGAAATGTGTCACTGTGGAGGTGAGCTTTGAGATCCAATACATGCTCAGGTGTCACCCAGTATCTCAGTTCACCTCCTGTTGCCTTCAAGATGTAGAACTCTCAGCTCCTTCTCAAGCACCATGTCTGCCTGCATGCCACCAGGTCCCATCAAGAAAAACCTCTGAACCTGTAAACCAGCCACCCAATTAAATGATTTTATTTATAGGACTTGCCATGGTCATGGTGCCTCTTCACAGCAATAGAAACCCTAACTAAAGCAGTAGGAAAAGACTTGTTGCTTTTTACTAAGATTGATTTTATTTTTAATTATGTATATCTGGTGAGAGGTATGGGCAATTCAATGTAGGTGCCAAAAGAGGCCAGAGGAGCCAGATCCCCCAGAATTGGAGTCATAGGTGGTTGTGGCCCACTTGATGTGGGTGCTGGGACCCAAATTTAGATCTCTACAAAAGCAGCAAATGCTTTCAGCAGCTGGGCCATCTGTCCAGCTCACAATTTCTATTTTTTAAATTTCTTAACTTTTTAATGAAAATTTTCTAGATTTTTGCACATACATTTATACTGTGTCTTTAATAATGCAGCTGCCAGTAGTGTAGCTTTACTTGTACGGATTATATTCCACCCTTAATTCTTTCGGTGGTTTTGCCACTTATGTTGCCTTTTCTGTCCCACGCACAAGCGTCTCTTTAGTCCTTGCACATTCGTAACTGTCTCTGTGCTGTCATTATATAAAAGTGGCCATTTGGCTGCAAGTAAGAAGCCTTGTATTAAGTATTTCCCCCTCCCAGTTTATGAAGGTATATTGACATCAAATGTCTCTCAGATGAATTCTGAGGCCAGTTTAATTTTTCTCAGAGACTTATTCCTTCTTTCATTTTTTTAAAAAAAGGTTTCAAGAATGTATGAGTAAGTGTGTATGTGTGTGTGTGTGTGTGTGTTTGTGTGTGTGTGCATGGATGTATGCGTGTCTGTGTACCCACAGAAGCCAGAAGAGGGTATCCAGTCCCCCCCTGAAGTTGGAGTTATAGGCAATTGTGAGCTGCTTGATGTAGATGCTGAGAACCAAACTTTGGTTATTTACAAGAGGAGCCAATGCTTTTAACCACTGAACCACCTCTCTAGCCCCTTCTGTATTTCTAAAGTTTGGTAGATTTCCCCAAAATGGAGAAGAGTTACAGGAACATAGGTAGACAAAGGAAGTGAACGTGGGCTCCTGGAGAAAGTGGCTTCGTGTTCTAGGGAGGCAGGAAGTAGGGAGTAGGAAGGTTGGAAAACAGGGCTGGGTATCTAAACAGACCAATATTAGAAAGGGAAGGACCCAAGAGCCCTAAAAATACTAGAGCCACCATCATTTTAGCAAATTTCTTGTCTACAGACCAGTCACATGCCAAACGGATGAAATTGTTACTTCCTTTTTCTTTATGGACTGGTCTTCTGTCTTTCCAGGTTATTCTTTGTCCATCCTTCTCAGCAAATGAGCTCTGAAATCCCCAAGAGGAACACTTTTTTGTTACAGCATAACTCCCTGATGTCACTAAGTATTAGTTACTTTTCTATTGCTGTGATAAAAAGCCACGGTCAAGACAACTTATGAAAGAAAGCATTTCGTTGGGCTACTGGCTCCAGGGTGTTAAGAGTCCACAATGGCAGGGCAAAGGCATGGTGGCAGACATACTTGAACCCTCATTTCTTAACTGTAAGCAGGAGGCAGAGAGTGTACTGGAGGTGGTGCCAGGTTTGAAACCTCAAAGCATGTCTAACCCCCTATATTCTTTCTCCAGCAAGGCCACACCACCTAATCTTTCCCAAACAGTTCCACCAACTGGGAGCCAAGTATTTAAACAGATGAGCCTATGGGTCCATTCTCATTCAAACCACAATATGATCTTTGTTTCACTGAGCTAATAAAGGAAACTTATTGTTTTCACAGTGGTGAGAATATTCCTGTGGGTCGTACTTTTCTTCTTCCTTGTCAGTAAGCTCTTTGTTTGGGACCTTGGTATTTCAAAAGCTGTCATCTAACATCTTTATCCATTGTCATACTTCTCATCTTACCTTTATTTCCTTCTGTATTTTGTTTAACTCTCCCTAATTTTTCCTGTGTCTCTTGACTTACTTTTCTGCCAAGTCAATGCTTCTTGTTTGTTGGGGATTGATACATTCTGCCATGGTTTACTTTGTCATTCATTTCTTTCCTTAATTCTTCATATCCCTGATCATATTATTTGCATTTTGTTGCCCCTCTGTTGCTCTTAAGCTTCATGGGAATTTTAATCACTTGTTTTCCTGGAGAATGTGACTATCTATCACTAAGTGGATACCTAAAGAACCAGAAAGTATCTATCACTAAGTGGATATCTAAAGGACCAGAAAGCATCTTCTGGGTGGGGCCTGGGGACAGAGATGTTCCATTAAATGCTTATATTCCACAGGAGCTTTCTGCATTCTCTAGGATCTCTCTTCTCCTAGTCCTTTCTACTTAGCATAAAAAGGGAAATTAACCTCATTTTCAGTACTTCACTAAAGAAAAATAGATTTTAGGTTTAATGTACCCAACTTACACACATGATAGTGGGTGAATGGCCAGTCCACTACTCAAATCCCTCAAGAATAAATTATCACGCCTTCTATGTCTGTTCAGGTGAGAAGTTCATTTCATTAATCTCCATTGTTGTGCTAAGTTCAAGACTCAGGATGAACCACATAGAGGACAATCATTAAATCATGATGACATCCACAAAAATGAATCATGGAGTCTAGCCTTAGCTTTGATCAAAGCAAACAACTTTCCACGAGTTAGAGTGAATAGCTGACTGGAATTCAAATCCCAGTCTCCATTCTCAAAGGACAAAGAAGCCAGAAGCAAGTTCTCTGTCCTCACTAACTTACTGTGTACTGTTCCATTCTGGGGAGTGTCACAAGAAGTGGGCAGTGAAGCAGTTGGGTATGGACTTTTCTGTCCGGTATGGATACTGTGCAGCCATATTCTCCTAACAGAAATATTTTCATCCTGGAGGGAGGTTCTTTGAGACTCTGGAAATAAGTAACTTAGAAGTCTCAGGAAGTCACTGAAAATTACAAGATTCACACCCCTACCCCAAGGTTGTAAAGGCAGTGAGGGGCTGCAGAGGAGATTCTCTGACCTGCCAAGCTACCTGTAAGTCATGCAGAGAAGAGAACGTCAATCATGCATCTTTCCTGAGTCATCACTCATGCTGTGTGGACTTTGGGGGTTTACAAAAAGTTGTCCCTTGCTGTAGAATACTCCTTTTGTACACTGTAAAGATTTGTCACCTGAATTGGTTTAACAAAACATTGATTGGCCAATAGCTCAGGCTTGTTGCTAGCTAACTCTTACACTTAAATTAACCCATATTTCTTACCTATGCTTTGCCATGTGGCTTGATACATTTTCTCAGTATGGCATACCAATCTTGCTTCTCTGTGTTTCCTGGCAACTCCTCTGACTCCACCTTTCTTCCTCCCAGCATTCTCAGTTTGACGGCCTCGTCTATACCTTTTGTCTGGCTACCGGACAATCAGCTTTTTATTAAACTAATTCTAGTGACAAATCTTTACAGTGCACAAAAGGAGTGTTCCACAGCATTTCCCCTTTTTGTCTAATTGAAAAGGAAGTTTTAACCATGACATAGTAAAATTATATATAACAAAAACAGTTATTAAGTAAAATTATAATTACAATATCTAGCCTATTTGTATTTGGCAAAATTAAAGAAAATACTCATTATTAAGGAAAACTATAACTATCTAGTCTTCAACTCTATCAAAGACTCCAGAAGGGGGAAATGTTACCTAATGAGAAGGACATCTGCTCGGACAATCAACCCAAGTTCCTCTGTAATGCTGAGGCATCCATTTTTGGCCTGCCTGTCTAGTGTAACTGACAGACTTTTTTGAGAAGTGGGAACTTTTTTTATTATTTTTTTGTTATTGTTTTTCAAGATGGGATTTCTCTGTGTAATAGCTCTAACTGTCCTGGAACTCACTCTGTATATCAGGCTGGCCTTGAACTCACAGAGATCTGCCTGTCTCTACCTCCTGAGTGCTGGGATTAAAGAGGTTGCCACCACCACCCAGGTAAAGGTACCTTTAAAATATTTAAGTTGGTTGAATTTAGCAGTTTTTATAATCCAGTGTCTCACAGCAGCCAAAAAATTCAAAGACAACACAATAACATACAGGATCCAGACTCTCTGTGTATTTCCCATCTTTACGTACCTTATTATATTTTTAATTACTCTATTCCTTTTCTGAGGACTTCCTCTACCTTTTGTTTTTCTGTCCCAAGACTACATATATTTTAAAACACACTGTAACTCATTTAGAGGGTTTTTTCTTATCTGAATCTGTCTTTACTGTGAATCTGTAACCTTTTTTGTATGCATGAGCAAAAACCCTAAACCATCATGTAGCATGCTGGTGGAGTTCTCAAGTCCACAGGCAGTAGTTGGAAGAAGCCTTTCTGTACTGTGGTGAGTATGAGAAACTGCAGGAACCCACCATGCTGCTTAGCTCAAGGCAGTTGGTGGCCAGCTCTATCTCACAGGCAGCTATAAGGAAATGCGTTTCAGTATTGCATCAGGCATGAGACTGTGAGGCATGAGCAGCTATGTCTGGCTCCACTTTTATGTGTTTAGAACATTTTTTAAGCTTTTTTTTAGTCTTACATGGATCTACGCCTCACATTGGGTGCCATTTGTAGGTGGTATTTTCTTTTCCTTACTGCCTCTCCCAAATAACTGACTTGGAGACTTAAACCTATAAATGCTCAGTTGATAGCTCAGGCTTATTACTAGCTAACTCTTACACTTAAGTTAATCCATATTTCTTATCTAGGCTTTGCTGTATGGGTTGGTACCTTTTCTCGGCATGGCATACCCATCTTGTTTCTTTGTGTCTGCTGGCAACTCCTCTGACTCTGCCCTTCTTCCTCCCAGCATTCTCAGCTTGAGTGTCCCATTTATGCTTTCGACTGCAGCAAACCTTCCTTTTTAGTCAGACAAGAGGACAGAAATGCTCTGGAATTCTCCCTTTGTACACTGTAACAATTTATCACTCAAACTGGTTTAATAAAACGCTGATCAGATGTAGTCAGGCAAAAAGCATAGGTGGGACAGCCAAACTGATACTGCCAGGAGGAAGAGAGGCAGAGTCAGAAGATATGTCAGCCAACCTCTAAGGAATTAGGATGTGTAAATATGAAGCAACAAGCTGTGAGCCCTGAAGCCAAACATAGTTAAGAAATATGGGCTAATTTAAATGTAAGAGTTAGGTAGTAAGGAGCCTGAGCTATCAGCTGAGCATTTATAATTTATATTAAGTTTCTGAGTTGGTTATTTGTGAAGTGGTTGCCAGCACAGTGCCTGGTCCTGTAACTTCTTACCCATATTTCTGTAAGTATCCCAAATACACTCATTCGTTTAATTGGACTTTTTAAATTAATTAATTAATTTTTTAAAAAAAAATTGACTTTTCTCACTTTACATACCAATCCCAGTTCCCACTCCCCTCCTCCTGCTCCCTTCACCTCTTCCCCCATCCCACCCCCAATCCACTTCTCAGAGAGAATAAAGTTTTCCATGGGAAGTCAAGAAAGTCTAACACATAGCTTTGAGGCAAGACCAAGGCCCTCCTCACTATAGCTATGATGGGGAACCTCCTTTAGCCAATGGCCTTTGAGAGGCTGAACCAGGTTGGGTATCGCCCACACACTCTCTCTCACTCCCTGCTCTCACACCTGGATGCTGGATTCCGTTCCTGTTCCCCGTTGTGATCTGTGAGTTCCCCCCTTAAAATGAAAAAGACTGAGCAAGATATCCCTCCAAAGACAGTGGGTTCCAAAGGGCCAGTACAAACAGTAGGGATAAATCCTGGTCTCACTGCCATTGGCCCCACAGTCTGCCCCAGCCAAACAACTATCACCTGTTAGACCCTGCCTTCCAGTGGATACCCACACCCGATTCAGGCGCGCCTTCCCGAACTCGGGCCCACGAGAATGGACGATTGTCCTGAGGGTTAAAAAGAGACACACACAAAAAAGAGACCTTTGCTCATTTACCAAGAGTAAATGGCAACTTTATTAAACTCAAGTCGGGTATTTATACCAGTGGGCAACCGGGATCAAAAGGCAAGGCCTCCTCCCAGCAAAAGCAGGAAGGAGAATAAAGGCCCCAGTAAAGGAAAACTCCTCCCACCCAGAGGGGGCTGGGAAAACTGGCCTCTGTGGGAGTTTCTCCCCAGGCAGGTGGTCGAGGGTTCAAGGCAATGTCAGACAGGTTAGATGGGCCTTGGCGTCTGAGCTTCTTTGAGGCAGGTTGAGAAATTACCATTTTAAAGTAAAATAGATCCCTCAGGCTAATGTACCAGGCTGTAGCAGAACCAAGGACGGAACTAGCAGGAAGCTTAGCTGGTTAGTGTAAACATTATTTGCATCCAGTATTTTGGTCTCAAGGATCAGGGAAGACAGGGTCCCACAGTCACCCACTTTCAGAGGACCTAGTTTAGTCTTATACTGTCTCCTTTGCTGTCAGGCCAGAGTTGGTGAGCTCCCATTAGCTCAGGTAAACTGTTTCAGTGGGTGTCCCCACCATGATCTTGGCTGCTTTGCTCATATTCTCCCTCCTCCCACTGTTTGACTGGACTTGGGGGAAGGACAGAGACAGAGCAAGGAAAAAGATATCTTGATTGAGGGAACCGTTATGGGGCTAGCAAGAAACCTGGCACTAGAGAAAATCCCAGGAATCTCTAAGTGTGACCTCAGCTAAAACCCTAAGCAATAGTGGAGAGGGTGCCCGAACTGGCCTTGCCCTGTAGTCAGATTGATGACTACCTTAAATGTCACCATAGAACCTTCATCCAGCAACTGATGGAAGCAGAGGCAGAGACCCGCAGTGGAGCACAAGTTGGTCTTTCACAGACCCCCTTTCTTTGCTCTGTAACTGGTGCTTTGTCTGGAGTAAGCAGGCATCTATTCAGAAGAAGTTTCATGGCAATGAAGGACTGGAGAATACTTGGAAAGCATCTGAAACATCATAACTTTCAGGCCATGGCAATGTGGTCACAGCCTGGGGGTGATACACTGCATACAAAACTGGCAGTAGTGAGGTGGGGTGAGGTACAGATTGACCCAGAGGGTGGCCCTCATACTCCATCAAGGAGAGCAAATAGTGCCATTTTGACTAGATACAAACCTTATCAAGGTGGGTACACAGAAAGACAGCCATGACAATGTAATCATGTTCCTTTATTGTGGCATAACCATCTTAATCAGACAAGCTGTGATTACCCACAAGAGATGTTTTATGCATATGGATTGTTGACATTCCCTTATTGGAGAAGGTGGGAACGTCATCAGACTCTCACCTGAGGTTCCTGCACATCCCCCAGGTGTGAACTTCTGCCCCAGCAACATGTGGTACCAGAGGTGCTAGATCACACACAGGAGGTAGGAGGTTAACTGCAAGGGAGAAACTCCATCTATGGAACTGGGGAAATGTCATCATCCATGCTGGCATGAGACTTGTCAATAATGTAGCTGTTTGAGGATTGCCCCCAAGCTCCCGAGAAAACCCTCTCTCATGCTCTTGCAAGTGACTCCAATAAACTTATTTGCACCCCAGACTAGACCTGAGTGCAATCGCTCTTTTGTCATTGTGGGTGCCTTACCTGAGGTGAGAAGGATTTTGTTCACATCTTCAGCACCTTCCTCCAGGAGCCTTCTATAATCAAAGGACGTTGCCGATAAAAACCCTAAAATCTTGTGTTTATGTGTCAGTGTCTTTGCTGCAAAGCAGAAATTTAATCTTCATATTTTCTAGCAAATTCTGAATTTGAAAAACCATGTGCTTTCCTGATCAGATGAGGACTTCAGAGATCATCTCATCTTAACCAAAAATAAACGTCCCTGAAACCTCTCCACAAAAACATTTAGTTTCAAAAAGACTCTGTCTTAGGGTTTCTATTGCCATGAGGAGACACCATGATCACAGCAACTCTTATAAAGGAAAACATTTAATTGGGGCTGACTTACAGTTTCAGAGATTTAGTCCATTATTATGGGGGTAAGCATGGCAGCAGGCAGGCAGACATGGTGCTGGAGATGGATCTGCAGGCGGCAGGACGAGAATGCCACACTGGGTGTGGCTTGAGCATCTGTGGCCTCTAGGCCCACAGCCAGTGACACACTTCCTGTAATGAAGCCACACCTCCTAATAGTGTTGCTCCCTATGAGCCTGTGGGGGCCATTTTTATTCAAACCACCACAGACTCTCACTCAGGTCCGTTTCAAGCTATATCAGGAACCTAGATTAAAGGCTTCATTCTGGGAAAAATGGAGATAAATATTGAAACATAAATTATGGTGGTACTAATAATTGCATATTTCTGCTAAGTAACTAGAAAATTATTTGAGCATTAATTCCATTTACATGTGTTCGTTCAGATCTGTCCCCCTGAAGCGTGTAAGTCTTTGGGCTTTGAAACGTTTAATCACTTAGTAAGCAGTCCTCGATGGGATTGCCTCTCATTTATCGTCTTCATTGATTTTTCTACACCAGAGAATGCTCGCGGAATAGAAGCTGACTGCCGAGTGAAAGAACTCTATCTTACTGGCAGAACAAAAGCTCCTGCTTTCTTCCTTTTTTTTTTAAGGGCAACCTATTTTCTCCAGATCACCAGCAGGCCCAGAAAGCCCACATTCCATCTATCAGCGGGCTGTTCCTGCTACATGGAACAGAGTGTGTGTGTGTCATTCAATCAAATATACAAGCTTAGTTGTTGGCTTTCAAGCTTAGTTCTTGTCTAGAGCAGGGCTGACACCCAGGCTCCCTAGGGGTGGTTACTTGGTTGACTTGACAGTGTCTAGAGTCACCTAGGAGAAAAATCTCTCTGGGCACGTCATGAGGGTTTCTCTGTGTAGCCCTGGCTATTCTGGAGCTCATTCTGTAGACCAGGCTGGCCTCGAGCTCAGAGATCCACCTGCCTCTGCCTCCCAAGTGCTGGGATTAAAGGTGTGCACCACCACTGTCCGGCATGGAAGACCTGTCTTCAATGTGGGTGGCACGACTCCCTGCGTTGGGTCAGGGATTTAATGATGTAGGAGGTTCTTCTGTATTTGTGTTGCTTTTATTGGTTGAATAAAGAAATGCCTTGGCCTTTTGATAGGGCAGAACTGAGGTAGGCTGGGAGGACAGAACTGAATTTTGGGAGGAAGAAAGTAGAGTTAGAGAGAGCTGCCATGAAACTGCCAGGTCAGACATGCTGAATCTTTCCTGGTAAGTCACGACCTCGTGGTGATATACAGATTACTAGAAATGGGTTGAATCAAGATGTGAGAGTCAACCAATATGAGACTAGAGATAATGGGCCAGGCAGTAATTTAATTAATACAATTTCTGTGTGATTATTTCCGGGGTTAAGCTAGCTGGGTGGCGGGATGCAGCCCGCTCCTTCTCACTACAATTTAATAAAAAGGAGCAAGCTCAACACCAGCATCCTTTGATCTCTGCTTCCTGACTGTGGATGTAACATTAGTAGCTGCCTCAAGCTCCTGCTGCCATGCCTTCCCCACCATGATGGAATGTTTCCTCAAACTGAGAGCCACAATGAACCCTTCCTTCCTTAAGCTGCCTTTGCCACAAGAACAAGAAAGGGAACTCACACACTCCAGAGACACACTGGATCCGGGATGACACATGGACCCCTGCTCCAATAGGTTCTTGATCAGTATAGAAGACCCCCTTCCTGAAGACAGTGCTTGGAAAACCCTAGGATCCAATTGATTAGAACACACATGTTATCTTCCTGAGTCTGTTCTTAAGGCAATATCCAAATGACTTCACAATAAAGCTGTCATTTACAGTCCATGCCCCCAGTCCCTCTGCTACACCTTCCTAACAGCTGATCCACCAGGTGGGGACTCTGGGTCAGTGCAGGAAACTATTGTCCTTGTCGCCTGATGGTCAAAGAGGGAATTTTATGTGCTTTATCCTAACATTATCCCCACTCTGCAGGAAAAGTCGCTAGACACTGGGAGGTCAGGTGATCTCACAGTCACATGATCATGATTATCACTGATGAAGCCAGGTCAGTAAGTCTTTCTCGGGAAGTCTCCAGACACATGTGTCACTGTGAGGCCACCTGCTTTCCAACAATTTCAACTTCTGTCCATCAGGCTTGGAGACAACGCCCGCTACCTCTGCCCCAGTGTGCTGTCTAGATTTATGTCAATTTGACACAAACTATAGTCATCTGAGAGGAGGAAACCTTGCTTGAGAAAAGAAGATTGGGCTGTGTCATTTTCTTAATTAGTGATTAAAGTGGGGAGGGCCCAGCCCATTGTGGGTAATGCCACCCCTAGGCGGTTGGTCCTGGGTGCTTTAAGAAATGAGGTTGAGCAAACCATGGGGAGAAAGCCAGTAAGCAGTGTTCCTCCATGGCCTCTGCATCAGCTCCTGCATCTGCCTTGTTTGGGTTCCTGCCCTGGTAGAAGTATAAGTCCAATAAACCCTTTCTTCTCATACTTGCTTTTTGGTCACAGTGTGTCGTCACAGCAGCAGTGACCCTAACTAAGACAAGTTGGTACCAGGAGTGGGGTAATGCTGTGACAGACCTGACCATGTTGTTTTGGGCAGAATTGTGGAAGGACTTTAGAACTTTGTACAATAAAAGCCATTGAGTGTTCCGTGCTTGGGGAACAGTGCTGTGGGAGCTTGGAAGATAAGAGTGTTGAGGGCAAAGCAGATGACAATGGCCCGGTTTATAAAGTTTCAGAAGGAAATTTAAAGGCTCCATCAGAGGCATTTGTTATTTTGAATCAAGATCCTGTGGTTCTGGTTCCCTGGGGCTGAAGAATCAGCTGTGATTGACAAGACACAAGGACTGCTGAAGTGAAGCCTTTGCTCTGCTGGGACACCCACTGCTGGTCAGCCAGTGCTGAGATATTAGAGATGACTGACAACAGCATCTCTGAGGTGAAACCTTCTGGGACGTGCTTCCTGACAGTCAAAACACAGAAGCTGTGCTTCAGAGGTGATCAAGGTTTTGTTTGTCATGTTGGCAGCTGAATTCGGTAGTGGAAGAGTTGCCCAGGCACTAGTTTTGAAGGCATGAAGGGGTCATACAAAGAAGTTGGTACTTGACACCATGAAAAGAGCCTATGAGAAGCTACTGGTGAAAAGTGTTGCAGTGGAAGACCCAGCGTTTTGGAGATACCAGTACCATGGGATGACCACCATGACCATCATCAGTAGTGGAGTGGAGCCTGTAGGTTCCTTCCCGACTTGTTTTTTGGTTATGGTGTTTCATCACAGCAATAGCAGCCCTGACTAAGACACCTAGGGCAGCCTTCTATATCTCTTCTTGTGTCCTGAAACTCAAGAGGAAGAGGAGAAATGACAGTGGGATTATGGCCCAATTAAGAAAGAGGACAAGATGGGGAACCAATACTGGCTGAGAAGGTAACAATTATCTTGTGGGGTTCTGAATTGAATTCTCATTTTATGAAAAGGAAGTGAGAGCAATGCCTCCTGGAGTCCCACTGAGGCAGGATAGAAAGACAGAAACTATATGGTCATGGAAAAGGAAGAGAGCCTCCCCATTCCACACACACATACACAAACATAATGCCCCAAGAGTCTTGTTAAAGCATGTGCTGGCAGAGTCTCAAGAATTCCAGCACAAGTACCAAGTGTTGAAGGCCTTCATGCCTTCCTAGCTGGAAACCTGCGATTTTCTAGGTATCTCAGAAACCAGAAACCTCATTTACTGGGAAAGGGAGAGTACTGGCCCTTGTGCAGCCCTGTAGCTCTTGGTTCTGATCAGATTTAATCCTACCTATGGCACCTCTAGAGCCTATAATATAATATTACCTGTCAAAAATGAAGAAAAGAGAGAAAAAGTCTCTTAGCAACCCTTAGAAATGTTACCAGAGAGCAATCTGAATAGCATCTATGTCTGCCGCAAAAATACTTACGTTGTAGTTTTCTCTGAGAAAGACACACACACACACACACACACACACACACACTTGAACACGTACACACACACATGCTCTTGAGTGCACCCTCCTTTCTGCATATCTCTCTTAATAAACTTTAACTCTGCTTTGCACTGGCTCGTTCTGAAATTCTTTCCCAGGCTTGCTGCTGGAGCAAGGAGCAAAGCGAGGAGGCCAGACAGCCAGAGGCCAAGGACACTGCAGCTGACCACATTCCAAAGTTTGGGGCTTTCCCAAGCTGGACTCACCACCAAGTGACCTGAGAAATACTTAGAGTGAGCGTGAATGCCGCAAGGAAGCGCAGTGTGCTGTGCCAGCTGCCTGACGTATGACTGCTTCCGAGAGCGGCATGAAGGGTCTGCCCGGTGGCACGGGTGCTCAGCGTCACTGAAAGGGGAGGTGGCCTTGACACTCCAAGGCTTGAGATGTCCTGGTCCTGATGCCTAGCCCAGCTTGTTTTCTAAATAGGCACGGACAGTTTCGTAGCAAGCCAAACTCAACATTGTCCTGAAACTGTGACAAATTGAGGCTAAGCACTCCCTAATTTCACCTGATCATGTTACAAAACATGTTATGGTCACGGCCCAGGCCCTGGTTAATCTAGTAAGCAAGCCGTCCCTCCTCGACAAGCCACTGAAGCCACAGGGAATAGTGGAAAGTGGAGAAAGGAGATTTATTCCATGTGGCCGCTGCCTTGGGAGAAGAACAAACAACAGAGCCAGAGACAATGTCCATTCCCCAGTCTGTGTATGGGGTTCTGATACAAGGTGGAAGTTTAAGTAGTGATTTAGAAGCTGATATGGCTGAGAAAGGCTGGCCGAGGTGTGGTTCTGCCCACTACTGACCTATCATTGTCCTGGGTCCAGCCCTTCCTCCAAAGTAGTCTAACAAGTTGTCAGAACCCAGGGACACCTCTTCTGGACACAAGTTTCGCCTCTGGCTAACACAGGCTTCAACCTTTTCCCTCTCCAAGGGTAAGATTGCTGGGAAAACCCCAGTTCCTTGGGGCTGTTGCTTTAATAATCTGATAGCCAAAGTGTTGGGCGGGGGGTGGGGGGGTCCTGGTGTCTGCAAATCTTTATTCCTGCCAGGATGGCTACAGTGAGAGACAAAACGAAGTCACCATGATGCTCACACCAAACACCCCTCTCACTGGTCACGATGATTACCGTTGCCTCTTCATCAATGGCAGCTTTTTCTCTCCCTGTGGGTAAAGTTCTGAGAGCTGTAGGCATCTATAAGTAGGTAGGCTGATAGAGAAAAGGATTGGTATGCCTTTGGCTAGAGATTTGCTATATTTATTCTTAGAGGAGGAAAAAAACATAAAAATGAGAATATCTTGTTCAAAATGTAAGTTCTTACTATGTAAAAGTGGAATATCCAAGTTGTCACAGATTTTCTTGCATTCCAGCCACTCTCAGACAGTCGTTCTCCATTTAGGTTGTTGGGCTAGATTCTGATAGCAAACAGGAAGGAAAATCAGACTACAGAAGTGTGTGTGTGTGTGTGTGTGTGTACACGTGCGCACATGTGTGTATGTGATTTGTGTGTGTATGTGATTTGTGTGTGTGCACATGTGTGTGTGCATGTGTGTATGTGACTTGTGTGTGTATGTGATTTGTGTGGTGTGTGTGTGTGTGTGATTTGTGCACACATTCACTTACAAGGAAGCAATACTAACCATCCTACCACTCCCTGACTCTGTGCATGCTGCAGAATGACTCAGTGATTCAGAAATCTAACAGGATACATAATAAGGTGATGATTTTGTAAGATATGTGACTAGTGTGGTTAGGATGTGGCTCATGCTGAGACCTTTAAAAAGTACAGTCTAGGGGGGATGATTGGGCCATTGGCAGAACTGCTATTAGAGGCATCAAGGTCTTTTGGGAGGCCAGTTATATAACAGAAACATCTTTAAAAGGAGCAGCCAGCCCCTTCCCTATCCATGGCTTCCTGACACCCCAGGTGATTGCTCCCTTTCACACTCACTCCCGTCATGACAGGTCCACCATAGCTAATACAGCCAGAGCCTGTACCACATTCTTCCAGAGTTGAGCTGAGCAAACCCATTATCTTCACAAAGTACTTCACGGGGCTCTGGCGGTGTGTTGGAGTCATGGGAAATAGATCACTAACAGTGCTTTCCTCTTCGGGTGCTCATTTTTCAGTAACACTTTTATTTTAGTGAGATTTGTACTAGTCTCTCAACCCTACAGATGAGATTTACTGAGCTACCCAATCAGAGACTTGTCCTGCTCTCTAACAGCTTTATGTTGCCATAGAAACCTCTGCTTCTCTAGACCTACTCCAAATAGCCCCACAAAAGCCTGTCCCATCTGGGATTCTTTCTAGCATCTTCCTGCCGAGGCACCTCACAGTTCCCCAAGGTATGTGCCCTCTTTCGTCAAAAGTACATGCCCCTGGGGGTCTTGGACGGGAGGACATTCAGTGACAGTGACTGGCTGTGTAGCTGTGATACAAAGTGAGATAAGAAGATCATTCAGTATCCAGGCTTCCTCCCACAAACCTGTACTTCTCATCTGACTGTGAGAAAGGGATCCATCAAGACAAAACTGTAGGATGCTCTACAAAATGCCTGACCAGAAATCTCATAACTGTCCAAATCAACACCAAAAGGGACGCTATGAGAAACTGTCACCATCTGGGGAAGTCAAAGGATCCTCAGGAATAAATCATAATGGGTTATCATCTTAGATGGGATCATGGAACATGACAGGGACATTGGAAAGACTAACAGAACTGGAATGGTGTTGAGAATTTAGTTGATGGAAACAATTGCTTTTCAGAGACCAAGTTGGCTTTGGGGTAGTTAAGATGCTCTGGGAGGCAGTGCCTCCCTCCAGCTCACCCATCATCCATTCATTCCTTTCTCAGACAAGCTCACCTCACATTAAGTAACACAATCCCTCCTTCTGGTTCTTGAGAAGCCAGAACAAGAGATTCTTGGTTTAACTCTGTGCTGTAGGAGACTAGCCAGATCCAGGTCTCTAGACTCTGAAGTCAGCTCCTCTAGAACCCCAAGGTCTAACAAGTTTCTTAGGAATGAGTAGGGAGATGATTGAAATGGGTGACCTGCATCACCTCAGCCAACCCCGGCGGCTGGTCAGACAGCTACCTCGTTGGCACGGAATCCTCCCTTCTCATTGGTGAGATAAAGAACAAGCCTCTCCTTGAAGAAGCCACACCCTCACCACCTTGCTTTCCCCTCTGGTGTGGAACGAGAGGTTGTCACCCACACAGGACCACCAGGAAAATAGAGTGAGGGGTCACATTGTGGAGCTCAGTGAAAGTCTGAGTCTTTCCTGCTCACAGCTCAAGAACGAGCATGTGTAATTCCACCTCTTCATGAGGAGTTCAGCAATTATTAAAAGAAGGCCACGCGAGTTTATTTATAGAACCACATCTCTGCCGTAACTGTACGGAATTTTTAATGCAATTAACCTGTGTGAATTTTAGACATTTTTTTTTTAAAAGTAACTTCCATAGGTCATTTAGGGTACCTCCGACTAACTGCAACCTCAGCTATTAAATTATCGTTGTTGCCTAATTTATCATCAAAGACCCGTGAATGCCATTAAAGGTAATTACTGCCTATATGAGTCAGGAATCTTCTACAACTGAAAACATTGAATGCAATTATTTCAAGAGGTCTGCCACGTAAGTTGCAGAAGCAAGCTTAACGGAATCGCACAACGTATGTTGTGTTTTATGAGGGCATCTTGGAATTCTCACAGGGCACCTGGGTTCTCCCAGTAAGAACACTTGGGGTGGTGGGAAGGGAACAGAGAGGGTCCACATCAGGTTTTCTCCTAGTAAAAGTTTCATTCATTTCCCCCTTAATTTGGGGCTGGAACCCCTGAACCATCTCTGCAATGCATTTGTACCACTGAACGATATAAACACACCTTGCTTCTATTTGATTTTGATTGCTTTCTTGGCCTCATTTCCCTGCAGCATTTGGTATGATTGAATAATTTTCAGTTGGGTTTTCTCGCCCTGCCTGTGCTAATCCACTAGCGGTTGGTTTTTACAGCATTGCTACAATCTACTGCCTTGATCTTTTGCTGGAGTTTTAAAGGGGTATTTTATTGCCTGTCATTACCATTCATAGTAGCTTCTGGGCACTGTCATTTCACCAGCCTAATGTGTCATAACACATGCCACTTGCTGGGCCCTCATCTTTGAGAGAGCTTCTGTTTTTTCCCCAGGAGCCACGCTCCCTTCCTTCCTCCAGCCACCCTGCTTTTTGGTCCAAACTTGATTTTTCATTGGCGATGAGATGTTAAAAGTCTCCAAATGACAGATAATGCCATTTAAGACTGGTATAAACTCTTCAATGGCTCCTATGATTACATTCGCACAGGCTTTGCCCAAACTACAGCATGACAGTAAGGTCACGTTCTGTATGTGGGTGGCTATTTTAGAAATTCCCTATTAGTGGGACTGGAATGATGAAGACCCAAACCTGCATGTACCATCTTTCATTGAGCCCTGAGTGACGTTATCCTTCCTATCCTTCCATAAAGTACACGTGGAAGTCTTCCCACACGCTCTGTCTTCATCGGGGTCGTGGTGGAGGAATGCGGTCCTTCTGATGCACAGACACTTCCGAGCAGGCAAACCGGACCGTCGCACCAGGCTCCGTCACATCGTGTTCTGCAGTCTGGACAAAGGACTCAGGCAGTGTGCTTGCCTGAGCAGGAGCTAGACGGCTTTTGTTGCCTGAGCAACGCAGGCAGAGTCCTCACACGCAGGGTTCCACGTTCATTGACCAGGGACTACGGGCCAACCATGGAGCTGCCTGCAGCACAGAGATAAGAGGAGAACTTGTTAAGACGTTGACGCTGACACCCGTGGGCTTGAAAGTGAGCGTCTCTGTCCTCATTCGTTCATTCCTAGAGCATTAGCTGACTGATTGCTACAGAGCCCACGCCAGGCTGGGCGGCACAGATACAAAGATGACCGTCACTGGGCCATCATCCCTGCCCTCCATTTCTCTCCAGGAAAAGAGCACCCAGGTCACAGCGGCGGCCACGCAGTTAGCGTGCAGACTTGAAGAGTTGCTTACCAGGAAAGAATCTCTCTATGCCTGTGATGTCCTGATGACCATGGGACTGGCTCTGAGTCATTTGTCCTATCCGCCGGCCCTCACTTGCCTCTCTGCTTCCCTGTCATTATGAAGTAAGCCACTTTTCTTTTTACATGTCACCAAATGAAGGATGCAATTAAATTATTTTTGTCGCTGTGTTCTAGGCGAGTGCCAGCGTGTGGCTTTAATCTATGACAGAACACTGCTTGTCATGTGAATGGACAGGAGGCCAAACACTTTCCCAGGTGTTTTAAGATAGTCTGGGCACAGAAATTAGCAAAGAGATTTTTCTAGTATGTATATATATTTTGATTAAAGTGTGATTGGCTTACCTTCTAGATTAATTTGGGTTTGTTTTTTGTTTTGCCAAAGATAGCATTATATTGATCAGTCTTCCTTAAATGATAAAGTGGGGGATGGAAAAGTGGCATAACAGTTAGGAGAACATGCTGCTCCTGCCGAGGACCTGTGTTCAGTTCCCAACCCCCATATGTAAGCTCAGAGCCACCTATAACTCCAGGGCCAGAGAAAGTGACACCTTCTTCTGACCTCCACAGGCACCCTCACAACAAGACACACGCCAACAAACATACATGCACCTAAAATTTAAAAAAATAAATCTTTAAAAAGGGGTGTGCGTATGATTACAAGGTGAAATAGTTCCCTGGAGTTGTTGACCCACTGCTTCCCTTTAAGCAAAGGAGACAGCGTTGCCTTCCATGGGGGTAGCTGTTAGCTTTTAGCTCGATAGCATCAGAGGCATTTTTAGTTGTTGTGATTGTGGGTGTGGGTGCTGTTGGGATTCAGGAGGCTCGGGCCTGGGGTGCTGTTAAATATCCCACGATGCACCAACAACCCCCACCGCCACCACTAGCCACAAAGAACAATCTGGCCCCAAATGTCAGTCTTGCAGAGGTTGCCAAACCCTACTTTCAAACTAACCCACCTCGAGACCAGCTGAAACATGCATCATGCAGGTGAGGTTTCCAAGACCAGAGGAATCTGAGAAAGCAAGTCCAGCATCCTCCTTCTGCTCTTGCATTTCCTTCTTTGTTTACCCATCATTTAGTTCCCTTGTGCGGCACGGCTTTTTGTGGCTTTTTATGGATCCAATCCTTAACTATATGAGCTTTTCATTACCCATTCTGAAATCGTGACTGGTTGTAATGTAAATTACATAACACATCTTTCTGCAGCTTTGGATTCTTCAAGTTAACCCTCCCAGGCTGCTTATCTGTCTTCCACCACCTACCTACGTTTTATGCACTGCGCTTGGCATTCTGGATTGTTCCTTTCATATTAATTTCAATGGTGCCTGGAGGGTCCCTCTCACCATATAATAGGTTGCTTTGTGAGCAATTCCAGTAAGAGAACAATTCCTTGCAAACAGTGAGATATTCTGGAATGTGAAAAAGATACCCTCCATGTGTCATTCACAATTGGAGCGTGCCTCTCTGTTCGCAATTGTAGTGAAATTAAAATGGAAGATGAATGATTTGTTCCCTCTCTCTCTCTCTCTCTCTGAAAGTATCCCCACTGTTCCAGGTAATACTCTCAGCCATTGAAAACAACCAGAACTTGAAAGTTACCAGTTGGATGTAGATGAATATCTATTTTGTACCTAAATTTGCAAGCCATTAAGTATCCCTTGTCCTGAGATCATTATTCTCCACATAATGGACCTCTGATGATTTTAGGTTGTTCCAGTTTGTGATTGACCATTTGAAACACGCAGTTGTTTGTCACATCTGGTGAGTTGTCCTTTCCCTTAGTCCCTCTGCAGTTGTCCCTCCAGCATAGCCTCCTCTCTCCATGACGTCTGAAGAAGCTGGCCTTTCCCTTTCCGCAGATCCTTGGCCTGATGGGAAAATTAACGTGACTTTCGGGAGTACGATGGTTTTCAGAACACGCTGCCTATTTGGCAGGATGCGTGGAGTGTTGCAGACCTTTCAAAGATGCTGCGTTTGAAATGTTGGCTTGGAAATCAAGTCTGTTCTTTCTTGAGAGCTGGCTGGTGTCGTTGTCCTCTGTCAGAGGATTGTGAAAAAGGCACAGCAAGAGTGTAGTTTTGAATCAACAGTCGGGTGCTTTTAAGATGGATCTTCCTTTGTGAGAAAGCTTAATTTCCATCTTCATGTACAGTTCCGGAGTTTCAATATTTACAACTAACTTGTACCATGGTGACCCAATTAAATTATTAATTATAGAATTGGGGTGGAGTTCCAACACTCCTCTGAGCATCTACATGCTGATGCTACATCCTCTGATTGGAGCTCCTGGAACCACCCTCGTAGAGATGAGGACATTTTGAAGGCACAGATGCCACTCCCTTCAGCTGTTAGACTATTGAAACAGTGGTCCCAAGAAATTAGACTTTCTCCAAAACTTTCATGCTCAGAGAAGGAGAGAGCTGTGCCACCAATGCTGGCCAAGAAAGGGTTTTCACACCGCTCTGACAACTTGTCAGACTTTCTTATAGGAGAGACTAGGAGCCAAAGCAATGATGGGTTAATAACGGTAGATGGGACCATACCTTGATTAGAACCAGGAAATGATGCAAATGTCTTGCCTTCTATTTAAACTTAAACATCTTATCAAGACATGAAGACGAAGACAGAAGAGGTGTCGTTGAACCTCTTTTTTCCTCGTCCCAGTGTAGACACATTGAATAAATTTCTCCCAGCTTCCCACCGTTACTTGTTCCTTTTATTGACTTGTAGACGACAGGTAGTCAAATCTAACTTGTTGTCAGGACCCAGACTCTGATGCTAAGGGCTCCAGAAGCATTTCCACCTTCCTGATGTGAGCGCTCACATGGCTGCTGCTGGACAGCTTCATTCATCTCACCCCCACCACGGCTCCATCCTTCTCACTTATCCTCCATCCAGAGACTCGAATGGTCTTCTCAAAACTCTGATCCTGCAAACATCCAGAACAGTAGAGTCTCCATCCTCCAGCCTGTCCACTGGGGTATTCTGTGGCGTCACCCTAAGCTGCCTTCTTCCTCATCCACCTCTTTGGCTCACCAGAATATCCTATTCCAGGCTGGGCTTAGCTCCCTAGCCAACAAAATGCCTTTCTCTTCATTACCACTGTTCTTCCCCTAATAGACGTAAACTCCAAATGGAAATGCCGAGGTCACCTTTCTTGTAGCCTTCTTTGTAGCCTCTTGGGCTGGAATTCTCAGGTCATCTGTTCTCACTGTTCTTCATGAAACTTAGGCCTCCCTCCCCTGGGGCTCACTGGCCAGCGGAGCACCAGGCCTGTGAGAAACCTTTTATCAAGAAACAAGATGAAAGAGTCCTGGGGAATGATTCCTCAGTTGTCCTCTGGCCTCACCAGGGCTTCTTTTTTAAAACAGCGCCAAGGAACTGGGAGGAAGAAGTCCAAGGTCATCCCTGTCTATATTTTGAATCTGACACCAGCCTAGACTACAGGAGACCCTATCTCCACACTATCTCAGGCAAATATATGTTCTCTTCTTTGTGATTCTTGGGTTTTATACAGCTGCATAAAATCAGGTATGGGTCTATGATCTGAAGATAAAGGTCCCCTAACTGTGGGGACTGAGGAGATGGAAGGAAGGAAGACAACAGCAGAGATGTGAGGGGGGATATGCTCAGCACGCGATGCCTACGGTTGCTTTTCTTGTTGCCGTGTTAGCATGCTCTGACAAATGCAGCTCAAGGGAGGACTGGTTCATTCTATCCTATAGTTCTTGACGGCAGGAAGTCGGAGCAAGGAGCTTGAGGCAGCGACTACATTGCCTCCATGGTCAAGAAGCAGAGCAGAGTGAGCCCAGCTCACTTTTCCCTTCTTATACTGTCCAAATTTCTGGCCCAGGGAATAGCTCCACCCCACAGTGGACAAGTTTTTCCACCTCAGTTTTCTTCGTCGTGGTAATCCCTCACAAACATGACCAGAAGCCCATCTCCTTGGTGACTCTCAATTCTGTCGAGTTGATAAAACTACCACAATACATATATGTGTGGAAACTTTTAAAAATAACCATAAAGAGTTGAAAAAATGGAGACTATAGTTAAAAAAACCAGTAAGATAGTACTTAAAAATTCTCAACAAATCATCTCTCTTCAACAACGGCACAGAACTAGACAAAATGGTCAAAAACAACCCAATTAGAACACTGGAAAATAAGCAAGCATAGCAGAGTAAGCAGTGGCTGGAATTGTTCTAGATTCTTCAGTCTAGAACAAGTCTAGATTGTTTGGTGGGATCCTGGGCAGCTGAACCTGGGACTACCGCCCCTCTGTCTCCAGACTCCACATCAGTTTGCATATCTACCAAGGTGCCTCAAAATTGTCTTTCCTTGGGGTAGAGTGCAGATATATCAGCATCTAAGATATGCTACAAGAAATTCTTCAGTTTGCAAGTAAACGGACTCTACCCCAAGTCCATATGGAGAAATCCAAAGCACCAGTAAAGGTAATTAGATAAGTAATTATGAAAGACGGTATAAATTACAAAAGAATAGAAACAGATCTGTTCTTGTTGCCTTCTGTTAATTGATTTAAAAGACAATTGCATAAACAGCAATTATAAAGCTATATTATTGCGCTTACAATGTGATGTGTGACAAAATGATAAATGCACACAGGCGTGATAGATGCACAAGCAGAAATAAAACATTCCACATGTAATTATGAAGCTGTACAGTAGGATCTACAGCATATACAAATGAAATGTATGTGCTAATGGCACAAGGAAAGGAGGAGGGCGGAATGCCAGGAAATACCTATTCGGTACAAAAGAAGGCAATAGGGGTTGGAAGCTGGCTCAGTGGGAAATGAGATGGGGAGATGGAATATAGTAGCCCTCCGGTAGTCCCAGCACAACATTAGACTAATCTAGAATGATAAGAAAAGCCTGGACCTCAGGAGGGGGAGAGGAGCAGGAGAGTAAGATTGTGAAAAAGCGGGAGGAATCCTGGTGACGGCAACATTCAACACGTTAATAGTGAATTCATAAGTGGGTCCATATAATCAGGATAATATACGTATTATCTTTGTCCAACTTTGTGTGTGTATGTATGTGTGTGTGTGCATGTACATGAGGATGCATGCCTACACTTGTAGGTGGGCACAGGTGTATGTAGACTCATGTGTATGCACAGGTGTGTGGAGGTTGGCATTGGGTGTCTTCCTCGATTGCTTTCTAGTTGATTTATTGATGAAGAGTTTCTTGTGGAATCCATAACTCTCTGATTGGGCTAGTTTAGCCATCTAGCTTGCTCTGGGAAGTGGGAAGATCCCCAGTTTGCCAAATTGCCATCTGGCCAGTGATCCCCCGGAATCTTCCTGTCTCTCTGTCTCCACAAATGATGGGGTAACAAACTCACATCATCACACCTGGCTTTTTTCATAGGTTCTAGGAATCAAATTCAGGTCTTCACGTCTGTATGACATGGCAGATACTTTACTGAATAAGTTATCTCCCCAGCCCTTAAGTAAGGCTTTTAAGGAATGCCCATGAATAAGTTTTACTATGTCCTGTTGCCTACATTCTACCTTCTGCCCCAAACAATAACCGGAAGGCACCTAGAAGCTCCTATCTACGTCCCTTGACATTGTAAGTAAGCGAAGGAAGTGACTGCAAGAGCTAGGTGACCATCCTACTGTGCACCCTAACACAGAGTCTCGGTAGTTTTATTTCTCTCTGAAAACTGGGTGTGTGGCATTTATATTCTCTGTGTTCCTATGTGGGTGGAAACTGATCTCAAGTTTGGTACACTTAAAATACAAAAGACGACAGAGGTTTTTAATTATTTATAGCTGTAAAATCTGTAACAAAAGCAGAAATTGGTAGCATGGTCAGATATTGAATATACTCATTTGTCTGTATGGCGGTACCTATGGACTGCTTCTATCACCAGACCTACATGTTCAATCGATAAATTGATCTCCTACAGACTAAGGCCCACCACAAGTTAGTCTTGCATGTAGCATGACTGTGGTTGGCTGTTAAGACACACTCTTGCCTAGATTTTCTCTAAAGCTAACTGATTATGATGTTTATTTAAAAAAAATAGAACCATGGAGCTAAGACCTACTGAGCCCATGATGTATTTCTAGACGCCTGTACTGTGGGTCTCTCCTGCGGCCTTCTACTCTGTCCTGCCACCAGTTGTTTGGCTTCTGTTCTTTAGACCCACAAACGATCTATGTCCTAGGGTGATTTACACAGCAGCTACTAAGCAATCAATAGCATTTTTCTTTCTTAAATAGTTCCATAGCTTAGCTAATCTCATAACTATCACTTTAAAATTACAAAGGCAGAGTTCTTCTAGAGGACACCCCCAGGGGCCAACAAAGTACAGTATGTTTCTACCTGTCTGTCTGACTCTGAAGGTTAAGTTGAAGGTTAGGTCAGGAGAGGGCCAGTGGAAAAAGAGTCTGGACCTCTGGCCTGGGTTCAAATGCTGGCAGCGCTCCTTGTTGACCACGTGACTTTGAACAAATTACCAGCTGGCTTTCTTTTTGGTACAGAAGATTGATGGAGATTGCAAACACCCTTGGGAAGTTCCCACGGGGGTCTAATAAGGTCATAGCTACAAAATATGAAGCCACCTGGTGGACTTTCAATAGATGGGGACTGCTTCACTTATTTTCATGGACCCTTCTATGTCCTTTAGAGCCTGGGAAAGCAAACCTTACCCTGCTGTGATCTTGGATAAATCAGACTTTGGTTCCAATACTTAAAAATTAGGAATGCCAATCACAGCTGAAGGATCAAAACCAAGCAACATCGAAAAGTTCCATCAGCTGCAGAGCATAGGTGAGCGGAAGGCGGCTGCTCCTCTTCTGGAGCTGGGCGAGGCATGCGTGGAGACAGGACTGCAGGTAAGGGTCAATGACCTCAATGGAAGGGTCAAATGCTGTTTGGACTTTTTACCACAAATCACTTCGCTTTAAGGTGGGTCTTTGGAAGGTCCTAGGAAGCGTCTTAAGGAAACCAGGGCCAGACTCTAGGCAAGAAGAGCCGCAGTTTCAGTCTGTCAGTTCCATCCCACCGTTGCTGTGTTGCTAAGCACAGCGCTTCTCGCACACTTCTGATGCAATCGCAGATACACTCGCCTCGGTAAAAGCGATGCATTCTTACCTGATCTTAGCCTGCTTTGTGCTGCTGTCCAAGAATAGCACAGACTGGGTAATTCTTAAAGAAAACCATGCATTTCTTCTGACTCCAGAGGCTGCTAAGGACAAGGTCAAAGGACCACAGCAGAGCCTTCACCGCGTCATCCTGCCTCAGAAAGCCAGAACCAACAAGAGGAGTCACACTCATTTTTGTAACAATTAGACTCTTGGAGAAAACACAGGTCCTTCTGAAATAGCAACAATGGACCTGTTCGTGGGGAGGAACTTCCACAATAGAAACGTCACTCGGGCCCCACCTCCCAGTATTGCTGCCCTGCATTGAGATTCTAGCGCACACACTCTGGGAGACATATTCAAACCATAGCCACCCATTTCCACAGATCCTCTCCACCCAAATCTCTCCCTTCTCCACAAACACAGGCTGACCTCAGATTGTAGCTAAGGACGACTTTGAACTTCTGATTCTTTTGCCTTCACCTCCCAAGTGTTGGGATCTACAGTCATGCGGCGCTATGCCCAGTTTCTGCAGTACTATGGATTGAACCCCTGGCTTCATGCAAGCTAATCCAGCCCCCTCCCCACTGCGCCACGCCCCCAGCCCTGCCCTCTATGGTTCGTTTCTATTTTCAATGCTGCACAGGTGACCACTAAAAGGCTGTCCCCTCTGGAATTTGTTGGCATTTTTATGCTTGGCTGAGTACTGTTCTGTTCTTGAGGTTGTTTTGTGGATGTTTTAAGAGTGTTTATTTTCTGTTGATAATCAGTGTTTTGTTTAAAATGTTTATATTGAACATTAGATCAGGCTTATAAAACTATATCATTCCAGAATCTCATGGCCTCATTCACATTGGTGTCAAGTAGACACCAACAGATGTCTCAGCAGTGTGTACCACTTCCAGGACTCTCTCCAAAACTGTTGCTCCATCGACCCCATCCTGTCTTCTTTCTCTTATCTAGGAACCACATTAATTTTCTTTTTAATACTATGGAGTTGTTTCTACTTAATGTTTTCTTCCTACATCAAGGGTTTGGGGTCAGAGTGAAGACCGGCTCTATAACTGCCTCACATAGTAAGCGTGGAATGAGTGTGCTGTGTGTAAGGAGAGAGGTCACCTGCACGAGGATACTGGGTGTGCCACAGTCGTAAAAGATCTCCTGTGCACACAGCGTGGTCTCCTGTGCACACAGCGTGGTCTCCTGTGCACACAGCGTGGTCTCCTGTGCACACAGTGTGGTCTCCTGTGCACACAGTGTGGTCTCCTGTGCACACAAAGTGGCCTCCTGTGCACACAGTGTGGTCTTCAGCAGGCACTTTGGAGCGTGGAATACTTTGTGTGTGTATGTGTGTGTGTCTTTTTAATTTGTCCTGTGGGGATTTGATTCATGTTTATAATGCATTTCGATTACTCTCTCTCTTTCCTCTTCTTCTCTTACCTCCCACCCCCGCTGATCCCTCCTTCTCCCTACAAGTCCCTTTCCCACTGTATTAGCAAGGTTTTGTTTTTAATGAAAACACACCACAACCAAAATAACTTAAGAAAGAGTTTACCTTAGCTTACAGTGCCCGGGATCAGAGTCCATAACAGTGGGAGAGGCGTGGCAGCAGGTGACCAGACAAGAAGCTGAGAGGTCACATTTTCAGCCTCAATCTCAAACTCAAGAGAGAGTAAACTGCAAGGGGGGTAAGGCCATAAACTCTCAAAGCCCACTCCTTCATCAGAGTTTCAGCATCTTCATCCTCCCTAAAAAGCACCACCAGCTAGGGACCAAGTATTCATAGACCTGACCCTATGGGAGATAATCTCATCCAAACCACCACACCCACTTTTGTGTCTTTTCGTTTTGTTTTGGTGACCCACTGAGTTTCACCAGGGCCATCCATATGGCCATAAGTTTAGAATTAACCATTGGAGTCTAGGGGTGCTCAACTGTGGAAACACAGAAGACCATGACTGCTTCTCCTCCAGAATCCGTCAGTAGCTAAGAGTTCCACAGGGAAAGGTAGGGTCCCCGTCAGCCACTCCTTGGCCCATGATCAACTTTCTGCAGCACAAGTGCAGGCAGCCAGGGTTGCTGCAGAGTCCAGGTCTCACCCCAAGGCTGCAAGTTGCACCTGAGTCACGTTGGCAAAGCCCTCAACACTGTCTCTCTGCTGGGTTCTCATCTGCAAAGAAGAAGTAAATGATTAAAATGGCCTCACAGGGCTTCTGTGGGAGTCTGAAATAATAGGAAACACTTCACACACTCCTGAGGTGTGACAGACAGCCCTGGAGACGGCACTCTCAGAGAGCAAGCTCTGAGCCATCGAAGAGAGGCGCAAAGGTGTTCTGGAAGCTCTTTCCTGCTCCTCTGGCTCGGCACTGGGTATGACCAGTCACTTCCCACAGGGCAGGAAACCCTGACTGCTCTAGGGGATGGAGAGGGAGGAGGAGAGGGAGTGGGGGGAGTGGGAGGGTGTTGGGAGGAGGGGCTGAAATGGAAACTTTTATAATTTAATAAAAAAAAGAGATATGTTTGATTATTAGACTGATCAGAAAAAGGTTCTTACAGCGGAGAAATTTTACTCTGGTGGAGAAAAGAGAACGAGGGAAAACCCCAATTCCCAAGGACACAGGTTGGAGCTGCACAAACAGACACAACACAAACGCAGCTGAATGATCCCAGGCTGGGAATTGTTAAAATAATGAGCACGGTGGAAGTAAAAAGAAACTGGCTCTATTAGCTCACGTCCACCTAGAATTGGTTTTAGAACAGAAAGATGAAAAGAAAGCTCACACATGGAATACAATTTAGCGTGTGTATTTCCTAAAGCTTTCTTTCACAAGCGTGAGCAGAAGCTGGTGTTGGCTTCTATGGGCGCGTATCCTCCTCCCACCGCCTGATGGGACAGCTCAGTCTGCGACCCTTCAGAAAATCTTTCTTTTATTACTTACAAAACCATTCTGGGACTGGGCGTGTGGCTCAGTGAGTAGGGTCCCCACCTCGCAGGCATGCAGCACCAGGTTTTGAACCCAACACTGCATAAACTGGGTGCACATGCTTATATACTTATATACTTATAATTCCAGCAGTCAGGAGTAGGAGGACCTGAGTTCAAGGTCATCCTCAGTTATGCAGTAAGTCTGAAGCCAACCTGGACTACCTGAGACCCAGGCAAGAAAGAAATAATACAGAAAGAATGAAAGAACAAGAGAGGGAGGGAGGGAGGGAGGGAGGGAGGGAGGGAGGGAGGGAGGGAGGAAGAGACAGACACAGAAAGAGATCCTGTCAAATATATTCAGCTTATCTCACTTTAAGGATATATTGAATATATATATCCTTATATTATATATATCCATATATATATATATCCTTTCTTAAACATTTTTAAAATAAACATTCTTTCAAAAAGTAGATCTTTTGGGACCTGGAGAGATAGTTCAGGGGTTAAGAGCATTTGTTGTTCTTGCAGAGAACGCAGGTTCTGTTGCAAGTCCCCACAATGGGTAGCTCACAAACTCACAGCCACTATGACTGTATGTATGTGTGTATGTATGTATGTATGTATGTATGTATGTATGCATGCATCCAAAGGATTTTACACCCTCTCACCATCTTCTGGCCACTGAGGGCACCCACATACACACACACATACAGACAGACAGACAGATGGACAGACACACACACACACACTTTTTAAAAATAAGGCTTTCAAGCCAATGATGACAAATGCTGAAAGCGTGATTATAACGACACTGCTAGAGGAGCGGTTTAGAAGGGGTTGGCCCTGCTGCTGTGTGCTACTACGTCATCCATGCCTCATCTCTCTGGCTGTTAACCTAATCCTTTCAAAAAGATATAAATTAAGTGACTGCAGCACTGGGGTGGAGACAGAACAGCGTGGCCAGACCACAGCAATCCAACAGGGCTCCCGTGTGACTTTGACGGTGCTGTGACCCAAAGAACAGTTGCCCCAGGTTGTTGTCTCAGACAGGTCGGTGGAGACCAGATACAGAGATTTGTATTGACAACTGCATCATCACCTCATGTCCACACTGTTGGGTTCCTCTCTCTTTCCTATGGTAGTTTCCTTTGGAAAAGTCATTCAGCATCCCTCCCAGTTTCCTCTTACACACAAAGTAAGAGGCAACCAGCTTCTGCCCGCTCTCTGTTTGGACCTGAAAAGCGCTATGTGGAGACGTGGTGCTCATTAATTATACATCACCCTTTATTGCATACTTTATGCCCCTCTGGAGACTCTGCCCTGACTCCATCTACTGATGTTGTTGTAACAAACACAGTGGAATTAGTTTTCTTTGATCATTGCCTGTAGTGATCAGATAAAGTTCTTTGCTGAACTACCTCTCTAGGGACACTCTTCTGAGCTGGGGACAGCATACCAGAGTGGCTAGCGACTGTCTTGATCCTAGGATGACGTGGGAGACAAGTCAAAGGGATTCAGTCATCACTGGTGGCAAAGAGGGGCCACTTAAACCAACAGATCTCAACACAGATCCTGGGGGCTTGGGGAGTCCAGCTAAGAAGGTGGAACAGAAGAGAGATAAATCTCATCCCAGCAGAGACCATTCCAAAAGATCTGTCCATGACTGCCAGAGGAAGATTCCAGCAAAGTGTAGATGCTGTACAAGCAACTGAAAAGGATCTGTGGGGACACATGGGTGAGCTTCCATGAAGACAGAATCCAGGGCTGGACAGGTAACGGTCATGGAACTGAGAAATAAAGACACAAGTTCCCAACCCCAGAGTGGCCAAGGAGGGAGAACTGTGGCTGAGAGGTTTCATAAATGCAGACTCCACCTCAAGCACAAAGGGTTCTAGGGCAGAACACTACAAAGGTCCCATCACAGCAAGGGACCAATGGGGCAAGAGCTGAAGGCCAGGACTGGAGGACAGCTAGACAGAGTTAGAGACTCCCCTGCCTCCGAGAGGCTTAGACGGTACCACCAATTTACACAAACTCAGGTCCCGTCTCACACTGAAGTCTGTGAGCACCGTCCGCCCTCTTCTCCTGCTCCCACCATCCTGCAGAGCCCTGCCTGTGAGGCCTTCTGCATCCTTGCTAGGTCTTGGTTCCTGTCAGTGGGAAGCCATGTGCAGACCTAACTGTCGTGGCCTTGGGGCCTGCAAGGAGCCAGGATTGTGCCATCATTGGCGCCAGATGTTACATTCCTAATACTTCCCTTTGTCTAACTGTGATGGAAAGGAGGACAAAGACTATTTGGGACACAGAGAGGAAGTGCAAGCAGGCATCATGTCTTACAGACAGTCCCTCTACAGAGTGAACTACCTGCCAGGTTGGGATGCCTGCTTCCGGTTGACAGGCTGATTTTTGACCTAGATACACCACTGTCTTGTGCAGCCATATAACAAGAACGGAGGTATAACAGATATTTGTTATCACAGCTGCATTTCTTCTGTGGTTTGGATTCCATTTTGTTTTAAAAGAAATCCCTGAACGTGGATGGCCATGGGAAAAAAAGTGCTATTGGATAATTGCATGTAATCCCCCAAACTTCATCCAAAAACAATTGGTGATTCTCAGAGAACTGTCATATTCTATTGTGTTTCTTTGTAGCAACAAGAACCGGGGGGAGAAAAGCAATTTCACTGGCTTCATTTTCATGCAGGCAAGAATCACTATTGTGATTTTGTAATTAAGTCTTTTCACATCAAGAAAAGAGTGTATCTGTGAAATGTGCACAGACCCAAATGGAAAAGTTAATTCAATAAAACGCCATGATTATCTTGTGTTTATTAATGAGATAAATATTTAATAAAAAAATTCTTGTTGTTTCATCTCTCTATGAGAAACACAGCAACCTAAAAATGTTCATTTTTGGACAAGATAGCACATCAAGACTCTTTGGACATGATAGTGTATTGAGCAATGGCTGAAGCCGCTGATTGGGTAATGGCCCCCCAACTCCTTATCAAGTGCCTCTCCTGGCTGTAGCCACGGGAGTCCTTCCTGGCCAGTTCCAGATCAGGCCTGGTGAAAAGATGATGGTCTATAGGTTGTGCTTCCAAGGGCTGGACTGCAAAAGCTCCGGGCACTTTTGTGTCAGAGCCCACAGCTTGGAATTTGAAATTTTAAAATATCCAAGGCTTGGGTAGGATTTTGTTTTATCCCACTTGGAATCCTGCTGTAGGTCACACCTCTCTGGAGACTGTCAATCCTATTTCCACTCTGAACTTGGATGCAGGTTCTAGAAGAAACAGAGCAGAAAGACAGACAAGAGTGCTGTAAATCCAAACATTTAATGAAAGAGTTACATTACCATGTAAGCTTCTGTATTATATGTGTCAGGTTTTGAATTTTGGATTCTGATCTTCTCCTGCCCAGAAACATTCCAGAGGTTTCTCTCTCCACACTGGGTGCCTGGCAGCAAGAATGTACCTCACAGTCGGGCCCTCAAGTGAGTTAGAACAAGTGATGCCCGGGAGACACTGTGTTGTGGGGCTAGGATACTTGGGCAATGTGATGATTGGAACAAGAACAGTCCTATGGGCTCATGTATTTGAATGCTTGATCCCCTGTTAGTGGAACTGTTTGGGAAGGATTAGGAAGTGTGACTTTGTTGGAGGAGATGTGTCACTGGGAGGGAGTGGGCTTTGAAGATTCAAAAGTCCATGCCAGACCCAGTATCTCTCTCTCTCTCCTTCCCCACCCTCTCTCCCTCTCTCCCCTCTCTCTTCCCTCTCTCCTCCCTTTCTCCCCCTGCCTGTTGACTGTGGATCAGGATATGAAGCTCTCAGCTACGTCCAGCACCATACCTGTCTGCTTCCCACAATGGTGATCACCTAAAACTGTTAGCAAGTCCCCAGTTAAATGCTCTCCTTTAAAGAGTTACCTTGGACATGAGGTTTCTCCATAGCCGGAACAGTGACTAAGACAGTTAAACCATGAGATGTACTTTTGATTTGTGGATTTGTCAGGACACAAACTGTAGCTCAAAGGTAAACTAACATTACTGAGAGCCATTTCTTTCTTTTATATCAGACTTAAAACATACATTTTCCCTGGTTATGGTTGTTGAACTGACTTGTTATCCTGTTGAGCTGACTTGTTAGGAAGTAACTAGTTTTACACAGTAGGCGCTATTCAAAGCTGGAGACACGGGTTTGAGTACAACAAGCCCAATTCCGTGTGTTGCGGCACTAACCAGAGTCATTAAGGACTGCCATCTTTAGTTTCATGCTTGTGTCTCGTGGTAAATGTTAGTGCCCCGTGAAGACAAAATGCTCCAGTCTGTGGATCTCTGTGCCCTGGAAGATATTGGCGCAAGCTCTTTGGAACTGGAAATGCACCTACATTTCAGGAGCTGTCCAGCCTGCCTGCTGTAAAGGAGTGGTCTTCCCTGCTGACTGCCTGTGACTCTCTCCTGAGGCTGTGCTCTGAGATGAAGGACTCTCTTCACATCGAGATGTGAGTTCAGGACTCATTGCATAGCTACTCACTAAATATTTCCCATAAAATGACTGAATGCATTAACATCTTCACCTTCGGTCACGTACGTGGCAAGCCATGTTAAATCACAAAAGGAGAAGAAAAGAATCTTGTGGTTTTTAGCCAAATAGAAAAGATATAATCCCCTCAGATTGGACGGGCTTTTGAGTCTCAGCACGGGAAAGAATCAGGCACTATCCACTTGTTTCCTTTGCAGATTACATCCTGTGCATTGTGTTGAGGAGAGGTTGTCCTTGGTCAGCATGTGGCCTCGGGCTCTCTGACGCAAAACAGCAGTTCTTAGTAAATGTCCTTTAACTGCACATCTGTGGGGAGCTGTTGCTCTCCTCTCTGAAGGAAATCTTTCCAAAGAGGCACTGAAATTATCGACGTGGCAAATCAACCAAGCTCCCGGAGCCTTGCCTCCACCCCAGCACACACCACGCACGTGTACCCTCTTGTCTAGGGAACTTCCCGGGCTTTAACTGCTCTCCCAGCTGGGAGCATTCTGCACCTTCAGCTTCTCCAGCTGCAAAGCTGTGTTTTCTGCCTGGTCCTCGACCTCAAATCCACCCACGAAGACGGCACAACCAAGTAGATCACGGGCCCTTCAGTGTGTTCTTTAACTGCCGCTTGCTTAAGAGTAGCTGGCCGCCTCAAAGTGGTGCACTTTCCAAGGGACAGCGAGAGGCACCCAGCAAGTCCGTAGCTGCGGATCTGAGTGTCCCTGTGCCTATACGAAACACAAAAGCACACACCAAAACAGCCGGCCACACAGGTGCCTCAGAACTCACACACACCGGAAGAAATCCCCACAGGATGAGGAAGGTACTCTTCTGCAGGGTTTTCTGTAATTTTGTAGAAACCTGGCTTTCTACTATCTGTGTTAGTGTCCTCTGTGGTCAGAAGTGGTGACATGTGTCTTGGTTACCTGTCTCCACTCCAGGGAGGTGGTGGTGGTAGCAGCAGGACAGAGCCTGCCTATATCAGCCTATAGCACCAGTACTGGGGTCACATTGTATCTGCCTGTGACACCAGTGCTGGGGTCACATTGTATCTGCCTGTAACACCAGTGCTGAGGTCATGTTGTATCTGCCTGTAACACCAGTGCTGGGGCAGGGGTGAGGGAGGGGTGGAGATAAGTTAAACCCATGGACTCACTGCACCAGCCAGCCAGCTTTAACAGCAAGGCAAGCTTTAAATTCAGTAAGAGACCCTGTCTCAAAAACTGAGATGGAGAAGCATCTAAGGAAGATAATCTGACGTCAGCCTCTAGTTTCCTTCTACATGTGCCTATACAAGTAAATGCGCATGCACACACACACAGACACACATAACACTTAAACAACTAAATGAGGAGCCATAGAGATGGCTCACTGCTTAGAAGCACTTGTTGCTCTTGCAGAAGGCATAGTTTTAGTTCCAAGCACTCACAGTGTGACTTATACCAGCCATAATTCCAGTTCCAGGGGACCTGATGTCCTTTTTTGACCACCACAGGCACCAGGCACGCATATGGTGCACTTATACACATGCAAGCAACACACACACACACACACACACACACACACACACACACACACACACACAAATAAAATAAAATAAAATAAAATAAAATAAAATAAAATAAAGAAACTTTAGAAAAATGAAATAAAGGTGAAGAATTGCAACATATTAAAGGTGGCCTATTATAAGAATATTAAAATCCATTGCTTAGTAGCAGAAGGGTCAAAAAGCCATTTGGCTTCTTATATTGGTTAGTGTTATGAGTCTGTAAGGACAAACAAGTCCAGGAGTATTAAGAGGCAATATTAAGTGAAATGTTATGAGTCTGTAAGGACAAACAAGTCCAGAAGTATTAAGAGGCAATATTAAGTGAAATGTTATGAGTTTGTAAGGACAAATAAGTCCAGGAGTATTAAGAGGCAATATTAAGTGACACACAAAATGAAACTAAAAAGTATGAAGCAATGTGTGCAGTGGTGATAAGAGTTTGAGCTGGTGAACAAGTGTGACGTAACTATATGATAAGCAGACATGTGCGTTAATCTAGAAGTAAGAAAGTAAAGCAGCCATAAACAGTATAAAAACTTGAGGCTCACGGCCAGAAGACATTCTCAAAATGACTTGCTAGACATGCTGTCAGAGCGGTCATAGAGAATCCAACGCACCAGCGACTTGACAGCTGAGACCTTCCAAGAGCCAGAGAACTAGCCCTTGCCTGCAGATCAAGATTTGCTGATCCAGAGGTCTACGTCGAGAGCCACGAACCATTATCAGGTTCGTATACACCAATGCCTCAGTAAGATAGGGTAGAAGACCTTGCCTAGGGCATATAATTCTTGCTGAATGTGTGATGTGATTGGATGTGTGATGTGATTGATTGACTAAGGATTGTTATAGTTTTGATGTTTGCTTATATCTGCCATAGGAATAATTAGAGATTTAAATGATTGTTATAGTTTTGATGTTTGCTTATACCTGCTATAGTAACAATTGGAGATTTGACTATTGGCATAATAAACTTGTTCCTACAACAAACACTGTGGTCATCCTGAGTATTTGCTTGCAGACCTCAAAGTAAGGGCAGAATGCCCGCTCAGGAATAGGGCTCGCGACAGTTAGGTTTTTATTGCTGTGATAGCATGCCACAACCAAGGTGACTGATAGGAAAAAGAGGTCTTTGCAGTTACGGTTTCCAGGGGAGTCTACCATGACAGGGTGAGAACATGACAGACAGCGCTGCCCCTGGGTGCTCACATCTTGAGCCACAAGCAGAAAGCCAGGAGACCAAATTCAAAATAGCCCAAACTTTTAAACCTCAAAACCCACCCCTAGTGACATACTTCTTCCAACAAGGTCACACCTCCTAAGCTTCCCAAACAGGGACCAAGTATTCCAATGTCCAAGACTAAAGGGACCAGTTCTCATTCAAACTGCCACACTTCTGAAGTTCTCAGCGTTACATATGATTACAGCGCCTCTTTTCTCTCCACCTATTTCCGGCTTCCCATCTTTTCCCAAGCAGTTCTGACTTATTCAACTGATCAAACAAGCTGCACAAGATCATTATTCATGCATGGATGCTTTGGAGTAAAAGACATCTTAGGAGTAGTTCAACTTTCTAATTTTTCAAAAAACAAAAGGTGCCAGAGAAGGGGAAAGGAGCAGCCGTGCTTGCTACACAGCTAATGAGATGCTAATGTACACAAATGAATTTTGAAAGAACACAAATATTGCCTGGAAATTAATTATACCTCTCCCATTGTCTTCAAAAAATGGAAGATTGAAACCTGCATCTCGATGTTTACTCTGTTTAATTCTCAATTGTTTCTTTGATGTTTCAGATAGAAAGGTTTTGCACCTGCAAAGAAAAAGGGCGCTGAACAGATTGTGCACCCTCTGCAAACACTTCATCAGAAATGTTCCCTGTCAGCCTCCCCCTCGCACAAGGGAGCCTTGATGATATCTTTGTGTGTCTTTGACTCCTTTTGATTAATAAATGCAAACAATTTTTCTCAGTAACCTTGCTGCAAACTATGCATGACAATTAGGGACAACCTCCAGTGAAGGAATGCACCAAAGCCCGCGCGTGCTTCCTCTGCTGCGGAATAAATGGGTGATGTTTAATGCTTCTTGACAATTAGAGAATGAAATCTCCGCAGCTATGCAATTTCAGTAACTGTTTATTATTCCTGTCCCCTGCAATGAAGGATCAATGTTTATGACAATTTTAGCTCCACTCTGGATAGACAATTTGATTATCTCTTTCCCTGAGTTTTATGTCCCATTATTGAATTCTTGGGTGCAAATATCATTGGCTTTGCACAAAATGGATTTGTGATGTTGCCATCCAAACAATCTGTTGAACAGGCATTCTAAGGAAGCCAAGTGTGACTCTCATAGAATATTCCACTGCGACTTTCCAGGGCAGAGACAGCTTATGACAAGTTAAGCTTGGTCCTTCTCAAAGCTTGGTGGTCATCTACTGGGGACTGGCGAGCTATGCCCTAGAAGGATATGTCTTTGGTGGTGCCACCAGGGCAAGAAAACATAGCCAGCGCCCTCATAGAAAAAGCCCAGGTGACCAGAGGAGAGCAGCAGTGGGGATCTACATGTCTCCAGGAGGCACCATCTGGATGGAATCGAGGTTGGAAAGCAGCTTAGGCTATGTAGCACACTCAGAGCCCAGCCTTTTTTGTACACAACCTGGTAGAGGTGTGAGGCTTTGGGTGTCTAGCCTGCCCCTGGCTGCTACCAGTTACTCATCAATTACCCTACTGATGTGACCCTGGGTGATGTTGATTATCATCCAGTCACTCAACACTCAGTGCTCACTGTGTCAGTGCCGTGAACACGTCACTCTTGGGAGCAGTGGGAAAGAGCTGGTGGTCTTGAGAAAAGGAGGGATGGTTGCCCGTTGATAGATGGATCAACCAAGGACCACGTGGGGTGATAAAAGTCAACAGGCGGTGATCATGTGCTATTCAGACTTGTCCTGTCACCAAAGGAGGGCGTATTTCTGGGGCCAGCTAGGCCAGGAAGTGTAACAGGAAGGAAGATGACCAGGCCAAAGGGATGGGAAGAAGAGAAGCAAAGGGTCCTGCAGGGTAGATTAACCTCAGTAACTAGGAAGAGGGAAGAGCACATGGACCAGAGGCCAGGCCTGGAAGAAGCTTCCTGAGGTGGGGCGCCATGCAGTGGAGTTTGGTGCAGCTCTGTGACTAAATCCTGAGGGCGGTGTTTCTCACGACCTGCAGAGGCTGAGGCATCTGGCAAATTCTCACAGGCACCAAGTTGTTATCCCATCTCAAACCTAAGAATTGACAGCCGTGAGGCTTTGATGAAATAGTTCATGTGTCCCTTAATAATGGGGATAGGTTCTGATAGGCATAGTGTCAGGAGATGTCACTAGGCTGTGGACACTAACTGGGCATACTGGCACAGGCCTACATGGCATAGTCCACCACATGCCTAACAGCATGGTGTAACCTGTTGTTCCTAGGCAGCAAACCTGCACAGAGTGCTATGTACTGAGCATGGTATTCACCCTAAACCAGACACACCTGTGTCTTCAAACGTCCAAACACCTTCACTGGTTACTTGTCTCATCTCTGTAATAATTCCCAAAAGAACTGTGGGGAAGGAATGGTTTGTTCTGGATTAGAGAAGTACAATTCATCATACTATCATAATTAGTTCTTGCGATTTGACACAAGCCTATACCTACCTGGGAAGAGGGAATCTCAGTTGAGGAATTGCCTCCACTAGACTGACCTGTGGACATGTCTGTAGGGGCATTTATTTTATTACTGATTGATATAGCAAACCGGCCTACTGTGGGTAGTGCCATCCCCAGATAGGTGGGCATCTACATAGCCATTGCTGTGCATTGCCTCAGATAACAGTTAGAAGTGGATGGGCATGTTGTCAATGTGCGGGTATCTGGGCTAACAGATTTCAAGTCCTATGGATGAGTTATCTGCTCATTGTCATCTCAAGGTCCTTTCCATTCAAAAGGGAGGAAATCTTAAAGAACAATACCGTGGAAAAGTGATGGACCTCAACTTTATTACTTTTTGTTGCATAAATTCAGATAGAACAATTCCAAAATTGTATGTAAAATAAGACTGATGTGCTATGGAAAGGCCACTGTCATGAGAGAGCTGGTGACTAGCAGAGCAGGAGCTCAGGGAGAAGATGGTTCCAGAAGACACATTCTTCATCCTCCTTTCATGGAGTTGGTACTCTGCTTCCTCCATTGTCACATCCTGCCTCCAACTAAGGCATCAGGATCCCAGGCGGCTGTGGGAAGTGAGAGGCCAGATGGTCCCAGTCCACAGGGAACCAGGGGAGGCCAGCGATGCATCTGTGTGCAGGGGAGGGTATTGGGAGGTTTGCAACTGGCATGCCAACCACCACTCAATTTGTAGCTGCCTGATTTTTAAAGGTTTTCAGGCTTTTGGAGCCTCAGTTTCTTTATCTGTAAAATTTATGAAAACATCACCCATGGTTCAGGATTTAAGTTGAGAATGCTCGTTGAGTGCCTCTGGCTTCGCTTGCATACAGTAACTTATATGTGTTTTACACAGAAAAAAAGAAAGTTATAATATTACTCTTGACTGTGGCCTAGTGCATTTTAAAATCTGGCCCGTGGTTATGGAAGTCATCTGTATGTTCTTGGAAAATAAACTTAAAAGCAAAATTGGGCCTGGGAAGATGTTCAGACCTGAGTCCTCCTCAGAACCTGTGTAAAAGCCAGGTAAGAGTATCCACCTATCATTCTAGCGATGGCAAGGTTAGAGGTGGGGACAGCTGGCTTCCTGCAGGTTTGTGGGCTTGCTAGGCTAGCCTATGAAGCTTCTAGGCCAATAAGAGGCCTGCCTCAAGCAAAAAGGTGGAAGGTCCAAGAACTGATAATACACACACACACACACACACACACCACAAAAGAAGAAGAAAAAAATAAAAAAGTCAAACTTGTTTGAGAAATTGGGTTGTTACTGAGTCAACACAATCTTAAAACTTGCTTTGATACTGAACTGGAAAGTTTGGGAACAACACTCACTTCCAAAGCAGAGATCACCAGCTCAGGGCCAACTTCACTGAACTTTCATGGTTTAATTCTTAGAGCAGGCAGTGCCAAAGAGCAGTTGAACCATTCTTCCTTGTGATAAGGAGAAGCTGACAGGAAGAAGCAAGGGCTGAGCTGTAATCCAGGGGCAGAATGCTCAGAAGGCGGAGGATGCAAACTGCAACGTCCAAGCCTTTGCGAGTCAGGTGCTCCCACGGCCTTCTCACGCCATCCTCAGGAGAGCCCCAAGGAAGGAGGAAGACCTGTCTTTAGTCCATACCACAAAGAAAACTAAGGCCCAGAGAGGTCAATGTTACTGTCTGTGACCCACACAGACTGGACTGCGAGCCAGCATCACTGCTCACCTGGGCACCAAGCCTTCAGGTGTGCCCTGAAGACACAGCAGAACGTGACATGTTAACGAAGGTATCCCACAGAGACCAACTTTATTTCATATTTATGAGAGTTAATGTAGACAGAAATAATATTAAATGCCTAGTAATAGATTAAACTACCTTTAGAGAAAAGCGGTAATTAAGAAGCTTGATTATTTAAAGGAAAACTCACAGGCATGAGAGGAGCTGGTCTCTAAGCAGTGAACTAGAAGAGCAAGGAGGAGCCCTTCCCAGAAAGGACCAGAATGTGTCACAGTTCTGAGGGCTTGGGTTTGGGGCCCCGCTGGTGACAGACAAGTCCGTGCTCATTACTGACGGAGGCCGCCGCGGACTCTCGGTGGGAGCTTGTTATCAGAGTATTTTACAGTTCACCTGACTGCGGGGAACAACTGGACTGTGGAATGACAGAGCAAATAAAAAGGCAGTAAAGAGCCCGAGCGAGAGTAATGGGGGATTCTAAGTACCTGAGCTCCGAGTGCGGCAAGTACGCGAAATAAAGCCTGAAGCGCTCGCTCGAGCAGAGGAGGCGTGGGACTGGGACGGCAGGATGGGTGCGGAGGAAGGAGCGCACGCGGAGGGTCCTAACCCTAGTAGCCTGTACATTATGCCACGGCTGTGATGAGGATGTGCATGGATATTCACCACTTGTTCCAGGGGCGTGGTTCGCCTGGCTCCTCTCAACTTCTGTGTCCAGGGGCTACCTCAACTCCAGTTCACTGTCACCTTGGAAAGTTCTCACACCAGCCAGGGTTTCTGGAATGGGACCTGAAACGCCATGGCAAGTGTCAGCATCAACTCCTGGGTTGTACTGAATTAGTCTTGGGGTAGCGGAGATTGAACTCAGGGCTTCACTCTTGCTAGGCAAGCACACCATCATCCCAGGCCTCCGCTCTCAAATGTAACCATTGCAGTGTTCAACATGCCCCCCACAAAAGCCAATGGATTTATTTAAAAATTTTTATTATTGCTTTTTTACTTTGTGTGTGTGTGTTGAAAGGTGCACATGGGCACATATAAGCATGCGTGGAAGAAAGAGGAGGGTGTCAGGTGTCCTGATTTGTCCTTCTCTGTCTATTCCCTTGAGACAGAGGCTTCATTAGCAGCTAGAAAGCTCAGTGAGCGTCTTGTCTCTCCCCCACCCTGCCACAGTGCTGAGGTTACAGTGCATTAGCAGTCATGCCTCGCTGGGATTTGAACTCGGATCTTTATACTTGCACAACAAGCACTTCCGTCTGCTTAGCCATCATTCGAGCCCCTTTATTTAAATTTTGAATTGCATTTCTAGCCTATAATCTTAATGCATATTTTGGAATAGGACTCCATGCTACAGCCTCCTGTACCAATAAATTATTACTGATATTTTAGAGAGCACTTTCTTATGATCACTTATGAAACAATACTGAACGGTACTCAAATGGGATGCTGTAACCGATCACTTGAAGACACCTGCCCAGCCAGGACTGAGTCAGGTCAGTGACAGGACAAGTGTCCTGGAAGTGCTGAGTCACCGTGGCTGCAGGATAACTCCCAAAGCACTCAGTTTGAGGGTGACATATGGGCACAGCAAGCCCCAGCACAAAGTCACACATCTGTGCCATGGCTTACAATGCACTACCCTGATGAAGACAGCCCAGGAACCGAGGAAAGGGGACAGCCGCTCTTCCCTTTTCTACTTCCCAGTTGAGGTGAACTAGGCTCCCCGGGGCTCTGGGATAAAGTAGATGCAGACCCTCAGCACTGAGACTGGAAAATGGGTCCAAAACCGTTCCGTGGCCAGGAACTTCAGCAAGCGGAATGATCTGATGATATAATACCCATCGCAGTTTTGACCTAGGGCATAGCATCTTGAGAGAGCTTGTAGTTTGACAGAGTAGCTAAGATAAGTCACTAAGCCCGAGCTTACATGTGAAAGGCAGTATTTATGTACACCATGTAGGAACCACCCTGACTCCGAGAGCAAGGTGCCTCTGTCAAGGGCATGGCCGGTGAACATCAAGGCTGTGGTTTGTCTCCTTTATTCCTGGAGCATTTTAGTTGAACATACCAAACCCTAAAAGGAATAAAAGAGAGATAGACAACGACTGCCTAGCTTCCTCCTTCTCGATGCAAAAACATAAAATCCTGGCAAAATATTATTTTAGCTATTTGTCCTGAGATTACGCTTTCCATTTTCAGGATGTTAATAATGGGCTCTAGAGGGTTTTTTTTTTCCTGGGCCCAGTACAATGTTATAAAATTAAACATCCCTGTGAAGGAGGGGAATTGAAGTAATTATCTTGCAGAGTAGAGGAAAACCTCTTCTGTCCCAGAGTACCTCAGACAAAGAGCTCGGCGTAACTCCTAATAACCGTTACTCCACAATCGGAGCTCTGCTGAAAAGCAGGGCGCTCACCAGCACTTTGAAGCCCCATCTCTCCAAATTATGGCCCAAGAAGCACGATGCCTTCCCAGTGGCTCTTCTGGGTCTTGCACAGCAGGAACTGGCCCACCAGAACACATCGCTGGCATGTCACTCTGCTGTGTCCCCTGTTGACGCTGAGGGAACACTTCTCCTGCCATTTGGAGGCACCTGGAATGAAAATGGAGACCGTGCTGCAATTTAGAGACAGGGAGTCTCTTGTTTTCCTTCGGAAAAAGACATAAAGCATAGCGCTCGGAGCCATTCAGTCTCCAAGGACTGCGGAGATGGCTCCGTCAATACCGTGTGTGCTGTGCAAGCACAAGGACCCCAGAGCTGGGATCTGCAGAATCAAAGTAAAGGGCTGGACACAACAGCACGCACCTGTCACCCAGCACCAGAGAGGCAGAGGTAGGAGGATGCTTGGGTCTTGCTGTACAGCCAGTCTAGCTGAGTCAGTGGGCTCCGAGTTCAGTGAGGGATCTTGTCTCAAAAAATAAGATAGGGAGTGATTGAGGAAGACATCTGATATTGGCCTCTGGCCTCCGTTCACACACCTATCTGCACACACACACGAGCACAGGCACATATACACAGAGAGATACAAGAAATACCGAGACTCTAGATCTAACCAAACAAAAACCTACAAGTCATGTGAAATGGATGGTCACAATGCCTATCACACAATGGTCCCTCAACCAGAGAGTCCACTGACCCTTTCAGAAATGCCACAATGTTGCTGCTCAGTAGAAGTAAAGCATAGGCAACTTTTTCAGATCTTCCTTTTTCTCTCAATTCCCTTTATAATTGGAGGGTAATTATTGTGCCCAGCTCATAGGGCTGGGAGATTTGGAGAGATTTGGAGGGGTTCACGGAAGACACTCGCCACATTTTGATGCAGGAGAGGCAGTGAGTAAACGCTGGCCCAGTGATGTTAAGCATGGTGATTACATCAGCAGGGGTCCAGTCAGGAAGGAGAAACTACAGCCTCTATTTTAACAGGAAGAATCTAACAAAAGACACTGGCTGAGCAAACACTAGGAAAGAGGCAAGGAGAGAGGATAGGGAAGTGACAGAGGTGTGGCTGTAGCAGCCACACCCCACCCGAGGAGGAAGAATCTGAACTGTGGGATGATTGTGACTTGCGCTGCTGATCCTTGGAGCAGATGCCCGGCAGAACTCAGGTTCTGAGTCTGTGCAGCGGTGGTCGCGACCTCTTGGTTTGAGGTTTATTTTATTAGTTTTTCAATTTTATGTGTATATGTGTGTCTACATGTCTGTAGGTGCATGTGCTTGTGGGTACCCTAGAAGGTCAGAAAAGGGTGTCTGGTCTCCGGGAGCTAGAGCTACAGGCTATTGTGAGCTGCCAGATAAGGGTGCTGGGCCTCGAACTCCAGTACACTCCAAGAACAGCAAGTGCTCCTAACCATGGAGCCATTCATCCCGCAGCAATGGTGACTTCTTAAACTGCTTAAAGTGTGGAAAGGGAAATGAAAGAGAAAAGTCTATAACCTGCTAGTGAAAGAACTAAGCAAGACAGGTACCACCGGGGAAATCCTGGCAGGAAAAGCCAGCACAAAAGAGCTAACCTTAATCTCTTCCCCCCTCCCACTTCCCACCTGCTCCCCCACATACCCCCTCCCAACTTGGGACTGGCTAGCAAAGGAACCTTAGAGTTGACAGAAGCTGGGGTTGGGACTTCAAGAGAGGACTTTATATACAGTGTGGTCAGGGCTGATGACAATGACCTGGGTCATGTCAGAAAAGAGAGAAAAGGTCCGTGCCCTTTGTAGTAGAGCTACCGGGATGGACAGACACCGAAAGATACACAATGACAAACACGTGCTCATGAGTGTAAGTAAATGATGAGAAGGGCAGAAATCCTTTGACGAGCTTGGGTGGGGTGGCCTGTGGCGGCCTCTCTGAAAAGTTAGTTCCAGGTTGAGAGATGAGGTGCGAAGTGGAAGTCCCGTTTACAGAGTATGAGGATGGAGTCGGGTGGGGATGAGGATTGTCCAAGCAGAGGGAACCACGCAAACAAGAGGCTAGAGACAGAAGAATCGGGTATCGTGGCGCGAGTGGGTCTCTCGCTAGGTTCCAGCAGAACTGAGTGTGAGTTCCTGTCCGGTTCACCCTGAGCCCTACCTCCTCCAGGGTGGTCATGGAGCTCCTCGCAGCTTTCGCCATCTAGTTTACCAACAGAGGACATGCCCATCCGTCCCTTCTTGTCCTGTCGGTAATGTGCATGCCAAGTAATATACAGAAGTCCCTTGGCAAAGGACAGAATGCCGAAGCAGAGCCGTGTGTTGTCTAGACTGCAGGTTTTCCTGGTGATTCAGCATGACTCGGACACCGGCTGGGTACAGCAGTTTAGTCTTCCAGATTGAAAGATTTCTGGCTGGAGTTTGGCTCGACCCTGACAATCCAAAGATATCCCCTATCACGTATTGAACAACCCGTCTGCTGACTTAAGGGACTTTCCATGGATGTTTCTCAGTCTCTACCATCACCAGGCTTCTTGAGTTAAGCAAGTATTTGAGGCAGCTCTGCTCCCGGAGACCTGTGTTTGTTTGCTTTTGTTCTGTTTCCGTGAAGTTGGTCAGCTTAAAGACCCAGACAGTAGTAGCTTTACGGGCTTGCTGGTTCTCGGGGTCGGGATTCCTGCGTTCATTTCATCAATGAACACCTGTGTTTCCATTCCATGCCAGGGAGATTCTGAATGATGCTTCTTCCTTAATAAATTCGATGTGCATGTTTTAGAGTGTTTCCTTAGCTTCATACTTATAAAACTAGCAATTTCACTACTTGTGAAGACACGGCAGGAGGCTGACGGATGGATGGTACTTCATGCGGCAACAATAACTGGACCTGCTGGCAAATTCCCAAGTCATCGGAGCTGGCCTCTCTGCTCATCGACTGCCTCAACCAGGTTTTGATTCTCATCATCGTGTGAGGGCTGGGTGCTCTGGGGATGGAATGATCCCTGTGAATCATAGCTTTAAGGAGGAATTAGTTTTGAGTCAGGGGGAAAGGCCGAGGGCTAACGTGGGCTAACATGGCAAAGCCAATCGCTAGCTGCTGCCAAGGACTGCCGTGAGAAAGCACAGGTATGAAACCATATCCTCAGAGAGAGCCAGGACCGAAAATGACCTGAGTTCTCTTGTGGCCCATTATCCTGGGGTGGGATTCAAGAGAAGATTTTCACCCAGGCGTGCCTGTACATCTGTGATCCCAGATGAGTAAGGCAGAGGAAAGACAATTCAAGGTCAGGATGGACTACATTGTTCGAACTTGTTTCAGAAAAAGAAAATCAGAGGGAAAAGGAAGACGGTGGAAGAGAAGAAGAGGAAGGGAGAAGAAAGAACATTAGACCAAATACACCAGCACAGGACCACCATCAAGTCAATAAACAGCCTGTTTGGCTCCTCCAAACACACTCTACCATGCTAGTGGTCCCAGCCTGTGCAGCTCCTGACGCTGCACGCATCCCAGTGACATCTTTCCCAGCGTCCACTAGCTGCTGGATTGCCCACTCCGTCACCTGTGAAATCTGGGCAGAAACCCAGGAGCGGCTTCAGCTCCCGACCTGGGCTCGGTGTGGACCACGCAGCCCTGCTCTGACTGCTCTTTGTTTTCCCTGAATCTGTGTTTGGGGCATCTGCAGATTAGCTAATGGATGGTGCTCCATCTTGCCAAATGTTAATGGTATAAAATGTGATCATTTTGCTGACAAATGTAAACAGGTTTCATTCTGAATCTCGGTAGAAAGAATCCCTCAATTTTGCACTCTGGGAACAATAGATTTTGTTGACGTTGATTACTCCATTTTCAGCTTCTTCCAGTGATACAGGGAGGCTGTCGATTGCAGCTTTCAGGTGATAGGTGTGTGATGTTTTCTCATTAGCACCCTAATGATACATCCGATGAGTCCCCTGTCTGCGGTGCACCATCTCGAACCGAAAATGAATTTGTTGCGGCAGAGTTGCTGCAAATGCGTTTGCTGTCTCGCCTGCTTGGAGAAGATTCTTCCCCTCTCCTCGAGTCTTAAAAGGCATGGGGTGTGAGGTCCAGCGCCACACCTCATGTCTGTCTTTACAGATCACCGGGGAGGTGATGTCTGTTATATACCTTGACCTAATACTGATAGTCTGGGAATGTCCCCAGAGGGTGTCATTTTGCATACACCTCAGTTTCTGCAAAACATGCAAACTGAACCCGTATGCGGCTCTCATTATGACATGACTCCCCAAGTTTTAGCAACTAACCATTTTAAGTTTCCCAGAATTTTGCATAAAATCCCATTCTGAAGGATCAGTGAGCTGGGCTCTCCTTGGCTGCCTCTAAATTAATAATGAGCAATTTACTGGTTTATTTGCATTTCTGCTACTGTCCTAGGCCCTGGGAAAACAAGAATGAACAAAAAACAGTCTACAGGGAGCCAGCGATGAAAGAGAGTGGCTGCACCAATTCCAGAAACTAATGAGGGAGGGGCAAAATCTCAGTGTGGACTAGAAGCGACCGTCCCTAGTGTGCCATGCATCTGTCATCCAAAGATTCGGCAGTTTGCCCATTGCAAGCTTGAGAGAGACCTCAGCAGTCAAACTTCTGGTACCCAAGGCTGGAAAAGCCAAAAGAATTTCCAGCGTGGAGACAGCCTGCTGGGGGATGAGCTCTGTGGTCCCCACAAACAGAGAGAAGAGGACACAGAGAGTGATGGGAATATCACCCCCCTCCTCCCCTCTAAAATCTCCAATACACAGTTGGATCTGGCTAAGATGGAGAATGGAGGAGAGCAGTGAAGAAGGGTTTTCCAAGTCCCTTCTAGAGCCTTGGCTGCTTGGGTCAGGCTCACAGTAGATGTCTAAGAAGTGTTTGCCACACAGCCAGAGGTGGCCACTCCTGGAAGCGCAAAAACCTGAGCTGCTTCTGGTGGCACCCTCTCACTTTCCACTGGTGCCCAAGAAAACAACACTATTCTCGTGGCCAGCAACTCCAGCGTCTATGAGACCAGGAGAGCAAAGCCAGTGGGAGGAGGAAATGAGGTCGACTAAACAATTTCCCTTGTGACTTCTAAGAGGCCTGAGTGAACAAGGAACAGAAAGGAAGAAGCAATGTTGAAGAGGTGGCTCAGTAAGTCAAGTGCTTGTGTTGTAAGCATGAGGACCAGAGTTCAATCCCCACAACCCCCACAGACATGGATGAATGGATGGATGGATGGATGGATGGATGGATGGTGGATGGATGGATAGATGGAGGATGGATGGAGAGAGGGGGGACCAAGGGAGGGAGGAAGGAAGGAGGGTGAGAGAGAGGGAGGGAAGGAAGGGAGGGAAAGGAAGGAGGGAAGGAAGCTGGGAATGGTACCACACATTTAAAATTTAGCACTAAGATGGAGACAGACAGATCCCTGGGCCTCTCCAGCCAGCCCAGCCCACTTGGTGAGCTCCAGGCCAGTGAGAGATTCTGTATCAAAAAATAAAATGGATATCTCTATAGGGACAAAACAAGATTGACCTCTGGCTTCCACATGCACACAAGCACACAGACAAACGAACACACATGTTCACACATATTCTTATAAACAGAGACTGTACTTTGTTTCCTGGCCACCCAGACCTGAATAATCACACAAAAATTATATTATATTATAATTTTATTAATTACAACACTGGCCAGCAGCTCAGGTGTATACTTAGCTTTTTCTTACATCTTCAATTAACCCAATTAACCCATTTCTATTATTTTATATTTTACCATGAGGTTTGTGGTTTGTTACCTCTTGCTTCTTGGGCGGCTACATGGTGTCGCCCTGAGTCCGCCTTCTCTCTCCCTGCATTCAGTTTAGTTTTCCTGCCTAGCTATATTCTGCCCTGCCATAGGCCAAAGCAGTTTCTTTATTAACCAATGGTGATAAAACATATTCACAGCATACAGAGGGGAATCTCACATCATATACTCACATACACACAAAAGAAAACATGGAGAAACTGGTTAACCATAACAGAATTATAATAAAAATATTTACTGGAGACAATAGGGCATTGTTGTGGGGTATCCACCAGTGAGGATTACTCGAACTCGGGGTTAAGCCAATAGAAAGTATTTGTCTGTTCGTGACCACACTGGGAGTTTGGGACCTCAGTGCAGTCCCAAGCCTTTGTCAGGGGTGAGCTTTTAAGTACAAAAAAAAATTCGTGCGTTGACATATTTCAGTTAACAAGAACAGTTAGCCAGAAGTGGAACTACAGAAGCCCAAAAGCAAGGTTAGTAGCTTTAGGGACTTTCCCAGAACTGTGGGCTTTGATGAACTAGGTCTTTGTTCTCGTTTGAGCGGGTGTTGCTGCCTTTGTGCTGGCTTCCAAGGCCTGAATGGTGTCTCCATCATGGTGTCAGTTGTGCTAAGGTCTACGGAGGTCTGGGGGCCTGTGGCATTGTAAACAAAAAGCTTTGCACAGATAACCCATTTAAGCATCGCAGTAACTGTGAGATGTAGAAGCTTTTAATGGTCACATTGCGTAGAAGTAGCACACAGGAGTTGAGTAACTTGTCCGTGGCTGCACAGCTAGAAAATAGGAGGGTTGGATTCAAACCCAGGCTGTTGGGCACGTACACCTACATGGACGACAGTGGCTGAGGCATGTCTTGAAATGGGCACAGCTTCTCTCTGAGACTGGGAACCCCAGTGTTATTAAATCAGATTACAGCATGCCTGGGATTTGCGTCAGAAAGGCTGATGTGTGAGTCTAAAAACGCCAGCAGAAACAGACGTCATAGAGCCTTCTCCCTGGGCACAGACAGGGTGAAGCAAGAGTGAAACCACTTGGTGAGCCGTACGGGTGTGGGGCGTGGACAGAACATGGTGTGCTTTCTCACCAAGAAACTTCAGGAAAGAATAAAGATATGAAGACGGTCTGGATAGGGTGGGGATGAAAAGGGGAGGATGCAGAAGCAGGAAACTAGCAAATCCCAGAGACCAGCACTTAGTGAGATGACCCAGGGATTGGCAGGGTAGCTCCCGGAGTGCACAAGCTCCACAAAGCTCCATCCTCCTGTTTCCATTTGTTAGCCGGTCTCCATGCTCACCCGACTCCACAAGCCACAGTGTGGGGCTGGAGACATTGTAGAGAACAAGATGGGAGAGGGAAATGCAGCTCCTGGCACAGTCATCCAGGCCCCAACCATCGATAATTTGCACGCAGTGCGGAGAGCTTCCTGTGTGTCAGCTAATCATGTGGAGATGAGAAAGAGCCCACGTGTCCAGACAAGGAAACAGACTCGAAGAGCTGAGTTCCCTGACCATGTTCACAGAGATAACATAGTCCGGCAAGAGGTGGGCATGGTGTCCAAAGGATCACACTCTGAGCTGCTACACTGGGGCCCCCTGCCTAGACAGCAATAAACCCTACATTCACACCCACCACCCCACACAGACTACTAAAGCCCACAACTGGCAAAAGCTGGGACTTGAACCTAAGGAAGTATCCCACGGAGCCACAGTTATGAGATGGAAGGCCAGGATTCTGGGATGATGTGAGCTTTGCTCATGAAGAAGAATCACCAGGGTCTAAAGGTTTACTTTAGAGTCACAAGTCTTTCCCTTTGTTGTCATTTCTCTCTCTCTCTCTCTCTCTCTCTCTCTTTCTTTTATTGAAAATAGATTCTTAAATTGGGAGCATGGGGACCTTGGGAGAGGGTTGCAGGGAGGGGAGCAGAGAAAAATGTAGAGCTCAACAAAAATCAATTTTAAAAAAAGAAAATAGATTCTTTTCTCATTCAACATATCCTGGTTACAGTTTCTGCTCCTTCCACTCCTCCCAGCCTCCCAGTTCCCCCTGACCTCCCCTCCCCTTTGAGTCCACTCCCCTTCTGTCTCTCATTAGAAAAGAACAGGCTTCTAAGAGATAACAACCAAATGTGACCAAGTAAAATATAATTCTACGAAGTAAAAACTATCACCTCAAAGCTGGACACAGCAACCCAGCAGGAGGAAAAGAGTCCCAAGAGCAGGCACGAGAGTCGGAAACCCACTCGTTCTCACACACAGGACTCCCCTAAAAATACTGAGCTAAAAGCTATGGCATACACGCAGAGGACCCGGTGCAGACCCATGTAGGTCCTGTGCTTGCCGCTTCAATCTCTGTGGCTCGTATGCGCCTTGCTTAGTTGATTCAGATGGCCTTGTTCTCCTGGAGTCCTCCATCCCCTCTGATTCTTACGCTTTTCCATCTCCTCTTCCATGGGGTTCCCTGAAGTCAAGTGCCTTTCATGTGATAACATCATTGGAAAAGAAGCACACAGAAAATGTTCTAAATGTCCAATGGTTCCTTTAGAAGGATTATGTAAAGGGTTAACATCAGTGTCAGCACCAGCAAAGAAGCTTGGACGTGAACTGGAGAAAGACAGATGTGCGGTAGAGGAGTATCATGGCCAGCCAAGGAGCGGGGAGGAACTGAGGCTGTATTCATGCTCAGGTTCACACATACATGCATGCAAGCATGCACACACACACATGAGTACACAGATGCACTCACACCCATGTACACATGTACTGTGTATATGTACACACATATGCCCACATAAGCACACACATACACATATACACACACACATTCATGAATATACACACATAAGTGCACATGCACACATAGACGCACCACACACACACACACACACACACACATTCTGGTGCATTTGGCCCAAGCAAACAGTGCTGGAACAGTGTTTAGTTCCAAGGCAGAAGCGTAAATGCAAGAAAATGTACTGAGAAATGAGAAGTTTCTCTTCCAGGACAAATACAGATCTGTGGTGAATAGGATCTCAGTGAAGGTAAAAGGGAAATTCTGAGGGATGGAAGAGGTAAGAGGAAAATGGGGGAGAAGAGAAGAACAGGGAGAGGCAGGGGAAGAGGAGAGATGAGAGAAAGACTATGCTATTTCATGTCTTCATGAAAAACATGTTTCATATTTTCACCTTTGAACTACCATAAACAATGGCATCATGAACACTGGCTCACAAATATCTGTTTTCAAGCTCTTGCGTTGAACATCCCTGGTCTTGTATCTAAAGGTGGACTTGGCTGATGATATAGCAATTTATGTTTCATTGTTGTGCGGCCCTCCATATTGTCTTCCACTGTAGCTGCAGCATTTGACATCCACCGGCAATGTTCGAAGGTTTTAGCTGTCCCTCGGCCCTGACAGCACTTGACCTCCTCCGAATTCTTTGGTAATATCCATCCAAATGGGGGTAAAGTAGTGATTGCAGAAGAGGTGGAATTTATGTTCTTCCAAAATTTCTGTTTGTGTAGTAGCTAATCCATAGTCCTGTGTGAGACTCTGGATACCTACGTTCGCAGAGACATCTAGAAACTGGAACCAGATTGAGGCAGAATTAAACTATGAACAAAGCCCTTCCAAGCATGTGATACGTGTGCCTGGAGACCACAACTAGATGTGAGGTTACAGGGAGAGGTGGGATTACATCACAGAAGAGGAAACTGAGGCAGTTGGAGCACATGCTGATTTGTTGGCGGGATTCCAGCCAGCTTCACCCACTGAGTTTTTTACCCAACGTCAAATCCCTCCCCTTATACCGTGCTATAGTTAAATCCCAACATCTAAAGAAATTCTAGAAATATGGCTTGCACATATGGTACTATATAAATATTTACATATGGTTTATGTTTACCCAAGAGTGCACACACACACACACACACACACACACACACACACACACACACACACAGCCTATTCTGAGCCCATGGTAGACTTGTAGCAAAATAGCCAATTCCTTTTATCCTGCATTGGTTGAGCTTGGCCAATCATTTTAGAACCAGACATAAATCGGTTCTGAAACAACAGGAAGTGGTGGTGAGTGGCTGGGGCCGTGTGAAGGCATGTTTATGCTTGATCATGTCAATCAAAGTATGTGCAGACACCAGAATACAGTACCACCCTGAACTCAAAGCAGGGAGAGGGTCAAGGGCACTGCTCAGTGCATATCAACCTAACGGACAGAGCTAAAGCTGTGCTCGGGCCAGAACCTTCCTTCACTAGCTCTCACCCCATCCCATCCCATCCTATTCCTTCCTTCTCTCCCTCCTCCCTAAAGAATGCTCAGGGACTGCAGGCAACGGTCAGGTCAGGTAGCCAGCAATGAGACTCAGCAAGGGAAGCGAGTGCTCTTTACCTTGCAGATTCTCAATGGCTGCACATTCCATAGGGCTCCAGGTCCTAGGCGAATCCTTGGCTCTTAGGTCCTGCCAACATTTCTCCCAAAAGGTCCCTGATGGCTCCGGCAGTCTTGTCTGACAGCTGAGGGTTAATTTTGCTGCAAGTCAACAGCCTCGGTGGCACCGACTCCTACAGATTCATGGAGAATTGTCTTCAGTTCCCTCTGCCTGATTTATGAAGGTACTACTTAGCTTCCAGGAGCATAATAAATATTAATTAATTTGCAGTAATCTTACTTAACACTTTTATAGTAGCTTCATAAAGCATAATTAAGATAACAGACCAAAGACTATATCAATACCAGGTATTATTATCTTACTACATTAATTTTTAAAATGCATTGTCTAAGCAATACCTTAATCAGCCAGTAAGTAGAGTTAGCTCACAGAGCTCTCGAGGGATGCTTCCCAAAGGACAAGGGAGTCAGCATGTTTTTATATTGGGGAACAAAGGTGGAGGTGGATGAAGTGTCTCACATCGATATCGTGACACCCAATAACCGGACGGAGAGGTCACACACCTCAGGTGAGTGGGTAGCAGAAACTAAAAGTTGGATACATTTCCCTCCCACTTCCTGGAACAATAGGCCCTGGAGCCCTGGTAGACATTGTCTTTTCCCACAGTGGCCTCCCAACCACAGACACTGGGAGCTCCAAAGGAGTAGGACCTGGGCAAACACAGTGAGTGTTTATGTCAGGGTGCAAGGCGGGCTGAGATTTGAGAGCTGTCCTCAGTGGTGTGACAGGTTCTTTTTACAGAATATGTTTGCTTGTGGAGAGCGAAGCGCGAGGAATTTGGACTCAGCCTAGAAGAACTTACCTACTATCACAAAGCCAAGCTGTCACAAGGTCACATGATCCAGGTGATTGGTCCTGACTCACACAAGGAAAAGTAAGGCATAGGGAGATGGAGCAGCATCTGGAGGTTCCATACAGAGCAGCACGCGAGGGAAGGTGGGGTGAGAAGGAAGGGAACGTGAGAGTTGGAGGATGAGCAACAACATGCATAGATCTGCTCTGGGGGAGTGGCCACAGTGTGGCTGCAGTCCGAAGGAGTAGTGTGTCAGGAAGCCTGGCCAGAGATCAAGTGGTGTGCCCAATTCTATACGTTCTTCTCCCTCTTGCTCTGGAGAACAGCAGCAATGAAGACCAGAGAGGGAAAGAGGAGTGGGAGAGAAAGTTCTCACAATACATATGGCTTCATCCTCACCTAGAGTGTGGAAGCTTCTAGAAGGAAGGCAGAGTGGCCCTTAAAGCAGCTCTTTCCTCTCACAGGCTATAATAGCAGAGGTACGCACATGTGTTGGTGTGTGTGTATGAGAGAGAGAGAGAGTGTGTGTGTGTGTGTTATAGCCAGAATGTTAGCTCACAGAGTTACTGGCTTTGGCTCTCTTCCTAAGACATCAGGTCTCTACCTCCTGGCTCCAGGCCCTACCATCTATGAACAAATGTTCTTCCTTTTATCTGCCACCCCCAACAAAGCATGACTTAGAGATATGGCCAGGTTTCTCACCCCCTGGGAATAAAAGCAAGATGCCCTGGTTTTCTCTCTCTTTCTGCTTTTTTGGTCCCCTACACACACCCCACATTGGCCACGATGACTCTTTCTTACATTTTAAACTGTCTCTTAATGAAACACCTCTCTAGGTTTTCAAGAGAAGCCTCCCCTCCCTTCCAGTACCCATGCTGCTGCCTCACGATGCCCTCCCACTTAAGGACCCAGTCGTGGCCCCCATGGTCATGTTTTGGTAAAGCTCATTTCTGAAGAACAGTTTTATGTTAGCTCCTTTGGGGTCAGGGGATATCCTCAGATGTCATTCCTGATGGTGTCACCTTCTTTGTGAGACAGCCTCTCCCTGGCCTGGGCTGCATCAAGTAGGCTGGGTAGCTGCTTGCCTCAATCAACAAGCGGATCAGAAGTGCAAGTCACCATGCCCAGCTTTTGTGTATGTCACCATGCCCAGCTTTTGTGTATGTCACCATGCCCAGTTTTTTGTGTATGTCACCATGCCCAGCTTTTTGTGTATGTCACTGTGCCCCGCTTTTTGCTTTTTACTTTTTTGTTGTATGTTTGTTTTGTTTTTCAAAACAGGGTTTCTCTGTAGCTTTGGAGCCTGTCCTGGAACTAGCTCTTGTAGTCCAGGCTGGCCTCGAACTCACAGAGTTTCACCTGCCTCTGCCTCCTGAGTGCTGGGATTAAAGGGGTGCCCTGCCACCGCCTGGCTCTTTTTATTTTTTAAATATAACTTTTGAGCATCAAACTCAGGCCCTTGTACTTTCAAGACTAGCATTTTACTGGCTGTACCATCTCCCCAGCCCTAGTAAATGGTATTTAAACATTCCAGTTTCTATCTGATGTCAGTACATAAAACTGTCACTGACTCTAGAATACTGCCCTTGTCTGAGAGGGTATTACTACGGTCACTGACTAGTGTCTAGAGTCTTGTTGGAGATTCCTCAGGATCTGCCATGTTCCCAACCATATCTTCCAAGAATAAAGACAATCCATTTCACGCCTTTCTTCCCAGTCTATAAGCCTTTCCTTGGGCTCACTCACAATGTTTAGGAGTTCAGAGATAATGCGAACAGAAGTGACTGTGGACATCCTTGATCTGCTGCTCCCAGGAAGAGCTACTGCCACTGCTTCAGCACCAAGGCAACATCACCTCTGGGTTTTACATAAATGTTCTCTCAGTCGGAGGAAACTTCATCATTTCCTGGCTTCTGAAAGTTTTCCAAAGCTCGTGTTTAATTTTGTTCAGTATTTTTTTTTCCTGCTTCTATGGAGATGATCACTCGGGTTAATTCTGTTAATGTAAATTTCAGTGATTAATATTCTAACACTAAAACAACTTGGATTTCAAGACCATGTATATTTCTTTATGCTGATTTGATTCTATAAAATTATATCAAGGAGTTTTATCTTTATATTCGTGCATGGATGCAGGCATACACCTTGCCATGGCTTATGTGTGGAGGTCAGAGGACAACCCGAGTGCTGGTCCTCCTCTGTCACCTTGTTTGAGACAGGGTGTCTCTTGTTCACCCCTGCATTTGCCAGGCTAGCTGACCTGAAAGCTTCCAGGGATTTTCCCGTCTCTACCTCCCATTTTTGATGGGAGTGCTGGCATTACAGATGTGTGCATTGCCATGCCTCGATTTGTGGGGGTCTTAGGGTCTCTAACTCATATTCTCACATTGCACACCACGCCCTTTGGCCCTCTGAGCCCTCTCTCCAGCCCTGAGCCTGCCTCTTTTCTGACAGGAAACTGTACTGCACAAATTTGGCAAGTTACATTTCAATTTTTGTTTAATTCAAAGTATTTTTTAATTTCTCTTAAAATTTCTTCCTTAATCTATGGGTTATATTCATCTAACAAAAGAATAATGGATAAAGAAGTTGTGGAATGTATACACAATGGCATTTTTAAGCCACTAAAGAAGATATGCCATTTGCAGGAAAATGGATGCCAGATCATCATATAAATAAATTAAACAAGTCTCAGAAAGACAGATATCATTTGATTTCTCTCATAAAAAATTCTTAGGTTTCATAGAGGTACAGGTAATCCTTCATTTTTATAGCACATGGCAGTAGCATCAGAGATGTCTAAGGGGATGATGGGAGCAGGAAGATGCAGAAGGAGAACAACACACGGAAAACACGCTCAACGTATAATGTGTACTGATATGAAAACTCCATGTGCAATGCTACGGGACAATACTCTTGTACACTGCAAGGATTTGTCACTCATATTAGTTTAATAAAACACTGATTGGCCAGTAGCCAGGCAAGAAGGATAGGTGGGGCGACCAGACTAGGAGAATTTTAGAAAGAGGTAAGGCAGAAACGCAGTCGCCAGCCAGATGCAGAGGAAGCAAGATGAAAACACCTTACTGAAAAAAGGTACCAATCCATGTGGCCAAACATAGACAAGAATTATGGATTAATTTAACTTTCAAAAGTTAGTTAATAATAAGCCTGAGCTAATAGGCCAAACAGTTTATAATTAATATAAACCTCTGTGTGCTTCTTTGAGATTAAATGGCTATGGGACCAGGAGGGACAGAAACTTCTATCTACAATGCAATACAGTAACAATGAAGAGGTCAATTTAAAAAAAAAACAAAAACATTTGCTTAGTTCCCAACAGTCTGGAGCCATCCCAGACATCACTCTGTAAGTGATTGACAGTTTAATTTTGTCCTAGTCAGTGAACGTACTACAGATTATTTCAATCTTCCCAAATGCTTTACAATTTGTTCTATGTCTTTGCATATATGGTCTATCTTTCTTAATGATCAGTGAGTCCTTGAAATGAATGTGTTCTCTGCTCTTATTGAGAATAAATGTCAGTTAAGCCTAATTGCTTGACTATACCGATCAAGTTTTCTCTATGAAGGGCCAGATGAGAGTACTGAAGCCTCCAACTGTACTGAAAGGTTCCCCTGCACCCCCTTTAGTTCTGTCTGGATTCATGTATGTAGTAACTCTATCACTGCACAGAACTCCATATACAACTCACATCTTCCTGCCATGACACCCCTGCCATCACTATGCATTGTCCACCTTGGTTCCTAGCAGTTCTCTTCGGCTTGAAAATGATTTCATGTAACATGAATCCAGACACTCCAGCTTCCTTTTGTGTGCTGTCTGTATAGCATATTGATCAGAATCCTGTTGAAAAATAACAGCAATAGCAAGAGCCACTACAAAGCACAGGGAGCATGCAATTCATGATAGATATTTGACTATGTGTGTATGGGAAGTGGATACACAATATAGGCTCTACTGCTTCTGTGTCCGGTGATGGGCTTGCTCTAGAGGTCTGAGAAGATGAGAGCAAGCTGGAGGGAACTAATTGAAGAAGCTGTAGAAGGCTGCTACCCATCTGCTCCACAGTGTGAGCCATCGATCAGCACCAACATGCATGAATGACTATAGCAGCCAATACCTTTCCATACACTATCCACCTGCAGAGAGAGAGAGAGAGAGAGAGAGAGAGAGAGAGAGAGAGAGAGAGAGAGAGAGCATGCTTGCCTGTTCAGTAATCTGTTAGAAAGAACAGTAGCACTGGGCCTCTCACATTTAGAGACTTCTCTGTTGGCCACTGCACATCCAGAAGCCCCATTGTGTTTAAGTTCTCTTTTCTGAAGCTTCTAACCAGGAGAACTTCTGTACACTGTTGCCCTTGCTCTCTATGGGTTTGGGAACTCATTAAGACAGTGGCAAACTTTATCAAACCAATCTTTTTTTTTTTGAAAAATGTCCTTGCCTCCTGGTTTCAGTCACATATGTATATGTGTGTGTGTCTGTCTGTCTGTCTGTCTGTCTGTAAGTCACTCTTTTTACTTCATTCCCCAAGACTGCTGCCCAGGCTTTCACCACTGTCTGAAGAAAATCACTCTCTCTCCCCTTTCCATGCACCTGGAAAATTACACACCCCAGACCGTCCCAGTTCTTGAATCCAGTCAATAGCTATCCAACTTGGAAGAACTGGGACAAGATCTCGGAACCTTAAATCATGCCGTGGATTCTAACAAGGTCTAAAGTCAAAGGTCCTTGTCCCTATAGGTCACCATAGCCTCTTTGTTGCGTAGCTTCCAGGTGCTTCATCTGGGAACGCACAGCACTCTTCCAGATACACACACACACACACACACACACACACACACACACACACACATACACACACACACACTATCGTTGTCACACATATGCCTGTCTTCCCCACATGCACACGAACACACGCGACCTCCCAGCTTTACATATATGTCACATCCATATGCACGTATGTACACGCACAACCACACAGGCATTATTCTAGTTTGCTTCACTGTGGCTGCAACAAAGCACTCGGACCAAAACCAGCCTGGGGGAAGAAAGGAGTTCTGCAACTTACAGGTCACCGTCCATCAATGAGAGAACTCAAGGAGAAAGCATGAAAGAATGGTTCATTGGCAGGCTCCCTCTGGTTGATGGTCAGCTAGCTTACACAACCCAGGGCCATTTGCCCAGGGGTGGCACCACCCAAAGTAGACTGGCTCCTCCCTTAACAATCGACAGTCCATTCAATTCCCCCCAGACATACCCACAGACCAACCTAACCTGGGAAATCCTTCAATTAAGACACTCTTTTCCTAAGGGACCCTTGGTCGTGTCAAACTGAAATAAAAATTTATTTATTTGTTAAAATAAACCAAGACAGGTAACCACATGTTAACCCCAGACATTCAGGAAGTTGATCTTTTCCTCCACAAACTCCATCAGTAAGAGTTTGTGACTTCCGGGTGCTTATCTGAGCCCCCAACCCAGACTTTGTTCTCATCATTGCTTGCTTCTGTTTGAGAGCCATGCTATAAACTACTGCGAATCGCAGCTCAAACTGGGGTCACATCTTTGCCCCAGACAGGAACTAATTGCTGCTGTTGTATTGTTTCATTTAATTTCTCTCAAATAAAGAAAACTACCCTCTGACATAGTACTACTGTCATGGTTCCTGATGGATCTTGAGGGGTGGGGACGCTAGACAGCTTGCTAGAGGTCATTCAGGGAGAAAAGTAGGCGTTTGCCACCTCAGTCATGGGGTTTTTTCTTCTGTGCTGCTTAGGTTTTCCTGTCAACATGACACATGCTATGATCATCTAGAAAGAGGGAACCCCAGTGGAGAAAATGCCTTTATCATATTGGCCTACTATAGATCAGCCTGTGGGGCATCTTCCTGAGTAATGATGGATGTGGGAGGGCACAGACCACTGTAGGTGGTGCCACCTCTGGACAAATGGGCCTCAGAGATGTGTGAAAGGTGGCTGAACCTACGCAAGCCACTAAGCAGCATTCCTCCGTGGTCTCTGTTTCAGTTCCTGGCTCTAGGTTCCCGCCCTGTTGGGGTTCCCGCCCTGAACAATGCATGGCAGGGTAAGAAACAGTAGACCCTCTCCTTCCGTAGCTGCCTTTGGCTTGTGGTATTTATCATGGCCACAGAAGGGTAACTAGGACGCCTCCCGAACATTGGTGTGTTTCCCTGCAACATTCTTTTCCTGTTTATAAGTCACCAAGCTCGTTTTCCTACTGGGAGTGGGGCTTTCCACCTCTGCCACCCCCAGTCCATGCTCTGCTGGTAACCCCATCGGCAGCCTCTGGCTCTAGGTAAATACCCAACTCACCAAGCCAACAAGCTCAGCTCACCTCTTTCTCTAGGTCCAAGGATGTCTTAGAGGTCTAGCCGGAGCTAACAGGTTTTCTCTAGGCTGCCACGCCTCTGTTGGACCTGAGTGGAGAAGTTCAACACCCTGGGACGGGCTGGTAGCCATTGTGGGACCCCGAGCAAGAGCTGACTTTGAGTCACGGGGAAGAGTGAGAAGGGACGATCCAGGTCCTGGTTGTGTGACTGGAACCCAGATCCCAACCAACCTACTTAGTCTCCTGCCACACTCTGTTTTATTATGGGTGCCAGTGAATGACTTCAGTTCCACGCCAGTTTGAATTGTTTCTCTACACCCGGTAGCTTTGGGTCCTGGCTAGATGAGGGGTGTTGGTTCCTCTCTCTGTGAGATCCGACGTGGGGTCTCTTGCCCCACTCTAGAACTAGGTGACACCACACGCTTCTCTTTTCTGCTGGCAGCTAGCAAGACTGGAGTCCAGAGGCAAGAGGGCGGAGGGTGTTTTGTTCTGTGTTTTTTTTTTTCCACAACTAGCCTAGCACACTCCCTTGACATGATGAGCTGAATTCCTTTCATTATTCTCAAATACGGGCAAGCTATAAATTAGACACAACCTCCTTCTGCTTGTCGCTCTTATACCTCTATAAAAACCAAAACAAAATTAAAGATTAAATACAAACAAAACCATAAAACCTATAAAAGCCCAATTAAAAGCACAGATTTAATGTGACGGGGATGCTGTGCTTAAACTTAAACAGCATCTCGAGAGGAGGCTTCCCGGGCTGCTGCGCCCAGGACATTTAGCCCTGGCAACCCTGCTCCACCGTGCCCTGTGGAAGCCTCTCCTCTCTCTTCAGCTCCCAGGACCCTGAGAGTGTCTGCCTCCCAGGACAGGCTGTGGCCCATCTTGGAGGGACAAGTGTTTTTATACATACAGTCCCCTATTCTTGGCTTGCAATCTGCCCTGACCCCAGCACTCTCTATAAAGTACTCTCTATAAAAGAATAAAATTGTAAAATTACTAGTGAGAGTGAGAGGAGTCCCAAGAATACATGCTTAAAACCAGCGTGAGAAGCCTTTAAGAATGAAGAAGAGTGTGGAGTCTAGGAAGCCATGGTTTTAGCATGGCCTCATGAATCTTTTGGGGGGGGGGTGTTGACACAGGTTTGCCTTTCTGATCCTTGGTTTTTCTGTCTAAGAAACCAAAATTAGTAAAAAAAAAAAATATTTGCACCTGAGATTTATGGGTGGGTGGTATTAAGTAAACTATTACATTGGAGTTCATTGTAAGTTGAATAGTGTACGCCACAAATCCATGTTCTCCAAGAAGCTTATTTGGAAACTGGTTCTGAGCAGATGTAGTCAAGTTCGTGCTGGGTCTTATCTTAGGGTCACACACATAGAAGACCGCCATGGGAGGAGAAGCACAGAGGAGAAGAAGTTGCCCACAGAGAATACCAAGGACTGCTGGGTAGAAGCCAGAGGAACTGAGTGAGGTAAAGAACAGAGTCTCTGAGCTCTTCCAAAGGAGGCCACTCGCACCTTAACTTCGTGTGGGTTTCTAAGTCCATGAACCAGTGACACCTGCTGCCATCCTGCAGCCCTCGAGCATACGCAGTCGAGGAAAACCATGAATGAACCATCAGCAGCAAAATCCTCACTCACTTAAAACAGTAAGAAATATTTTTGTTGTTTTTTTTTTATAACTTAATTAAGTGTGAACTTTGTGTATTGGTAATGTCATAAGATTGGGTGTGGGCTGGTGGGATTGCTCAGTGGGTAAAGGCTCTTGCCACCAAACCTGATGCCCTAAACTTGAGTCTCCAAGCTCACACGGTAGAGAGGAGAACTGATCTGCCCAAGTTGTCCTCTGACCTCCACACATGCTATGGCACACACTGAAACACACACACACACACACACACAATTGATAAACAAATGTTTAAAAATTAAAGTTGTATGCACCTACAAGCTACCTAACTTGTTTCACTTTATTCCTGAAGCCAGGAAAACCAATACACCCACATAACCAGTCTTGACCAAATACTTGGTGACCAGAGTAACCAGAGCCGCTTATTAGTCAATGAGGGTCTGAGCATCAAAGGACAAGATGACACTCACACAGAAATTTCTATGGCCTTCTCTGCAACTCCACCCAGCAGGCTAGCCCCGCTGACCTGTGTAATCACTGCTATCATAATGTGCCCAAAATGGCATAGCACTTTCCAGTGTAGTCCTGCTGATCACCTCAGTCCCTCTCAACTGGACCCTACAGGAGAGATAAGAAAAACAATTGTTGCATATTGACCAAGAAATCCTCCGGAGTTAATTGGCTAAATTCAGGGTTGGTATATCAGATTGGATTTCAAAAGAAAACAGACAAACGAACAAACAAAAATGCCATCAGTGGGGAAACTGGTAAAGTCCATGTGAGTTCTGTGACTTGGCTCACAGTGACGTGCCAAGGGTCGTTTCTTGTTTTCCACCAGTGTGACATGCTGCCGGAGAAACGGGTGAACAGGGTGTGTAAACTCACCACTGTGTAGACACAATCTTTCATTGCATTCCAGTCATCCAAAAAAAAAAAGTTTTTCGTTTCATTTTGCTTGTTTTTAGCTATAGGAAGGACTCTGCAGTTGATACAAATGTTGCACTGGAATGTCACCAAGAAACGATCTCAAACTAAAATGCCTTCCAGAGAGAGAGAGAGAGAGAGAGAGAGAGAGAGAGAGAGAGCATCTTTTTCTTCCCCTCCCTGTTTTCTTTCTTCTAAAAAGCTGTAATTAACGTTTTCCCATGTGTTTACAGGGAATAGGAATTTAGACTATGTGTACAATTTAAAGGAGAGAACAATGTCTCACCTATTGGCACTCTTGACATGCATGCTGGGGTATCATAGGCATATATCTTGATATGCATGTGGTGTGTCCCAGCCTTCCCCTTCCCGTGCCTGAGCATCTGACCATCACTGAACATCGTTCTGCATTCATGATGCTGGGGGCAGCTGCAGGCCCCCAGCTGCAGATCTCATGGGTACCAACTCTTCCCCGTTCCATAGTGTCTTCTCCCTACAAAGGTCACCTTCAGTATCTGTGCCCACATACCTGTGTAAATACACATGACCACACATGTGCACACAAACACATGTGGGAGCTCTCTTCACCTAGCGTTCGTCCTTACTAGGAAAAGAGACTCAGCCCAGGAGCATTCTCACTCTCCTGTGGCCAAGGGGACCATCTCAGCTGCCTCTGGGTTCTACACACACATGCCCTCATGAGTCCTGAAGAGACTGAACCCAGTTCCTGGGGAAGCGCCTTCTCAGTGGTCCACGCTGTTGCCCTTCATCTCCTCCTGAATCTCCACATTCCCTCTTCAATCACAACAGCATATAAAAGGCATCCTGGCTCTGACCTGGGGGTACCAAAGGCTTCCCTGAGCTCTTCATCACCTCCAGCTGTCAACCTCTGACTCGGCTCAGCGGAACATCTTGTAAGAATTGACCCCAGTCACTGTCCCTGTTTCCACACCGTCTTCTCTGGGTAGCTTAATCACTCTCGGACATTTCTCACATTAATTTGTTTCTCTGGAGCCAGTGTTTATCCACTCTCCACCCCAACCCCCCATGTCCACTGATTGATGTGTTCCTCGAGGCACAGAGCAGGCATGCCTTGTCCTGAGCCAGCAAGGATACCTGGCTCGAGGTAGATTCGAGAAAGATATGTTGAATGAGTCAGAAATGTGCATTCTGGAGGACTTCCCTCATGAAAGGTAACACTGTAAACCTTGGATCTTTCAAACAGTCCTGAATGAGCGTATGAGTGTTTGCCTGCAGGGGTGTATGTGCACCATGTATTTGCAGTGTCCAAGAAGGCCAGAAGGAGGCATCAGATCCCTGAGAGCTGGAATTACAAGCAGTTGTAAGCCTCCAGGTAGGTGCTGGGAGCTGAATCCAAGTCTTCTGCAAAAGTAGCAAATGCTCTTAACTGCTGAGTCATCACTCCAGCCCCTCAAATGTCTTTTCCTACCACTAGATTACATATGCTATGTGTGAAGGCTGATGTCCCCCAAAACTCATTTGCTGAAACCCTCAGCTCCGGCAGAATGGTACCAGGAGGTAGGTGAGACCTTTAGGAGATGACTGGGCCATGATGACTGAGGCCTTGTGAACGAGACTAGTGGCTTAATTAAAGGAATCTTTGTGCCTTGGGAGGACACAACAAGAAGTCAACTGTGTGCAGCCCTCAGTACAACCCAGCCCTGCATGCACCTTGATCTCAGACTCCCGGCTTCTAGAGCTGTGGGGCACAGCCTAAGGCAGCTGATCCTCAGGAAGACAGCTCTTGCTCTGGCCTCACACGCATCACACCCGGACGAGGCTTTGGAGAAAAGCAGAGAAGTCATAAAATATCAGCGCGGGAAGCTCCTCCCTCCTCTTGCCCGATACACACAGCAGACAGAGAAGAAAGCCACACCTGGAGAAGGGAATTTCCCAGACTCCGTAGCAAGTTAGCAAAGGAAGGTCAGATGGTGTAATTCTCCATGATAGAGCAGTACCTGTCCTCCAGAAATTTCATTAAGGAAATGTGGTTTAATGATCCTCAAGTGCTTATAGCTACACTGCAAAGAAAAGAAGAAAGAAAACCTCACGCCCTCAGCTCCTCAGCGAAAGAGCTTTAACAAATAGATAATGCAGTTTATAGACAAATAGATATTTTCCCCTCAAGGGCACTTGAAAGCAATCTATGTATTTTCTCCAATGTCCCTCTTTCCTGCGGATTTTCTTAGCACACGGACCCTAGAAACAATTAGTGGGAAGCTGTCACTGTTTACAAGGTCACAATAAACCCAGATGATAGGGCCTGGTGTGGGTAGATCTGGTTTGCTCCTAAGCACTGGGAAACTTGACCTGGGCAAAAGCGGGTCGACCCCAGGAGGGAGAGGAGGCTGGGGTGGTTTCAAAATGAATTCGCGATATTGACAAGATGACTTAGACAGTAAACGCCTTTGCTTTACAAGTCTGATGACCAGAGTTCCATCTCAGGAGGCCATTCATAAGACCAAATGTGGTAGCTCCCATCTATAATACCAGCACTCCTATGATGGCCAGACGGGTAATAGAGGCAGGAGAATTGCTGGAAGGTTCTCTGGCTAAGGATACTGGAGTAGGCAGCTCAGTAAGAGAGACCTCCACATCAACAAGGTGGAAGGCTTGAACCAACTCTTCAAATCTGTCCTCTGACCTCTGACCTCTGAATACAAGTAGACACGCGCGCACGCGCACACACACACACAAATTAACAAAAAACTAAATTGTGCTCTGTAAGGATCAGACTACTGCTGAGATTATTTCTTTTTTGTTTAAATTCTGCCCTCACAATCTAGCAAGGGCATGCATGAGGTGAGGGATCAGGTGTGAACTCCAGCCATGGCCCTCATCCACAGGGAATGTTCCAGAAGGTATGGTGGTGATTTGGGTAAGGTTATTGTTAGCATCCAGGCAAACGTCCAGGCAAATGCAAACCCAGCCCCGCCCCATGGGGACCTGGCAGAGGCAGAGTGGCCATCCCTGCACACACTCAGGCAGTACACTGGCCAGTCCCAGGAGTTCTATGGCTGCTAAGCAGGTGTAAAGGTCCCTTTAAGAGACAAGCTACACCAATTCCCTCTCTCTCTTTCTGCCATCTCTCTGAGGAGGCAGGTCACTGTCTCTCCCCTTCTTCCTTCCTCAGTAAACTTCCTTTTTGTGTAAACTCTGTCTGATGGTGTGTTTGTCCGCCGCCCATGAGATCCGTGGTCCCACCTTGCACCACATAACAGCCGGGTATCCTGGCCCCTTCTTCTTTTTCTGGGCCCTAGCTCCTGGTGGCGCTTTAGAGCTCTGCACATATTTTAACCAGGCTGTCAGGAGGGAGATGTCATAGCTCCATGTTAATGATTCTTGTAACAGTCATTTTTAAGGGACTTCCATCGACGTGGAATTGATTTCTCTTGGTGATTCGATGCCGTGATCAGTCAAGCTTTTATGAGCGCAAAAGCAATCCCTTCTACAGCAAACCCAATTCGTATCTGTCATGCTGGGCGTGATAAGGAAGTCCTGCAGAAGACAGCCATTGTGGGCAGGCCTTCTCATGTATGATGCAGATCAAGCAATACATAATGTCCAAGACAAGTGATACTGTGTAAATCCCCCTCTCCGTTCCCGAGCCTGAGTGGTGCTTTTTCCGAGTAGGGAATTATTTTGAACTGGAGTTATTAAAATCACAAAAAGCCCAAAAGACAATGCCTCAGTCGCCATCATGGTGGGCATGATCTGGTGGGCCACGTGCTTTCTGCTTCCCCCTGACTCATTCAGTCCAAAATGACAGTCTGAGCACGCCTCTGCAATGTTCCCCATGCTCTGAAATGTGACAAGGACCATAATTCAAATTTATAGCCGTGTGTGTGTGTGCGTGTGTGTGCATGTGTGTGTGTACGTGCTTGTGTGTGTGTGCGCGCGCACGTGTGCCTGCGCGCATACACTTTCTGTTTTCTTAGACCAGTAATGAAGTTGTAACTGCAGCATTTCTTTCATTACCTATTCATTAAAGATACAGACATGAAAACAGTTTCCATGGCAATGGCTTTGTGGATTCTGAGTACATAATAAGAATTTTATTGTTTACACTAAAGCACAGATAACTGACGGGTGCTATTGTCCCCAGAAAAGTCTTAGTTAGCTTCCCGAATGCACGACAGGGCGAAGAGCAGTGTGGCCGGTGCTCAGCGGGGGCCAGTGGGGGCAGTGGGGGGGGGGAGCGTGCAGGGTAGAACCTTTGCAACTGTCGTGGCATCCTCCCTTCAGGATGGAAAGGACATGTCGGTTATACCTTTTCAGTACGCTCGGACTTAAATATTGAAAGAGTCTAAGAAAAACTAAAACAGCGCCTCTTCTGAAGGTCCTGAAATGTTTCCATCAATGTTTAACATGAGAGCATTTGACGCTCTTCGCTGTCTGGCTGTGAGCTGAGGCTGCTCGGGGTCAGAGCTGTGCTCTTCAGCTTGCCGGCTCAGCTTCTCACCTGCAAGGGACCCGGCTGTTCTCCGAGTCTCCGTTTTCTTGCCTGTGAAATGGGGGGGGGGCATCTGCACACATGACAAACATATGCAATATACACACAAGTAAAGTATGCATGAGGTGCACACCTGCAGGAGGGCACACCCACAGTGGCACGTCTGCCCATATGCAAGCCCACGCCTACAAAATAAATAAAATGTATTTACTTTCTTTCCTTTTCTTTTTTTTTAAGATTTGGGGTTTTGGATTGGAGGACCAGCTTAAAGGCCCCCACCTCCTCAGGACCACCTGGGACACAGGGCGGGTCTCCTACTCTTCTCACAGGCTAGCTTGCAGAACCTTTTGCCTCATGGACCGCAGGTTAATCCCTACCCCTCACAAAGGTCCTGTTCTCCTCTGGAGAGCTGGAGCCTGACACAGGGGAAGGACATTTCTTTGAAAGACAGCTCTGGTTGATGAAAAATTAAATTAATTAAACTGCTACATGAGCTGTATTCAGGGAATCCAGCTCTTTATTGTGAGTACTGGAGTTGTGTGAGGTTGATCTGGGGTGGGGTAGCCTAGGGAAACCAAGACTTTAAGTTGATGTTAAACAATTGAGCGAGGGAGTGATGCTGGCTGAAAACCAGAGAGGGGAGGATTGAGGACACAGCGGTTCAAATCACACAAAGTCTACCCCCCCCCCGACATTTCAGAGGGAAAAGGAAAGAATACGAGCCAGGCTGTTTCACAGCATGGCAGATGGGGAGGTGACCAGAGGACACACTGCAGACTAAGAGGCGCTATGTGGGTCTTACTTACAAACTAGTTTTTAGTCGCTTATGGTTGGCTGGGGTGCAATTCACTCCCATGGTGTGGAGCAGGCTTCTAGCTCACCAAACTCCACGTGCTCCCTGAGTCACAGCGTGTCAGTGAGGGGTATACAACTGGGAAGACCCACTACCGAAGACTGTGACCAAACACAAACGTGCTCATGACCAGAAGTCTTCCCCTAGGTCAGTGGTTCTCAACCTTCCAAATGCTGCAACCCTTTAACACAGTTCTTCATGTGGTGGCGACCCCCCAACCATACAATTATTTTCCTTGCTACTTCTTAACTGTAAGTTTGCTACTGCTATGAATTGTAATGTAAATATCTGATATTTCTGATGGTCACTCAACACCCCCTTTTCTGAGGGGTTGTGACCCACAGGTTGAGAACCACTGCTCTAGGAATTGTGGGTGGTAGAGGTTGAGGGTGCAGGAAGCAAGAGAACAGAGACACTGAACAGAACATCTATCCTACCCACTGTTTACCCGCTCACCATCCTTCTGGGGTGGGTAACAAAGAAACCCAAACTGACAGGAGCCATCCTCCCACGGGAAGGCAGGCAGGGGCTGGGGAACTGATTGTGAATTCTATGGAGGAAAACAAGGTCCAGAGCAACCTTGATGGACGAGCTTGGAAGACACACGCGAGCTGATTGCAAGATTTTAAAAGCCTTAGTAACCAGGACAGCTTGACACGGCCATGAAGAAGGAAACACAGACCAACAGGACAAAGCAGAGGCCAGAATACAACCCATACGTAGATGGAGTTTGGATTGGGGTTTTGTTGGGGGGAAAGGGTTGTTTCTTAAGTGGAAAGGTCCAAGGCAAAGTAATCAGGAAAGATGCTGGAATAATTTGATTTCCGTATGAAGCCAAAGGCAGGCCACAGACTGGGAGGAAACACATAACTGTGTCAATTTATCTGAGGAAAGACAAGCATCAAGAATACACAGAACGTTTTTAACAAGACAATGAATACACACGACTCAGATTTAAAAACAAAAACAAAAAAACAGAAAGACATTTAAGTAGACACTCGACTGAAAAAGTCCTAGACTGGAAGGGTACTGAGCCTGTGATGACACAAGGGAGATGCAATGTCATCACACACCCACTAGAGATGAAGACACTGAGCGATGTCACCACACACTTGCTAGAACAGATGAAGACCCACTATGCAATGTCACCACGCACCCGCGAGAGCAGATGAAGACACTGTGCAATGTCACCATACACCCGCTAGAGATGAAGACCCACTGTGCAATGTCACCACACACCCACTAGAGCAGATGAAGACACTGTGCAATGTCACCACACACTTGCTAGAGCAGATGAAGACCCACTATGCAATGTCACCACGCACCCGCGAGAGCAGTGGCCACGAAAAGGGCTGACCACACCAAATGGCCGCCAGGATTTCAAGGACCTGAAATACACTCTCATATGCTGTCAGTTGGAATATAAAATGATGTTCCCTTTTGAAAACATGTTGGCAGCTCCTTAGAAAGTTAAACATAGGCCCACCATATGACTTAGCCATTCCACCCTAGTATTTACCCAACACAAATGAAAACATATGCTCGCACAAAGGCTGTACACAAGTGCTGGTAGCGGCTTCATTTGTAATAACCAAAATCTGAGGTTGGGGAGGAATGAAACCGCGAGCCACGTTAGGCCGTTGGATGAGCGAGATATGACACGTTCACATCAGACAACTATTCACCACTGTGATGGGTGAACCTATTGATAGGGCATTAATGAATCTCAAAATAGCCATACTGTGGGAAAGGAGCAAAATAGCACTGAGGATACTGTGTGAATCTGTCTATGTACGGCCCTATGAAACCTGCCATCATCCACAATTGCAGAAAGTAGATCTGTTCAAGGGTGGGGAGGGTTGGGAAGGCTGGAGAAAGGAACTATGAAGAGACGACAGAAAAGGTTGGAAGGAGTTGGCTGTGTCTACGGGCTCATGGGTATAGACACATGCCCAAAGTCACTAGTAATAAATATACTTCAAACACGTGCAGTTTGTTATATGTTAATCACACTTCGCTAAAGCTGGGGGAGGGAGGTTAACAAACAAAACAAAATAGAGGGTAAATGTTAGTTCTCTGCCGCTGTAACAAAATAAATGGGGAAGTCAACTTACAGGGGAAAGATTTGCTTCTGCTCGGGGTTTTGGAGGTGTCAGCCTGTGGTTGGCTCAGCTGCTCTAGAGGCTGTAGTGAGATAGAATATCATGGTGATGAGGGTATGTGACGGAGGAGGCCACTCATCTCCTAGTATGAAGGACATAAGAGAAGGCAAGTCAGGTGAAAATATGCCTTTAAAGGCTGTTACGCATGTTACATATCGCCTTTGTGTGAGAGTATGTTTTCATTTATTTAGGCTAAATGCTAGCATGGAATGGCTAAGTTGTATGGTAGGCCTGTATTTAACTTCTTAGGAAAGTGTCAAGATGGTTTCCAAAGGGAGAATCATTTTATAACCTCACTAACAGCACAAGAGAATGTATCCGGTTCCTTGGAAACCCTCGCCAGCATTTGGTGTGGTCAGACTTCTTCATTCCAGCTAAACGTATTTCTTAGAACCCAAAGAGCTGTTCTTTGTCTACAACCCAGAAAGCAAGGTGTGTATACAGCCATTCCTCACACACAATAGGACTTCCCTTTGGGATCCCATGGACTCCCTTCCAACCCTGGAACCTTTGAACTTACTGGTCCTTCTGCCCATGACACTCTGCTCTCTTGAGCTTCTCACCTCCCACCTACTGACTAATCCACTCTGCCAGCCACTGTGTACACAGTTCATTACAGTTAGGGCTCCGTCCTCACAGGGTCTAACAGTCCTCCAGAGAGTCCCAGATCCCAGCAGCCTACCCACCACTCGCTCCTTCCAGCCCTTGTTCTGATCGTTTGCATGCCTACACAGGCTTCCCCATTCACCAGCTAGCCCAAGGTCCAGACCATATAGATTATATACAGGCTCAAAATTGTGGACAAGCACTTCCATGGGCAGAAAATGAAAAGACACCACTACCACCATCACCACTACCACCATGACTACCACCATCACAACTACCACAATCTCTACCTAGAAACTTGAGAGGAAAAATCTTTCCAGTCCCAGAAGAAAAATCTTTGCTTCTTCTACCCGTGAGCTCCTCTCCCTCCTCCTCAGTGAATCTTTTCTAACTATTTGCTATATTGCACGTGTCTGCCCCACAGGTGCATGAACACACACACACACACAAACACACACACACACACACACACACACACACACACACACCTTCCTGAGCATTTGTCCTCCACATTAAAGGAGAAGCTACTCAAGAGCCAGGATCTCAATTCTGTTTACTGTTTTGCCTTTAGTACTAATTACAGTGCCTGTGCACAGAAAATACTATAAAAGAGCAAACCTAAGGAGAGGCTTTGAGTGCTGACCCTGGGGACAGGGTCTTCTTACTTCCCTTCTTCACATTATACCCATCCTCAGACGATGCATGTCTCTGAGCATCAGACTACTGAGACAAAGGATCCCAAGTAATTGGAACTTTCCAAGGAAGCCACGCTGGGAAAGGGAAAGAGAGCGGCTAGAGCCCTAGTGCCAGCCAGAAGGAAGCAAGTCTCCCAGGGAGAAATTTCACACAGTTCTGACAACTTGTCAGACTTGCCTTGCAGAAGAGGCTGGAGCAGAGACAAGGGTAAGTCAGCCGTAGACAGACAACACCTTGCATGCCTCTTGCCCTTCAGTCAAACCTCAACCTTGTGTCAGGGCTTGGAGGATGGATTAGGGCATCTCGGGTCCTCTGTGTTTGGTCCTCTTTCCAGTATGACCACACTGGAAAAATCCCCTTCCCTAGTTTCACTCTTCCTTGTGTCTTTAACTGGTGCACTGAGGACTGGTAGCCAAGTCTGGCTCCTTAGGGCTCCCAGGGCCCAGGCTCTGACACTAGCAACCTGTTGTTATGAATGCTGTCTGGGGTCCGAGGTTTAAACATTCAAGTTAAAGGTGACTGTGGAACACATTGCTTTTCGTCTACGGCACCACAAGGGCCACTTGACATTGTTGATAGAGTCAGGCTTGGGGTCCCCACTCCACCCCCAGCCCACAGCCATTATGAGTACATCTAACCTTCTTGCCGTCAGTCATGTTCTGCAGAAATAGCCTGTCTGTGGGGAAGAAGATCCAAATCTGGAGATGCCCTCAAGAAGTGCTCCCCATCACAGCACATGGTGAACGGAAGTGACTCTAACATCTGAGAAGTGCTTGCTCTGGGAGAGCCTGTCACCTCCTCTTGCTACCCGACCCGAAGGCTGCATCTCCATCCCGACTCCTTCTCAGAATGGCCCTTCTGGGTCAGGCATCAGGCATGCATCCCCTTTGCCCATCCATCGTGGTCATAGTAACAAGGATAGCAACCAGCATGGAGGAGACATGTGCACCTTAATATCTCTGTTCAGCAGCAGCAACAATAAGCAATCACTGACTATTATCTAACAGTTCGAGGAGAACTCCCACGCCTCCTAGCTCATGTAATTAGCAATAATTAAGTGGCCTGCATAAGCTATGTGATTAGGAAATGGCAGAGTTAGGGGATCAAGTTCAAGTCTGCACCGTCAATCTTACCAGTATTTTGCAAACCTTAGTGAGTTTTCTATACCTCTGGCCTTTTGCTTAATTAATATTTTTCCCGTGATTGATTACATTTTGTAAAATGCACTGATTTTTAAAGTTCCATGTCGTTCACAAATAGAAAATTAGTGTCACTAGACCCAAATAGGAGAGGATAACTGCACAAACAAATTCGGTGAACGTAAAACAATGGGATTAGTGCTCATTCGTTGCCATTTTCTGCTGAAGGTTCCACGTCTGAGATGGTACGAGGAAGCTTTCAGGGACTAAAACCTGCAAAGGGACTGAATGAGAACAGCCCTGCCACCCAAGAAGCCAATGGTGGCTACTGTCAATCCCCACAGCCACCTGCCCAGCGGTTGTTAGCCTTCCCGATGTACGGGCTCCACAAGGAATGGGAAGTGCAGCTAGCATGACTATTGGAAGTCCAACGGCTTTGTTGCAGGCAGGCCAGGACAGAGCCCTGCCCCCAGACTGGCTCCTGGAGCTGGAACTCAGATGCCAACTGTACAGGGCTGCCATGTGCATTGGCATGATTGGAAGAAGGCACAGGCCCCTTGAAGCTACTTGCCAGCAGTGAGTAGGACATAACTTCTGATCTGCAACACTCTCCAGCAAGGCCTGCCGAAGGATACATGCGAGGAAACTACACTCAGCTGGCACCAGGTCCTGGATGCAGTCGGCATGATTCCAAAGGGGCGAGAGAAGAAACTGACATCATGGCCTTCCAGGTCTCTAGCCAATTCATGTCGTTTCTTTGGTCACAGCCACAACAAAAGTAGCGTGGCCGGTTTTTCATTCATTCTCTCCATATGCTCAGAGCAGTCTGTTGACTCATCTCGAGATTCTTATTTGTTCTGATCTCTTTGGTAGGCTGATCTCGGCAACGTAGGTGTCCTGTATTGTACCCAATGCCTCTGAGCAGGGCTGGGAGTCTTCCAACCATCCTGTAACAGTTTCTGCTTCACTGATCCACTGCTGTGGTCTCTGATCAGAGCCTGGAGCGGGGTCTTGAGCTGTTTGGAGACCCAGGCAGCACTAGCTAGCATCTTCACTGGCCTCTAAGAGAGGGCAGTCACCTGCCTCAGACACGAAGGGGGTCTGCTGTGGCAGGGAGACTTCGGCACAAGTCCGGGTAGCCAGCTCCCTCCTTGCCATAACTAAACTTCACTGCAGAGGCTCTAAGTGATGGAGCAGACCAGAACAGTCTTCCAGCCATGTCCAGGGCAGAGGCAAAGGTAAGACGCGTGGATATGGAGGAGGTTTTGCTTCTGAGTTCCATGAAGTGGGTGGCAAGCCTGGTGTACCCCTGTTACAGTTTTCTCGGGCTGGTTGGTGCCACCTCACAGTTCTCAAGTAGGGCCTGGAGCGACGTTGGGTTTCTGGGAAATCTACCATCTGGTGGATGCTGTCCAGACCCCAGCCTCAGGTCTCAAATCTCCCAGTCTGAAGTTTTCATCCTTACATTCTGAACAAAAGCTCTGAGAAGGAAACTAGTCCAACCAATGTTGTGTCAGGCAAACTACTTTCCAGAGGGCACAGGGTCACTTCCCCTCACAGAGCAACTCCTTCTGCTGGCCACCTCTGCAATCGACAGCAAAGATCTGAGCCACACTCTTGGTATATAGGCAGAACCCGGTGCAATGGAGCCGAACCAGGCCAGCGGTGTTGATGCTTTCCTGGTTTCCTGAGTTGAATGAATGCTCGGTTCCCTGGGTTTGCAGGTGGAAGCAGGAGCGTGGCCTAGAGAGTTGTGCACCGCCTCAGTTAACATCCCTTCTAAGCCTTTCAGTTAAGAGCATGTCTGTCTCCTCAGTCTTGCTTCCCCATCTGTGCAATGGGAGTGAAATCGCTCCCCTGCTGGCTCTTAGGAGGCAGGAATTCTTAAGTTTAATGTGCTGTATTAATGCGGAGCAGGACAACTCTAAAGGACCATGATCCCATCATAGCTCAGGGGGATCAGAGACAGGAGGGTAGCCACTGGCTTTGGGTCTCCTGCCAAGCTAATGTAACCCTGCCTCTGCTGGCTAGGAAAACGAGATGCTCGAAGATCAACTGCTTCAAAATAAAACCCACGCCATCTTAGCAGTCTCCAGCTAAGCAGAAGCTGTTACATTTTGCTTTTCAAACAAAACACCCTGGGTCCGTCGCTTGGTAGAAAAAAATCAAAGCAGAAACAAATGCCCTGTTCCTTACTTTGATTTTTGCACACTCATGTGAGCCAGCAGCCTCTGAGACACCCAAGGGAACCTGAGTGAGCACTGCCACAAGATGCCACGAGATGCCGCGAGATGCCACGAGATGCTGCGAGATGCTGCGAGTTGCCGCAAGATGCTGGAATTCTTGAACTACCGCTCTATGGTCCTGAGCTTGAGGGTCCAGTCCACTTTTAATACCAGAGACATATGTGCACTTTTTTTTTTAAAGCTGGTTCTTCACTGACGACTGATTTCCCAAGCAGCAATGATCCCCAAAGACAGAAAGTTGTTTTTGTTCACTGTGCAGTCCTTCCTGGGGAAGAACATAAAACAGCCTTCAGCCAGGAATAGGGACTTCCAGACGTCTCAGGAGTATGAATCAACATAAGGCAGGATTCTGGCCAGGGTGACTGTACAGGACACGTCATGAGAAGAGAGCCATACATAAGGTTCCAGAGATATCTAAAAAAAAAAGCGGTTTGTCCAAGAGGGTATATAAGGAGACTCTGCCTGGGGACAATGAGATGCAGAATTCAGTGTGTCTTCCTGCTCTAACATGTGAAGAAAACAAAATTAAAAGACAAAGAAAAGAGTTTTGAATATTTGCCTAAGCCCCAGCTATTTAGGCTGCATTTATTACTGGGAAGGAAACTCTGACACAGTGTTTCTTCAAAGTCTAATGTGATGGTTAACACTGATTGCCAATCACCTAGGCGATAAATCTGCCAACAGACCTGAGGAAAATTAGATTAGGATTAGCCTAATAGGCATGCCTGGGAGATTGGTGTTGACTGCATTAATTGGGGTAGGAAGCCCCAAATTAACTGTGGGCAGCTCTGTACTAGGGCTAGAATCCCAGACAATAAAAAGAGAAAGGGAGCTGGCCTGCAACATCCATCTCTCTCTGCTTCCTGACTGCACATACAATGTAAGCCGCCGCCTTGTGCTCCTGCTGCCCCAACTTCCTCTCTGTGATGGACTGTATCCTCTCTGAGATGGATTGTATCCTCTCTGAGATGGACTGTATCCTCTCTGAGATGGACTGTATCTGTGGAGGGCCGGACCACATTCTCCATTGCTTCTAGGAACAAAGGTAGAGATTGACCTCGGTGACCCCAAGGTGTGGTGGTACACGCCTTTAGTCCTGATGCCCGGGCGGCAGAGGCAGATTGACCTCTGTGACCTCAAGGCGTGGTAGTATACGCCTTTGGTCCCAATGCCTGGGAGGCAGAGACAAGCAGATCTCTGTGAGTTCAAGGTGATGTAGCACACGCCTTTAATCCCAGCGCACGTGCTTGGTAACTCTCTACCGCTGCGTCCCTGCCTACTCCCGAGGCATCATCTGGGATAATGGGCAGTGAACCAATCAAAGAGTGACACGTCCAAAGCAGGGTCTGTTTCCTATATAGGGGATGGGTTCCATCTTATCTGGGTCTCCGCCATGTTGGCTGATGCCCGCTCTCCCAAGGGGCATTAAAGCTTTACTGCAGAAGTATCCTATGTGTACCGCGTGGTTCTTGCTGGCGAGACGGTAGCGCGGGACATGTATCCTCTCTGGGATGGACTGTATCCTCTCTGAGATGGATTGTATCCTCTCTGAGATGGACTGTATCCTCTCTGGGATGGACTGTATCCTCTCTGGGATGGACTGTATCCTCTCTGGGATGGACTGTATCCTCTCTGGGATGTTCTGTATCCTCTCTGAGATGGACTGTATCCTCTCTGGGATGTTCTGTATCCTCTCTGAGATGGACTGTATCCTCTCTGGGATGGACTGTATCCTCTCTGGGATGGACTGTATCCTCTCTGTGATGTTCTGTATCCTCTCCAACTAATTGAAGCTAAAATCAGTCTTTCCTCCTTGAAGTTGCTTTCGTCAGGTCATTTTTATCAGAGCAACTGGAAAAGTAACTAAGACAAAAGGCTTGTTTGTCTTTATTCATTTTTTTCCTCTGCAATTCTATTTTTCAGGAGATTCCCCCACCCCAATCTGATCTCTCTGATAATTCTTCTATACAAGTCACAAAAACAAGCAGTGCAAGACCATTGCCTAAACGTGACTGAGTGACGGGTACTGTGTGTTCTCATGGTGTTTCCATTTGTGTCTGGGAATCCGGCTTCATTCCTGGAGGTGAGCCCTGTATAAAGAAAGGAGCTTAAAGTCACATTATCTGTTTGGTATTGGTTGGGGATTTTATTTTAATCTGTTGGTCACTCTCCTATAGCCCATTGATAACCACATAAAAAACAATGGCTTTCATGAATAACACCCCTCCTGTTTCCCAGAGAACCATAAAGGACAATTATTTAGCATTACGCATAATCGTTTTCAGAGATGACGAGTTTCAAAATTGTATGTCACTCACTCCGATGTCGTTTCAAAGTGCTTGAATGTTGGAAGGCAGGTATTCTGTGAGATAAATGAGGAAATGATCCTCAGCCCAATTTTCAGCTCTGACCTCTGATTTGCACCCATAGTAGCAAAAAGTGAGCTTGACAAGGGCTGGAGACATGGCTCAGTGGGTTGAGAGCATACCAATTGCAGTAATCCCGCAGAGGACCTGAGTTCAATTCCCAGCACCCACAGAAGGGGGAGGTAAGTTTTACAGCCAGTAACTCCAGTCCCAGGAAACATAAAGGCCTCTTCTTGCCTCCCCAGACACACATACACTGATGTTTACCAGACATCATTTCAATGTTTTGTTTTTATTTGTGATTCTATGTGGATCTATGTGTGGATTTGCGCATGTAAGTGTAGCACCCACAGAAGCCATAAGACGGCAATGTAGTCTCTGGAGCTGGAGTTACAAGTGCTTGGTTGTGAGCAGCCTCATGTAGGTATTGGGCACTGGGCTGAGTTCTCTGCAAAAGTAGTAGTTAGACTTAACTACTGAGCCATTGCTACAGTCCTCTTTTTCAAAAAGAAAAAGAGGTGATCTCTTATTCACCCAACTCCCACCCCGTTCCCCCCAACTCCCACTCCACCACTACCCTCCTTCTACCTCTAACACTGCTCTGTCTAGGCATTACTAACTACTGGGATTTTTCCTTTGTGAAGTTGAAGTGATACTTCTCTACCTTTCATTCTTACAGACGTTAAGAACAGGTCCTGGGCAGTGTGGTCTGAAAGCCTTCTTTTCAGAGAAGGTCTATAGTGATTCAGAGTCTGCAGAGAACTGGTCTACCACTCTGCTTTGATAAAGTCAAGTGACAGCTCTCTTGGCCTAAGGAGGTCTTACATATGTCTCCATCAAAACTCATGATCTACTTTTTTAGCTACCAAAAGGGACTTCAATCGTTGTTCTAGTCCAAAAGCTGTCCTCTGACCTCACTTGAGTGTTGTGATATGCAAACATGAGCGCACACACACACACACACACACACCAAATAAATACATACCTAAGATTTACAGAGCATCAAGAATGAGGGGAGAGTTAAGAGCCAGAAAGCCAGAACATTGCTCTGAGAAGTGTCTTCTGTACATGGTAGAGAAAATGAACTCATGAAATTTCAAAGATGTGGTTGCTGAAACAAGACCCGCACAATGACGACTTGCCAGTGTAGAAGGAGAGAATCTACAGGCAATGAATGGCTGCCAAGGGAGGAAGAGTCAGTCATATCCAGGCGTGATCTCCATAACAGGTTACCGAATCCAAAGTAGTCAACTCTAAACAAATACACATACAAGCAACACTGATGGATTCAGTAGTCTGCATGTATCTATTTATATGTATGTATATATGTCCATATATGTATGATAACATTGATTAAAGAAGTCATGAATGTGATAGGGTGTGTGAAGGGGACACAGAAAGAGATGGAGGGGTGTGGGGAGGGGTAGAAGTGTGTAAATATAGTACTAATGCACGAAATTCCCAAATAAAGAGAACCACACCTCCAATGTGTACACATAAGCAGTTAGCATCATTTCAGAATCTGCATCTTGAGATGCTGCTTTTCACATAAGTGAGAGCAGATACATACCTGTTGGGTTGCCGGGCCTCAGAAGTAATCTGCAAGTCAATGTCGGAGCTTAACACTCAGTGGAAACTGACTGCCTGAACCACCATCAGAAAGTCACAATTCCATGGCTGACGTGATATTTGAAAATGGTTTGTTGGAGCCCAGTGTGGTGTTATATAGGTCTTTAATCCCAGCACTCGGGAGGCAGAGGCATGTGAGTCTCTGTGAATTTGAGGCTAGCCGGATCTACATAGTGAGTTCCAGGACAGCCAGAGCTACATAGAGAGGTCTCAAAAAACAAAGCTGGGGGGCGGTTGTTGTGAAAGTGATTGTTTTGTTGGTTCAGACAGGAATTTCATTTTAACGAAGTACTGGGTCACTCTATTTGTGTGAAACCATGGCCTCTTCTAAAGCACTGGGAGTTTCACAAAATGAACCTGCACTGTTCTCGCCACGATAAAAGTATTGATCTTAGGAGCGCCACAGCCTGAAGACTACAGGTTATTAGAAAATAATGCAATCTTGCCTCTCTGTTTCACCATCTTCGCCCCTAATGATGGCCAGAGTACTTAATTAGCCAGGAAGAGCATCTCCATAAAGGGCAGAGGTCTATACAGAGGCAGCCAGAAATCCCTGATCAAATTCTTTTGTTGTTATTGTTAGGTTTGCCCCAAAGAGATGGAAAATAAGTTCTTTTCTCTCTCAGTGCCTGGAAAGCATTCTTGAATCAGGACTGTCAAGCAAGCATGAGGCTGGAGGAGAAAAACTAGGCTAGTGAATTCAGGTCATGAGGACAGTGGAACAGAAGAGGCTCTTCATTACAAATGCTAGCTTCTCGATGTGTTTTAGATGACACATTTTTTATTCTGGGTTGACTTTTATTGACATGATTACACTGGACTCAAAACCCAGGGACACCAAACTATTTGTTCGGTAGAAGAATTTCACTTTACATACAAAGGCTACAAAGTCACTGGTGGGTTAAAAGTAAGAGGTCAGAAAAAGATGTCTACCAACTTAATCACATAGTATACGTTATAGGAAAACTAATTAAAGACAAGGACTATTACAACGGAGAAAGATTTCTCATGATAAAAAGGTCCATTAATCAGAAAGACATAGCCATCCTAAATGTATTTGTACCCAATCACCAGAGAACATAAGAACACATTAGCAAATAAAATCACCATACAGAACAGTAGGGGGTGGAGAGTACAGTTATAGAAAATCGTTTAAATACTCCACTCTTAGAAACTAGTGGACCAGGAGACCAGAAAAATGGACAAAAGAGAGCAACACAGCCAGTAAATAGAAGTTAGTGGGTACTTTAACAAGCTACATCGCAAAACTGAAAAACACAAATTTGCTACAGGTAAACAGAAGGCCTTCTATCCACCAAAGTAAGTCTTACTAAATTTGAAATTATGCATAATATGTTTTCTGCTATAGAATCATCTTAGAAATCAATATACACTCTATGTTTATAATACCCAAACATTATGAAACTAAATGGTGGACTTCTAAATAATCCATGGGGTGAAAAAGTAGTCACAGGAGAAACCAGAAGCTGTTTCAAACTAAGTGATGCTAAAAATGGGATGCAGGGCTAGAGAGATGGCTCGGCAGCTAAGAGAACACACTGCTCCTGTAGGCGACCTGAGTTTGATTCCCAGCACCCACGGTGGGTGGTTCACAACACCCTTGACTCCAGTACCCATCCTTCACAGGCACCTGCACACACAGGCACACCTCCAGACACAGATTCACACACACACACACACACACACACACACACACACACACACACACACACACATAATTAAAAACTAAATATAGATATTTTAAATAAAATATGCTATTTAAGGAGGGTGAAGTTAAAGCCTTAAATGGTTGCTTTAGAGAAAAAAGTTGGTCTCATCTTTTTGGTATAAGCGTCCCCTTTTAAAATCTAGGGGGAAAAAAGGATATTACTAAGGTAAATAGAAGAAATAAAATAGTAAAGACATAAACTGAAATTGGCAAAGAGAGAATAATAAAGCAGTAGAAATAAATGAATGAGACGCAAAGCTGGCTCTTTGGAAATATTGATAAAATGGCCAGCCAAACTTTGATAGCTCGATCAAACAAAACAAGAACTAGCATGTGATTCATATCAGGGGTGCAAGAGGGGATTTCACTCTAGGTACCAGAGATACTAAAGCCTCAAAAAATAAATTCAAACAGCTCTACCCCAGTAACTCTGGGGAATTATAAGGAGCAGAGAAACCCTCAGAAGACAAGGGTTATCATGATTCAGTCCTAGAGAGATAGCTCAGTCACTGAAGAGACTGCTGTGCAGAGCAAGAAACTGAGTTTGGATGACGGCACCAAGCTTAAAAAATAATAATAATCCAAGGTAGAGGAGGATGGAGACAGAAGAATCCTAGAGTTTGGTGACTAGTTGGTCCAGCTAACCAGGGTTAGTGCCAGGTTCAATGGGAGGCCCGCTCCAAAGATAAGGCAGACAGCAACCAGGGAAGAAATCTGGCCATCATACACGTGAGCATGCTCACACACACACACACACACACACACACACACACACACACGTGCATGCATACACATGCATGTGTACATCAACATGTACACACTACACACAGAGAAAAGTTCCAAGATCACAAGAAACAATAGAAAATTTGTTCAGTTCCATATCATTTTTTTAAAAAATATTGAACTTGTAATTTAAAGAAAACCAGTTCCTCCTACAAAAATACTATGTATGTAGGAGTTCCAAGATCACAAGAAACAATAGAAAATTTGTTCAGTTCCATATCATTTTTTTTAAAAAATATTGAACTTGTAATTTAAAGAAAACCAGTTCCTCCTACAAAAATACTATGTATGTAGGGATTTTGACCAACTTTTAAGGGTAGAATTATATAATACAGTGAAAGAAAAGCGCCTGATGCACAATAACATTTTGAAAGTTTGAGGAAGGCGCCATTCTGAATTAGGGAATCAAGTGTCAAGTGTAAGCATTTATGGGGAGAATACAGACAGCCCTTACAGTCATGTGACCTCACACCGTATTTGGTCTGTCCCTATAGAAGTACCTAGTTGTAAAACTTTCAACTGATAGGCTGTTTCCGGCGGGTTGAGCTTGAGTTCTGTTTTTCTTTACTGTAGGTATTTACAAGATAGTTCATGTTGAATTAGGCTTATGCTTGTAAAACAAGCAGATTTAGTTCCCTTTGGAGGCCTTGGTGCCTGCTCTTCACTTTAATTTACCATAACAATAGCAATTTTATTAAGGAAGCCGAGGAGGAAGAAATGTTTCCCAGTACACCACAGGAAGTTAAAATAATGCTATATTGCTTCCTTCTCTGTTGCTGTGATAAAATGCTATCACCGAAACCAGCTTAAGGAAGGGAGAGTTTATCTGACTTACTGTTCCAGAGGCCTAGAATCTGTAAGAGTGGGGAAGGCTTGAAAGGAAGCTGGCTGGTCACACTTTTTCAGCACACAGAAAACAGAGAAAGAGCAGGAAGTGAGGCAAGGCTATGCACTGTCAAAGCCCACCCCCATGACACACTTCCTTCAGCAAGACTGCACTTCCTAAAGGAATTACAACTGCCCTACACAGCACCACCAACTGGTGATTAGGTGTTTAAATAGACAAGCTTATGACCATCACAGACCCTAAAATCAAAACCAAGCAAAATGTAAAAAAAGAAAATGTCCATCACCCACACAGACACAAATAAAAATGAATGTTAGCAAACTGAATCCCTTATTACAAGAAGAGGACATTTTATCCAGAATGACTTCATATTGTACAAAAAGATAATAGAGACTTCCAAATAACCTTGACCATGCTTGGTCACCAAATAGAAGCAAAAACTCAACTGTCTTTGGTTTTATTGACTTATTTCTCTATTGGTTTTCAATTTTATTGAATTCCATTTATAGCCCAGGAACACAAGGTTAATATAACATCTTAAAAAATCAATCAATATGTTCATCGCATCATACTAAATGAAGAAGAAAACCATTCGGTCACATAAATAGATTTAGAAAATGCATTTAAGGAAATTGAACACCCATTCATGAGGAAAGATTTCATCCAACATTAACTGAAGGGACCATTCTCAACTTGATAAAAGACATCTGCGAAAAGACCTGCCATCAATATCGCACCGCAGGAAAAAGTACGAAACGCTGTCCTCATCAATTTTAGTCTGCTTACCATCGTCATGAGTACCTTAGCCACGGCACTAGAGTAATGACAGCAGCTACAGTCGCGACACAGATCACAAAGAAACGAGGCCATCTTTATACTTAAGCTGCAGGATACAGGATTATCTATAAAGACTACAAGAAGCTAATATTAAACAAGTTCAGCCAATTCGTAAACTATACTATTAAGAGTTTAAAAATCCCCATTGTAACAGTGAGAGACCATAAAATAAAACATTTGACATGTTATCTACAATAGGATCAAAAATCATGAATTAATGATAAATGTAAGAAAAGATAAGCAAGCTGTGTAAAAACAGTGGCAGGAGGAAGCAGGGACCTACTTTAAGGGACGAATAAATGCTGCTTGGGGATTGAGAGAAGAGATGGTTAAAACTCCTGAAACCCGTCACATTCAGGAGCCTAGCCAGCTGTGTGTGCATGCATGTGAACTCCCATATGCATATGTGTGTGCGCTTCTAAGTTGTTAAGCTGATCCAAAATTAGTATCTAAATTCATAAGATCTAGAAGAGGGTTGGAAAACACATTCCTTACTTTAAAACATTATGAAGTCACAGTTATCAAAGCAGGCTGACTTTAACAAAAAGGCACATGCAGTGGTTTGAAAGAAAATAGCCTCCAAAGGAGGTGTGTGTGTGGCCTTTTTGGAGTGGGTGTGGCCTTGTTAGAGGATGTGCATCCCTGTGGAGGTGGTTTCTAGGTTTTCTATGCTCAGGGTACCACCCAGTGTCTTCGTAGACTTCCTGCTGCCTGCAAGATATAGGACTCTCAGCTACTCCTCCAGCACCATGTCTGCCTGCATGCCTCCATGATTTTGATAATGGACCTCTGAAACTGTAAGACACCCCAATTAAATGGTTTTTTTCACAAGACTTGCAGTGGTCATGGAGTCTCTTCAAAGCAACAGAAACCTAACTAAGACGGAAGTCAAATAGATCAATGAAATTGAAATGCAAGCACATAGACACATGACTCTTTTAACTTGTCCGAGGTACCCAATCAATTCAGTGAGAGAATGAACAGCTCCAACAGATGGTTCTCACACCCCCATCACTCACTACACACAACAGTTCGTTTTGGAGGGCTGGATAGATGGCTTGGTGGTTAAGAGCACTGCGCTTACTGCCTTTGCAGAGGACCTGAATTGTTTTCAAATGACTCACAACCACCCATAACTTGAGTTCCAAGGGATCCTATGCCCTCTGCTGGCCTCCATAGGCACCTGCACAGATGTGGTACACATAAACATAGGCAGCACACATATATAGAAATAAATAAATCTTTCTTAAAAACAAATTTTGAGAATATCTTCACAACATTTATTAGCAGGGACTGCCCCCAAGAAAAAGACCTGGCAGAAAAAGATCAATAAATAGCACTTCATTAAAACCTAAAACTACATCAAAGGATACTACTAAGAAAGAAGAAAAGCAAGCCACAAAGTAAACAGAGTAGGAAAAAATGGTCTTTGCCCGGATGTCACTAGGTGATGTACTCTTACGAAGCCACCTTTGGATGTGTGAGCTCTCATTGACTGACACAGCACTGCATCCTACATTACTGTATTTAAAAGATCCAACCTTGGAAATGAGCCACGTGGGCAAGAGGCATGTCCCAGTGGATGAAGCGATCGTCATACAGCATGGGGACTGAAATCCAGATCCAGTAAAGCTGGGTGAGAAGGATTGTATTCGTGGCCCCATTGGTTCGATAGCAAGATGGGAGACAGAGACAGGGGAATCCCAGGCCAGCTTTCTGGTGGCAGACAGCAGGAGACTCTGTCCCAAACAAAACTGAAGGCAAAACCTGACACCTGGAGTTGTCCTCTGACACCAGAAGTGGGCTGTTGTGTGACCCACAATTACACTCAAATAGTCTCACATAACTATGCATAGAACAATACACATATAATAAAAAGTGAGCAAAGGGCCATACACAGATACTTTATAAAATAAGACGTATAAAGGGCACAGAAAAAGATGTTTAACGTCATTAATGCTGAGAGAAATACAAATTAAAAGCTCAGTAAGAAACCACATCACAGCTTCCAGTTTATCTGAAGTTAGAGAGACTGACAATAGCAAACGGTAACAAGAATCTGGAACTTCTACAGCTCCCCCGCTTTGGGGAGATGAGACATAAAATGGCATAAACACTATAGAAAATGTGTTGGTGGTTTCTTACAAATGAGACGTGTGTCTGCTCTAAGACTCAAGCATTTTACTTCTAGGGACTTAATCAAGAAAAAAATGAATATATGTCCATCAAAATGTTCCTGGAAGATTTGTTAATAAAAATGTGGGGAGAAGGGTAGCTGCTTGTAGGCAAGTGACTCAATAAGCAACTCCTGTTGGCCTCTGGACACAGCGGGTTGCTTCCCGGAAACAGGAAAGAACTGACTGCCAATCTGTGGAATAAAACAGGTGAATTTCACAGCACTTTGAACCAAAGACACCAGAAATCTTTGACTTGAAACACAGGAGTTTCCACTATGCGATTCCACTTCCATGACACTGAAGAAGAGAGAGAAGTAGGAGGTACAGATGGAGCCCCACGGTGGTTGTTTCCAACCACCATCATCAGGGGCAGCCATGACTGATGGAGAGAGGCAGGAGGTGCCTATGGGAATGTGGAAGTGCTGAGTGGTTTATTTGATTCAGGGTGACATAAGAATCTATAGTTGTCAATATTCATCAAACAATACACCGAGCGTCCTGCATTTCACAGTATGTAAACTATACCTCATTTTAAAAACGTTTACAATAAAACAGAAGCAAAGCTAAGCCAAGACACTGGGAAGTGAGCCGACTGAGTATCCAAATCAAATAACAGGGCAATAAATAATAAACAGGGGTGTATTTTCCTCCTCAACCCAGCCCCCCAAATGTCATATGTTTTTACAAGTACGTTGTAGCAGTCTTTCAAAACACAATCTGTTCTTTTAAATAAACTGTTCCCAATGTTAGAAAAGACTGCTTAAAGAGAAAGGCAAAATAGGAAAAGGAGGGAAGGGAGCAAGGGAGAATGTCCAGTTCATTTTATGAGGTTAGTGTAGTCTTGATCCCAAAACAAAGGAAAACACGTGACTAGAGAATGCCATGCTTATTGCACTTATGAATATCAGTGAACCAAGCAGAAGACAACTGAACCAAACCAAATAAGTGCAGCAAGGCCTAGGAGTGAGGAGTTACGCCAGGACGGCAAGGATGGTTCAACCTCAGAATGTCTGTCAGTGTGATTCATCATACTGATGCATTAAAAGAAAACACACACACACAGACGCACACACACACAGACACACACACACACAGACACACACACACACACAGTAAAAATTGATTCCTAAAATACATATGATAAAAAAATGACCTTGTGTCTTCTTTACTTTATAGGTTTTTAAAATAGTTTTTTTTACCATAAGAAGACATTTCCCTAACAGTATAGATTACATATCAAAATTTATTATGCTTAATGAGGAAACTTTCCGTTCATTTCCTCTAAGAACAGGAGCAAAGTGAGAATGTCCATCCTTCCAGAAAGTCTTCACATGGTGCCAGAGACATGGGATTCTTTGTAGTTAATATAATTACCCACTTAGGACAAGAAGAAAATATTAGAAGCATAAGACAAAATTACTACTATACTACTACATTAGATATTTTAATGTAATATAAAATATCTGAACAACTGTGCAACTTATATTTTTATTAAATAAATATTAAAATATCAAAAATATATTCATTTTAAATAACAAATAAATGGCAGGACACTTGTCTAGGGTGCATAAAATTGTAGTTTCATTCCCCAACTATGAAAAAAATCAACAAATAATAAAATAACTAGATGAATTTTCAGCAGAGTTGCTATTTCTATTTCAGAGAGATAGTAAGCAGTAGGAAAAAAATATTTCTAGAAAATGTTACTTACAGCCAGTTGTGGAGCACAGTGTTGGTCTCAGCACTCAGGAGGCAGAGGCAGGGGCAGAATGTATCCAACTCTGTAAGTTTGAAGTCAGTCTGATCTACATAATTAGTTCCAGGGCAGCCAGAACTACATAGTGAGACCCTGTTTCAAAAAAAAAGTACAAAAGATATTACTTACAATATTAAAACAATGATAATGCATCTAAGAATTAATGAGAATAAATGAGAACTTTATGAAGAAATCTTCAAATCTCCAGTAAGTCGCCTAAATCAGAAATTATATAAATATAGGATTACAATGTTATGAACATCTCAATTGTCCCCAAGTTGTTGTATAAAATTTGAGTATTCACACTTTCTGAAATGGTTTAAGAAATTCGACTAGTAATAGCTTAAGTTAACTCTGAAAGATCAAGGCTAACATTCAAATAGATCCATACAGAGCTGGAGAAACAAAAGCATAACCATGTCATCAACACAACAGACTAGCAAAACAGAGAAAGATGTGAAAGTAGATGCGAGCCTGCAGCAGGGCGAAAGAGCTGCTGTGAATCCTGAATGGGACACGAGGTCAAAAGGAGAGACTTTGGTACACATGCTCACAGAGTGGAGAAGAAGAAAATCAGGTCAGTACAATAAAATCAGAAGCTTTGGGAGCTGTGAAAAGTGAACAATTATCTAATAGAGCTTAATCACATTGAAAGCAAGAGTTTCCAGCCCATAAAATATAATAGGACAGAAGTTAAAGAAAGATCACAGAATAAGAGAAAATATTTGTGGTGCCTTGAGTCAGAAAGAGATGCCTGGAATAATCAAGGAAGTCTTGACAATTGGAAGTAAAAGGCAGCCTCATAGAGAAATAGGAGAAAATGCAAATAGAAGACACAGCCCCAAAGGCCAAGAAACACAAAGACGCCCGCACTTTTCATAAGCAGAGTGGCAGTTACAACCGTGATGTCATGCGACTCTGTGTTCAGAAAGCTGCTGATCTGGGTACGAGCACTGCAAGGAATGTGGATCCGGGACATTTTCATGCATGTACGCTAGTCAGAGTGAATTAAACAGCATCCAGTGTAGCAGCCTTCTGGCTCTTCTTCATCATAGCAACTGTGTATGCACCCTGTGAGCCTACAGTGTCACTCTAGATACACAACCCCAGTCTCAGATGCAGAGATTGACATGTCCAGGTTGTTACCACAGGGGCAGCTGCCAGATGTGGGTTCTTAGGAGCAGTGGAAAGGGGAAGCCAGTTTGGAGTCCCAGCACCAGAAAAGTGGATAGCTAATTTGGCAGCTCATAGAATGTTCTGGAATTAAAAGCAATGACCTTTAGCAGTGTGGGTGGTCTTAACGTTACTGCTCAGGGAAGAAGGTAAGGGACAGAAGAAGTGATGTGGCCCAGTACCATCTACAGCGAATAAAATTCACACACACACACTAAATAGGAACATGCTCTTTTGCAAGAATGAGTACAAAGAATGACAAGCAAGATGGAAAAATTGCAGAAGTATTTAATAATGTGTTAGAAAGCTGACTAGTGGCGGGGCTGATAATTAACCAAAGCAGGCAGGAGGAAGAAAAAGAGGGAAGGCAGTATGCATGGAAACATTCTACACACACACGCACATGCACACAAAATCTCACATGCTAGTACACACTCACATGTGTACACACATTCACAAACACACATGGACTCATATGTACATGCACACATGCACTCACAAACATACTGCCAAGCATTCACATATTACATGTACACAAAAAAATCACACGCTTACATGCACAAACTCACACAGGCACACATGCACTCACACATACACGCATACAAATATTTACTTTCACAATGCACTCACACATGTGTGCACACAAACACACACATACACACACTTTTACTTACAAATACAGTCATGCTCAAGAACATTCAGAAGCAGCTTGTAGTCATAACCGCAAGAGAACAATCCACTGTGGGATGGACACTAAGTAGATGAAGACGGTGTGGAGGCTTGCCATATGGTGTTAGATTTTTTTAAAAAATGAAAGTTATACCATAGTTACCAACATGAGTGTTTTTAAAAACTATGTCCACACACACACATGGGAAATGAAGGATCAGGAGGGGAAATTACAAAGTTGGAGCCCATGCTGTGAAGAGGGTGAGCCCAAGAAAGACTTCTTGCGCACACTCGTGCTCACACCCAAGAGTATTTTCATGTTCATTGTCTCATGCTTTGTGGTCTGCATGTTACTTCTTTCCCCCTTTAAAATGTTGTACAGATCATTTACAAAGAAATAAAAAGAAGGTTCTTTCTTTAAATATTGTATTTATTCTTGGGCAAGTGCATTCATATATGTAGTGTAATGTAATCATCCCCCCATGTTACCCTCTCTTAGCCCCTCCCACTCACATTTAACCCTTTCTTCCTCCCAACAAACCCTCTACTCCCCTGGCTTTTGTGTATGACAGTGGTGGTTTGAATGAGAATGGCTCTCAGAGACTCAAACGTTTGAATACATAGTCCCCATTGGGTAGAACTGTTTAGGAAAGATTAGAAGGTGTGGCCTTGTTGGAGGTGTATCACTGTGGGTGAGCTTTAAGGTTTTTCAAAATCCCACACCATCCCCGGTTAGCTCTTCATGCTTCATGCTTATGGACAGATATACGAGCTCTCAACTACTGCCCTGGCACCATGCCTGCCTGCCTTCTGCCATGATCCCCACTATGATGTTCATGGGTTCTAACTCCCTGGAGCCATGAGCTCCAAATTAAATACTTGCTTTCATTAGTTACCTTGGTCAAGGTATTTTGTTATGGTGATTGAAAAGTAACCAAGATTGAAAGGTAAAGTGACTCACTATATTTAATTAGGGTTGTTTGCATGTGCACATTTGGGTGTGGAGTTATGCACTAGAGTGGGGTGCTTCCTCAGTAGCTACATTACTGAAGAAAGACGATCCCCTCCTCCATCCATAAGTTTATGTTGATGGGCAAAGAATGCACACTTTACCTGAGCCTTACGTGAATCTGGTCAAGACTAACTAACAGGCAAGTTGCCCCATTCTTCAACAGGAAGGCTGATTTTGATATTTCCAAGTAGCCGAGCTCTGAGTTGGTGGTGGCCTGGGTGGTGAAGGTGACGACCTTAGCTCCTCTGCTAACAGCTTGGAGGCCTGGGTGGTGAAGGTGACCTTAGCTCTCCTGCTGACAGATGAGGACAAAGGGAGTGCTTTGAAGTTTGCAGTCCTGTTTATGGAAATCTTAATGGTAGACGACCAATGAGTCCATTAAAAATTTGAATCTGGGGGCGGGGAGATGGCTCAGCTGGCAAAGTGTCTGCAAGCATAAGAAACTGAGTTTGATTCCCTACTGCACAAGTTAAAAAGCCAGGCATGGTGGCAAGCAGCTATGACTCTGGCCCCAGGAAAGTGGAGACAGGAAGATCCCTGGGGCTTGTTGACCAGCCTGTCAAGTTAATCATTAAGCTACAGTGTGGTATTAGGCTGCTTGTTATCCATAACCAAAATAATCACACAGAAACTATATTATTTAAAAGATTGCTTGGTCCATTACCTCTAACTTCTTATTGGCTAACTCTTAAATTACATCTTAATTTAATCCATTTCTATTAATCTGTGTATTGCCACGTGATGGTGGCTTACTGGCTAAAGTTCCGTTCTCCTCCAGCAGTGGCACTACATGGCTTCTCCCTGACTCTGACTCCTTTCTCCCAGCATTCAGTTTAGTTTTCCCTTCCTAGCTCTACTCTTTTGCCCTATCACAGGCCAAGACAGTTCTTTATTAACAGCATACAGAGGGGGATCCCACATCACTGCAGGTTCAGTGAGAGATCTGGCCTGAAAAAATAAAGTGGAGAGGAGTTGTAGGGATGGCCCAGTGGTTAAAAACACTCACTAAGGAGGCCTGCAGCAACTGGGAACTTTGGAGAGGCGAGCTGAGAGGTGAGTGGTTGCTGGAAGCGTGGGACAGGCTAGGGGCCAAGTGACCGCTAGGTGCAGTGAGCAGAGCGGCAGCTGGGAGTGACAGCAGCGACTTCCAGAAGTTCCTCTGGGAAAGAGCACCTGAGTCCCAGCCAGCATCCACTGCCATTCTCTCTACGAGATACCCTGACACTGCAGTGACCACCAGACTTCAGCCCCTGCCTGAACCTAAAGGAGCGATCACCAGAACAGTGGCACCACCTGCACTTGGAGCAGTGACCACTGGAGCTGTGGCACCCCAGAGAACGACCGTCTGAGCTTTGGACTCACTTGGACAAGGAGAAGCAATGACCGGAGGCTCTGCTCTGCCTGCACCTGAAGGAGCATCCAATGGAGTCACAATCCTCAACTGTACCAATTGGAGGAAGAGGGACCCCCTGAGCACAGGCTCCAGCTATACTGATTGGAGGCAGAAAAGGGCAGACAACAAGGTAATAACACACTCAACAACATAAAGAGCCATATGGCACCACCTGACACTAGTCGTTCTACAACAAGACCTGAGTATTCCAACACAGATCAAGCAGAAGAAAATGACCTTAATAACTTTATGAAGATGATGGAGGTCCTTAAAGAGAAAATGAAAAATTTCCTTAAAGAAGTGGAGGAAAAGACAAACAAAAAAATTGGAAGAAATCAACAAATCCCTTAAAGAAAAAGCAATCAAACAGGTGAAGGAAACAGTTTAAGACTTGGGAACTGAACTAGAGGCAATAAAGAGCACAAACCGAGGGAAATGTGGAAATGGAAAAGTTTGGGTAAACAATCAGGAAACACAAATGCAAGCATAAACAACAGAATACAAGAGATGGAAGAGAGAATTTCAGGTGTTGAAGATACAATAGAGGAAATAGATTCATCGGTCAAAGAAAATGCTAAATAGAACAAATTCTTCACACAAAACATCCAGGAAAACTGGGATACCATGAAAAGACCAAACCTAAGAATAGCATGGATAGAAGAAGGAGATGTCCAACTCAAAGGCCCAGAAAATATATTCAACAAAATCATAGAAGAAAACTTTTCCAACCTAAAGAAGGATATGACTATGAAGGTACAAGAAGCTTACAGAACACTAAATAGACTGGAGAAAAAAAATCCCCTAACCATGTAATAATTAAAACACTAAACATACAGAATAAAGAAAGAAATTAAAAGTTGCAAAGGAAAAAAAGGCTAAGTAACATATAAAGGCAGACCCATCAGAATTACATTCAACTTCCCAATGGAAACAATGAAGTTAGAAGATCCTGGACAGACATTATGCAGACACTAAGAGACCTCAGATGCCAGCCCAGACTACTGTACCCAGCAAAGTTTTCAATCACCATAGATGGAGAAAACAAGATATTCCATGACAAAACCATATTTAAACAATACCTATTCACAATCCAGCTCTGCAGAAAGTACTAGAAAAAAACTCCAACCCAAGGAAGTCAACTACATCCACAAAAACACAAGCAATAAATGATTTCACAGCAGCAAATCACAAAGAAGCGAAACACATACACAATGCCAACAACAACAAAAACAAAAGACACTACCAATTAATATCATTAATATCCCTTAATATAAATTGACTCAATTCACCTATAAAAAGACACAGGCTAACAGATTGGGTACGAAAACAGAATCTGTACTTCTGCTGCATACAAGAAACACACCTCAACCTAAAAGACAGACATTACCTCAGAGTAAAAGGGTTGGAAAAAGATTTTCTAACCAAATGAACCTAAGAAACAAGCTGGTGTAGTTATCCTACTATATAACAAAATAGACTTCAAACTAAAATCAATCAAAAGCGATGAAGAAGAACATTTCATATTTATCACAGGAAAAAAATCTATCAAGATAAATTCTCAGTTGGGAACATCAAATACAAGTGCACACACATTTGTAAAAGAAATATTACTAAAACTTAAATCACTTATTAAGTCCCACACACTAATAGTGGGAGAGTCCAACACCCATCTCTCACCACTGGACAGGGCTAGACACTAGACAGAAACTTAGCAGAGGAAAAAAAAAAGGGACTACAGACATTCTGACTCAAATGGACTAAACAGACATCTATAAAACATTCCACCCAAACACAAAAGAATATACCTTCTTCTCTGTACCTCATGGAACCTTCTCTAAAATTGAGCACATACTCAGTAACAAAACCAACAGATCCAAAAAAAATTGGAATATCCCCCTGTGTCTTATCAGATCACCATGGTTTAAAGTTAGAAATCAACAACACTAATTGCAAAAAGTCCACAAACTCATTGAAACTGAATAATGCTCAGCTGAATCACCACTGGGCCAAGGAAGAAATAAAGAAATTAAAGACTTCCTAAAATTCAATGAAAATGACTGCACAACATACCCAAACCTATGGGACACAATGAAAGCTGTGCTAAGAGGAGAGTTCATAGCACAAAATGCCTACATAAAGAAGCTGGAGAAATCCCACACTAGCAAGTCAACAGAACACCTGAAAACTCTAGAACAAAGAGAAGCAAACTCACCCAGGAGGAATAGATGGTAGAAAATAATCAAATTGAAGACTGAAATCAATTTAAAAGAAACAAAGAAAACAATACAAAGAGTCAATGAGACAGGAGTTGGTTCTTCAAGAAAATAAACAAGATTGACAAACCTTTATACAAACTAACCAAAAGGCAGAGAGAGAATATCCAAATTAACAAAATCAGAACTGAAAAGGGGGGCATGGCAACAGACACAGAGAAAATTCAGAGAATTTCAAAAACCTGTACTCCACAAAATTGGAAAACTTAAAGGAAATGGACAATTTTCTGGATAAGTACGACATATCAAAATTAAATCAAGACCAGATAAACAAATTAGATAGACTATAACCCATTAGGAAATAGAAACAGCCATCAAAACCCTCCCAAACAAACAAACAAAAAAATGCCCAAGGCCAGATGGTTTCAGTGCAGAATTCTACCAGAATTTCAAAGAAGAGCTAATACCGATACCCCTCAACTAATTTCACACAATAGAAGCAGAAGGAACACTGTTAAACTCTTTTTATGAGATTATAGTTACCTTGATATCCAAACCTCACAAAGACATAACTAAGAAAGGGAATTAACAGACCAATATCCCTCATAAATATTGACGCAAAAATACTCAGTAAAAATAATGGCAAACCAATTCCAAGAACACATAAGAAACATTACCTATCATGATTAAGTAGGCTTCATCCCAGAGACACAGGGACGGTTCAACTATGAAAATCTATCAGTGTAATCCACCATATAAACAAACTGAAAGAAAAAAAAAAGCACATGATCATCGCATTAGATGCTGGAAAAGCCTTTGACAAAATCCAACACCCCTTCTTGATAAAAGTGTTAAAGAGATCAGGGATACAAGGAACATACCTAAACACAATAAAGGCAATATACAGCAAGCCAACAACCAACAATAAACTAAATAGAGAGAGATTCAGAGTGATCCCTCTGAAATCAGGACAAGACAGGGCTGTCCACTTTCACCATATCTATTTTATATAATACTCGACATTTTAGCTACAGCGGTAAAACAACAAAAGGACATCGAGGGGAAACAAATTGGAAAGGAAGAAGTCAAAATTTCTATTTGCTGATGATATGAGAGTATATATAAGTGACCCAAAAAGTTCTACCAGGGAACTTCTACAGCTGATAAACACCTCCAATAATGTGGCAGAATACAAGATCAATTTTAAAAAATCAGTAACCCTCCTATATACAGATGATAAACAGGCTGAGAAAGAAATCAGAGAAACATCACTCTTTACAATAGCCATGAACAACATAAAATATCTTAGGTAACTCTAACCAAACAAGTGAAGACCCGTATGACAAGAACTTTAAGTCTTGAAGAAGAAAATTGAAGAAGATATCAGGAAATGGAAAGATCTCCCAAGCTCTTGGATAGGTAGGCTCAACATAATAAAAATGGCAATCCTACCAAAAGCTATCTACAGATTCAGTGCAATCCCCATCAAAATCCCAGCACAATTCTTCACAGACCTTGAACAAACAATACTAAATTTCATATGGAAAACAAAAAACCCAGGATACACAAAACAACGTGTACAATAAAGGAACATCTGACGGCATCATCATTCCTCACTTCAAACACTATTATAGAGTTACAGTAAAGAAAATAGCTTGATATTGGTATAAACAATGGTGAGACAATGGAATTGAATCAAAGACCCTGATATTAACCCACACACCTTTGAACACCTGATTTTGACAAAGAAACCAAGAATATAAAATGGAAAAAGAAAGCATCTTCAGCAAATGGTGCTGGCATAACTGATATTGACATGTAGAAGAATGCAAATCAATCCATATCTATCTCCATGCACAAAACTCAAGTCCAAACATATCAAAAAACCTCAACATCCAACCACACTGAACCTCACAGGACAGAAAGTGGGAAGTACCCTTGAACACATGGGCACATGAGACCACTTCCTAAATATAACCCCAGTATCACAGACACTGAAAGCAACAATTAATAAATGGGACCTCCTGAAACTGAGAAGCTTCTGTAAAGCAAAAGACATGGTCAACAAGACAAAACAGCAGCCTACAGAATGGGAAAAGATCTTCACCAACCCCACTTCTGACATAGGGCTGATCTCCAAAATATACAAAGGAGTCAAGAAACTAGACACGAAATGACCAAATAAACCAATTAAAAAATGAGTTACAGATCTAAACAGAGAATTCTCAACAGAAGAATCTCAAATGGCCAAAAGACACTTAAGGAAATGCTCAACATCTTTAGCCATCTGAGAAATGCAAATCAAAACAACTCTGAGATTCCATCTTACACTGATCAGAATGGCTAAGATCAAAAACCACTGACGCCAGCTTATACTGGAGATGTGGAACGCTCCTCCATTGCTGGTGGGAGTGCAAATTTGTAGCACTGCTATGGAAATCAGTATAGCGATTTCTCAGAAAATTAGGAAACAATCTACTCCAAGGTTCAGCAATACCACTCTTGGGCATATATCCAAAGGAGACACATTCATACGACAAGTACATTTGCTTTACTATGTTCACAGCAGCACTATTCGTAACAGTCAGAACGTGGAAACAACCTAAATGCCCCTCAACCGAAGGATGGATAAAGAAAATGTGGTACATTTACACAAAGGAGTACTACCAAATGTAAAAAGTAATGACATCTTGAAATTTGCAGGCAAACGGACGGAACTAGAAAAAACATCCTGAGTGAGGTAACCCAGACCCAGAAAGACAAATATAGTATGTACTCACTCATAAGTGGATATCAAACATAAAACAAAGAATAACAGCCTACAGTCCACAACCCCAGAGAAACAAGAACCCTCACAGAGACAGATGGAAGCAGATGCACAGAGCCACAGCTAAGCACTGGGCTGAGCTCCTGGAGTACAATCTAAGAGAGAGAGGAGCGATAATGTGAACAAAGGGGTCAAAGACAATGCTGGAGAAACCACAGAAGCAGCTGAATCTAGCTAGTAGGAGCTCACTGACTCTGGAATGACAACTACATAGGACCAAACTAGGTCCCCTGAATGCAGATGACAAGGGTGTGGCTTGAGCAGTATGTGGAGTCACTGAAAGTGGGACCAGGATCTAACCCTAATGCATAAACTGACTTTGTGAAGCCCACTTTTTTTTATTTTTCCATTCAAAAATTTACACTTCTTCCCCTCCTCCCATTCTCCTCCCACTCCCCCAGTCACCCTCCTCCCTCCCCCTCCCTACTTGAGAGAGGTCAGGGAACCCTGCCCTGTGGGAAGTCCAAGGCCCTTCCCTTCCCCCCCCCCCCGCTACATCCAGGCCTAGGGAGCTGTGCATCCAAATAGACTAGGGTCTCAAAAAGCCAGTACATGCAGTAGAAACAGGTCCCAGTGCCTTTATCAATGGCGTGAAGCCCACTTTCTATGAAGAGATGCTTTGCTCAAGGTAGACTCAGGGGAGAAGGCCTTGGTCCAGCCACAGCGAGGTGATGAGAAAGACTTAGCTGGCTTCCCAAGGGAGGCCTTACCCTCTCTGAGGAGCAGATGGGAGTCGGGTGGGAGGAGTGGGAGGTGAAAGGAGGGAGGGGGAACTGGGATTGGTATGTAGATAGATAGATAGATAGATAGATGGATGGATGGATGGATGGATGGATGGATGGATGGATGGATGGATGGATGGATGGATAGATAGATAGATAGATAGATAGATAGATAGATAGATAGATAGATAGATAGATAGATAGATAGATGATGGATGGATGGATGATGGATGGATGAAGACTCATTACTTTTACAGAGGACCTGGTTCATTTCTCAGGTGACTCAAGATCAACCTCAGCTCCAATTTCAAGGAACCCAGTGCCCTCTTCTAACCTCCACAGGCACCAGCACACACATGGTGCTCGTATTACATGCAGGCAAAACACTCACCAAAAAATTAATAAATAAATAAATTTAAAAATGAAAATAAAGCGGGGAGCCATGGAAGAAGACACCTGACGTTGAGCATGTCTGAGCAGACACATGAACACACACAAAAAAAAAATCAAAAAACAAGTTGAGTCTGTCTCCCGATGATGACTGTGGACACACACCAGGGATGGTCACCATATCCTCAAGGCATGGCCAGTGTGGGGAGCAGGGACTTAGGTGGAGTTTTGCCTTTTCCTTGTTTAAATTTCTGCCATGACAGTCGTTCCTCTAGAGTCCACAGGGACTGTGCTCTCCGAGAGTCATCCGGGGAGACTACGCTTCAGTGTCTCTGCCTTCTCTGCTCTCTGGTGACAACCCCCAATGTGAATGAGAGCCATTTCTACGGGAAGACATGAGTCTAAAGTGAAGGAGGTAGTGATCAGGGACGGCTTCTGAATGATCAAACACCCCAGTGCGGTTCAGAGTCACAGCTGGGACTATTTTGTCACTTTCTCGTTTAAATTTGAGCAGTTATTTACAGAGATGTATAAGGCATGCATTATGAATGAAGACAAACCCGTGGAATTTAATTTGCCAAGGAGCTTTCGCAGGCGCTGTATACACTCCAGGCACCCGCTTTCCCCAACAAGGAATCCCCAGAGAAAGAAAAATTTCAACCGTCATCCACAGAGGCAAGTCAAGTAGCAGGGGAGAGAGCTCTATTTCTTCCTCAGCTCCCTGGTTTTCCTGCCTCTTCCTACTCCCCTGTCCCTCGTTCCTATCTCTGAAGTCATATACTGAGAAGATGTCTCCCGGTCTTATCAGACATCTGTGGCTTTCCTTTGCCTCTGTAACTGTCAGGGAAAAAGAAAGTGCACCGCAGTTATCTGCCTGGGATCCTGTATTTCGTCTTTACTATCAGTGTGCTACACTATCCAAGATCTAACCCTTGACGGCAATAAAGAGAAAATCTTTTTAAGAAATTGATTGGTCATCACTGTCTATTCTTTATGGGAGGACAAAATCTTTCCATTTATTACAGAATTATCGCTCTCGGGGCAAAGTATGTGAGGTGATACACAAAAGAATGTTCTTCGTGATTTAGCAGAAGTAATAGCAGTGAGTGCATACAGGAGCTTTGGATGCTTCCCAGTGAGGAGGGAAGGACCAGCCCCACAGAGAAACCTAAAAGCATATTAAAGACAGCCATAGTGGTGCATGCCTTTAATCCCAGTACTCCAGAGGCAGAGGCATGAAGAGGGAAAGATTTCCAGACGCAAGGAAAGAATGGGAAGCTCTAGAGCTTTGGATCTGGGGAGGCTTGAGTTTGAATTCTACCCAGAAAGCTACCACTGCACAGCAACATCTAACCTTAAGGAAGCGGCTCAGTCTCTCCATCTGCTCACCTGCCCTAAAATGTTGAGAGTGGGAACAAATGTATGGGAAAGATAGAGCAGGGGTGACCAGTTCTACCAGAGAGGGCTGTTCTAATAATGTCAAAGAGCCTGGTGCAAATGCGCACAGAGGATTGCAATAACAAATCTCGGTTGTGACTTTGACATTCCTGGGAAGAGGGCCTCTCCGCTGAGGAATTGCTCCCATTAGATTGGCCTGTGAAACGTTTTCTTGATAGCTAAACGATATGGGAGGTTCCAGACCACCTTTGGCAGCGCCATCCCTGGGCAGGTGGAGCTGGGCCAGATGAGAAAGGAAGCTGAGCAAGCGATCATCAACATCCCTCCATCGTCTCCGCTTCAGTTTCTGTCTCCAGGTTCCTACCCTGGGCTCCTGCCTCAGGAGTTCTTCACAACGGACTGTACCCTGGAAGCTAAACAAGGCTTTCCTTCTTGAGTTGTTTTTGATTATGGTGTTTATCACAGCAAACAGAAGCCAAAGTAGGACAGTCAGCATTCAAGAAACAAGCACAGACTTCATTGTTTTAACTGTTTGGGTGAGTGACATTGATTCAAGGGTTTGGATCAGTGGTTCTGAAAGTGCGTTTTGAGGGACCTTTAGAAGTCCCCAAGAGTGTTAGAGAAATTTTATGATGATAATAAAGTCATTTGACATTTTCATTGTTATGCGGGTTAGTTTTGTCACTTTGATACAAGCTACAATCATCTGAGAAGAAAACACAATAGAGAATATGGGAAAACAGACTGACCTATGGGACATTTTCTTTATTAATGATTGATGTGGAAGAGCCCATCCCACTGTGGGTGGCACCTCTAGTGTGGTGGTCTTGAGTACTTTAAGAAGTAAGGTTAAGCAAGCCATGAGGAGCAAGCCAGTAAGTCGCACCCCTCCATGGCCTCTGCATCAGCTCCTACCTCCAGGTCCCTGCTGTTTAAGAACCTGCCGTGATTGCCCTCAGCTGATGGATTATGATATGAACTATAAGCTGAAATAAGCCCTTTTCTTCCCAAATTGCTTCTGGCTATGGTATTTTATCATGGCTATGGACATTACTGAACTCTCAGACAGGATCTGCCTTAGCAGAAAAAGAATGTGTCTCGGGGAATTCACCGTGGTATTAAGGAAATAAGCTACACAGAACTGCCCTGGAGAAGTAGAAAACCAAATATGGGTAAGATTAATGGATCAGTAATTCAACTCAGCACGCTTCAAAGACTTGCAGAAGAGTGAGCTTTCTGCACATTGTAGCAATAGTTCAAAGCTTACCTACATGATAACCAATCACACAAAACCGGACATCAAGAGAGCAAGCAGTCAAAAGAAACAGAACCTCCGACAATGGAGAAATGTTGGACTTAGAAAAGAGACCCTTAAAGTAGCTATGGCAGCGAGATGCAAGGTCACACACCTGTGTGCCAGCTCTCTGAAGAAGGGGAAATGAGAGTAGCAGAGTCTCCCAGGCAAGCGGGCAAGACTCACAGTAGAGTGGATGTGATGAAAGAAAGAGTTAGTGAGTCCAACGACACACACTGGAAATCACACAAGTCAAAGTGCAGGCAGAAAAAAAGTAAAAAGTAGTTTCAGCGGCCCGTGGGCTAGTATGCAGAGTTCCAGTCCACCTGTGCGCTGAATCCCAGAAGACAGTACGCGAGGCAAAATATATCTGAAGAAATATTAACTAAGTTGTCTTCAAATCTTATGGTAAAAACAGAAATAGCAACTCATAAACCTAGGAAATACAATGAATTCCAACGGGAATTAGTAGAAAAACAATGACATCTAGACTTAGACTTATTATAAATAAACAAATAAAGGCAAAATATTAAGATAGACGACTACGGAAGTGTTAACACATACTCTGGAAGGATGGGACCTGTGAGCTCAGACTCTGGCTCTACCATTCCTACCTGAGGGTAAACAAAATGATACTTCATTTCTCTATCTATTATGCTCCTTATCTAAGAAATGGGGGTGATAATTGCATTAGTCGGGGTTCCCTAGAGGAACAGAACCCATTAAATGAATTCATTAGATCAGCGTACATTGAAATAGCAACAGCAGCCGTCTCTCACCTGAGAAACTGAGAACCCAGGCATTGTTCAGTCCTTGAGGCTGGATGCCTCAAGATCATCCTATGGCTCCTCAGATCTAGAGAGTTCACAGAAAGCTGCTGTCTTAATCAACACTGGAAACACTGCATCAACCAGATGAATCAACTCGGTGGCAAGAGGGAGGAGCATGTGAGAAAAATGCAAACAAGCTTCCTTCTGCCATGGCCTTTTTTCCTGGGCTTCTACTCGAATGTGCCACCTACATTTTTGGTGGGTCAGTTAAGGCAATCGGGACAATTCCTCAGCTGAGCCTTATTTTTCAGGTGATTCTAATTTGTGGCAAACTGACATCAAACCAACAGTTAAAATAGTCTAAGTAGACTAGGTTATTCTGAGAATCCAAGTAAACTCACGTGCATAGAGTGTGCCATGGTGTGTGGCTGGCATACAGCTCCTGTTAGGTGAGCATAGTCTACCCATTATTTAATATTCTTCTGAAATTATCTGCTGTTGCTATTAGAAAATAAAAAATAAAATATATACCTATTTAAAAAGAAGAAAACAGAATTATTTTAGATATGACTGTAAATCTAACATGAACTCAAAAATAAATAAAAGCTTGGGATGGTGTAGTGGTGTAAGTCAGTTTTATAACTTATGGAGACCTCTGTGTGATTTTCTTTGGGATTTGCCAGTCGTGGGGTACTGGGTGGGACGGAAACCCCAACAAACAAGCCAGCCCTCATGTTACAAATGGCGCCCAGACATGGATAACTGAATCCACAGAAAGCCTGAGAAAGCTTGGGAAAGAGTAGAGTAAAGCATATTTTCTTGGTAGCAGCAATTTCTCGGGTCTGCTCTGCTTGCTAGAGGCAAGCAAGCACTCTCATCTAAGAGAGGCTTCCTGACTCAGCTTTAGCTGCAAAACCTTGCAGCTCTTTTAAAAGGGCCTGCCACGTGTAATTATTTCGGGGGTAAGCTAGCCGGGATCTGGGCGGGAACACAGCCTGCTTCTTCCTTTTACAGGATGGCTCAGTGCCAAAGCACTTGCTTAGCTTGTACGGGGGCCCTGGTTTTGATGAGCAGTGGTACTCATCACTTCCTGATACTGCGACCCTTTAATACAGTTCCTCATGTTATGGTGACCCCAACTGTAAAATTAATGCGTTGCTATTTGTAATTTTGCTCCTGTTGTGAATTGTAATGTAAATATTTGATAGGGACCACCCCCAGGGAGGTCGTGACCCACAGGTTGAGAACCACTGGCTTAGAGGCATGCATGGGGAATCACAATAGAACCAGAAAACATAACCCTCAAGATAAGAACTAGCTGTGGTGGCTCATGCCTATAATCCCACACTCAGAGGATGAGGCAGGAGGATCATCCTGAATTTGAGATCTGCCTGAGCTACAGAGTGAAACCCTGCCTCAAACAACCAAAGAACCCTGTTTCCTTTTTCCAATGTCCACAGAAGTTCGTTTCTGACATTTGAAATACAATTTTAAAAATGATTCAGAGAAGGAACTTCAGAGTATAACAAGAAAAGAGATGGCGTTAGGAAACTAATGGTGAATCTCTTTGTCTTGGCAAACATGAGAACAGGATGCTGGCACAGCCAGGGCCAGACAAAGGAAACAAAGTAGGATATTTAAACACACACACACACACACACACACACACACACACACACACACCTGAGTCCACAAAAGAAAACAGTGCCCAAATACGGCCCCTGAAATCAGTCACCTGGGACTAGATCCCTCAGTTACAATGCAACCTGGGAAAATTGGCAAGCACCTGTCCACTGCCTTGGTCTTGCCAGCTGTATGCACTGTGGGTGTATCAAAGCAGTCGATGTAAAATTGTAACCAGAATAAAATGGTGAGGAAAAGGTTCATGGGCTTGGACACAGCTCTTCTCTGTAAAAACACCAAGAGGAAAGCTATTAATATACAAGACTGAAGATTTCATTACACAGACTTATTTAAGTTCTTTCATGTCAAAAGACACTATAAACAAGATTAAAGACAAACTATAAACTGATCAAGAGATTTGTGAGGTGTGTGACAAGAGCTGTTAATTTGCAAATCCAACAATGTCAAACTAATGAAAGAATGGGCAAAGGGCTGGAATATGTTCTTGACAACAGCACACATAGCTTGGAAACAAAACCCAACTCGGAAACGTTCAAAGAAATTATCATAAGTGGTCTGAAGAGATAACCCAGCAGGTAAGAGCACTGGCTGCTCCACAGAAGACCCAAGTTCAGTTCCCAGGACCCGTTTGCAGGCATCTCAAATGCAATTCCAGGGTATTCAATGCCCTCTACTGGCCTTCATAGGCATCTGCACTCACACATGTACATACATACATACACACACACACACACACACACACAGAGAGAGAGAGAGAGAGAGAGAGAGAGAGAGAGAATTATAAAATAAAAATTAAGCATTTTTAAAGAACTTGTTATTAAAGCCACCACAAGACAGCCTTCTGTACCAGTTGACAAAAGGATAATAAAATATCATGTAATTACAAGTAGAGGTTCCAGGCATTTCCATCTTGAGCTGCTGAGAGTTAAGTAACTAAAACCTTGTCTCGGGAGAATCTAATTGCAACCACACTAATGACAATGTGTGTTGTCTACTGACTGCAGTGGGCATTGCCAATACTGGTACTGTTCCCTCATTAAGCAGGATACTGGACCAGACGTGCTGGTGAACACCATCATTCTCGCACTCAGGAGGCAGAGGAAGGCAGATCATTGTGAGTTTGGGTTATTGTCCTATATGATACAAATTTTTATAACTAGGAAGTATTCATTGATCTCACCGTGGGCCTTTTAACGATTGCAGACACACAACATTGCTCCCAGCTTTACATGGATTCTAGGAAGGTGTGCAGCAGACGCTTTTCCCACTGAGCCATCTCCCCAGCCCTCTGAAGGCTCCTTACCAAAGGGCTTCAGACCTTTTATCATTGTTAGAGTATCTGAACTTTCTGGTGATCTTTTCTGTAGCAAACTTTCTTGTCAGACTATCTTTGGATCACTGATCCCCAAATAATGACTCGAAGACTTATCATTAACTATGAAAGCTTGACCTTAGCTTAGACTTGTTTTCAACTAGTCCTTATAGCTTAGATTAACCCATTTATATCAATCTACATCCCCTTTGGTGTTACATCATCTCTGTACTGCCCATCCTGCTTCCTCCAAGTCTAGCTGGCAACTCCACCTTTCTTCCTCCCAGTACCTTCTCTCCCCGGAAGTCCCACTGTTCTCCCCTGCCTAGCTGCTGCTCCTTCAGGTCTTTATTACACCACTCACAGCAGTACATCTTCACACACTGTACAAATACCCCACAACATTCCCCTCTTTTCGTCTAAATAGAAAGGAAAGGTTTTAACTCTAACACAGTAAAACTGTATACAATAAAAGCAATTATCAGGCATTGGCTGAATAAAACGGAAGGTGTTTGACTTACCAAAGTAAAACTATGACAATAAGAACAATTACCAAGTAAAAATTACATTTACAATGTCCAGTCCATTTGCATTTGGCAAGTTCAGAGAAAACACTCCATTATCTGTCCTATCCTGATGAGTCCAAAGTTTTATACCTAAACTATTTTTATCATAACTGGTATTATCATCCTAAAAATATCTTTTTAGACCTTAAAACATCTTTTTGGACAAACAACTTAAGATTTTATGCTTTTAACCCTATAAACTTTACATCTCAAGCTGGGCAGAGGTGGCACACACCTTTAATTCCAGCACTAAGAAGGCAGAGGCAGGCAGATCTCTGTGAGTTCAAGGCCAGGATGGTCTACAAGAGCAAGTTTTAGAACAGGCTCCAAAACTACAGAGAAACCCTGTCTTGAAAATAAATAAATAAACAAACAAACAAAACAAACTCTTTCCATCTATCCTGTAAGTGTCTTTTCTGAATTTGGCAGCAAGAGAAACTGTGACTATAACCATATGGTCTTCAACTCCAACAAAGGCCTGAGGAGGATAAACTATTACCTAAGTAAACAGAAAGTGCAGAGCAAACAACTTGCATAAGGACAGAAACAACAGAGCCACCTGGCTGCCTGGACAGTCACCCAAGGCTCCTCTGCAACACTGGGACATCCATCTTTGGTCTACAGGCCTAGACTATCTGACAGACTTTTCGTCAAAAGGGAATTTTGAAGGACTGTCCTACCTTATCTTGTCACCTTCTTTTGTGTCCTGCTTGTCTAATTTGGACAGCACACTGTCAGCAATAGAGCTAGGGGCAGTCTCTTGCTCAAATGTCTAGTTTTGCCACATTGAAAGCATACTCCATATGTAGGTTCTTCTATGCCCATCATCCCTTTTTAAAATAAATTGGTGCTGCCAGGAGCAGACATGTCTCACTGTCATGAAAAGCCTTATGTTATACAAACATCTTAAATGCCATATTCTGCAGGTCTCTGAAGAGTTTGAATACATCTATCTATCTACTTAAAGTAGAAACCTTCCCTTTTTATTTAGACAATACCTGATAATTGATCTTATTGTATACTGATTTACTGTGCTCGAGTTTAAACTTTTCCTTTTTATTTAGGCAAAAAGAGAGAAATGCTGGAGGTTATTTATGCACTGTTTGAAGGTGTGTTGCTGTGATTGGTGTACTAAAGAAAGGTGGAGTTGCCAGTCAGATGCATCAAATGTAGCAAGCTTTCTTGTCAAACTATCTTTGAATTACCAGCCCCAAAATAACAACCTGAAGACTTATTATTAATTATGAACACTTGACCTTGCCTTAGACTTCTTTTCAACTAATTTTTAAAGCATTTTATCTATTTATTTATTTATTTATTATGTATACAGTGTTCTGTCTGTCTGTATGCTTGCTGGTCAGAAGAGGGCACCAGATCTCATTACAAATGGCTGTGAGCCACCATGTGGTTGCTGGGAATTGAACTCAGGACCTCTGGAAGAGCAGTCAGTGCTCTTAACCTCTGAGCCATCTCTCCAGTCCTCAACTAGTTTCTATAACATAAATTAAATTAACCCATTTATTAATCTACACTTTGCCATGTGGTGTTACTTCATCTCTGTACTGCCCATCCTCCTTCCTCCAAGTCTGGCTGGTGACCTCCACCTTTCTTCTTCCCAGCTTCCTCTCTTTCCCCATAAGTCCTACCCATTCTCTCCTGCCTGGCTATTGGACATTCAGCTCTTCATTACACCAATCACAGTAGTAAATCCTTGCACGGCTTACAAATATTCCACAACACTTTTCACTGAGTGGTCGTGTATATTTTCCTTGGAAATCATTCATTTCATTCTTGTAACCAAATTGATTACCATAAAATGAAGCTGAGGCTCCTTGGGGTGGTGTCAGTCTTGGCTTCATGGCCTGTCCCCACACTGGTTTTTGTGTGGTTTTTCTTCCTTACCTCTGGCCTAAGCTAGCAGGTCGATTGCTACACTGAGCTGGCAGCTTCCCCAGAGCTATCTCCCATGCTCACTCATTAATTACCTCATTTCCTAATTTATTCGTTTTTCAGTAATCTGTTTTTATGCTTTTTACTTTCCCAAGATGTATGAATTCCTTCTTAAAAACAGCCTTTGTTTTTAGTGTAGTTTTAGGCTCAGAGTAAAACCGACTGCAAAGTGCAGCATCTTTGTATTGGATCCTTGGGTCTTTTTATCTAATTGAGCACTTAGCACAAAACAGAGAGTCCAGGTTTTGCTATAGCTATGATTTTAAAGTCATATTTTATTGCATTTATTTTGTAGATATTAAGTCTTGAGTTAAACATTTTGTTTCCTGTTCTGTTCACATAAGTGGCCTACAGGCGAGTTTGGGGGTTTGGTTTGGAGGAGTTTAGGAATTTGTTCCTTTCATACTTGTGTTATTAGCTCTGAGATAGGTTGGCAAAGACCGTGGTATTTTTCTTCTTTGAGGAACAAGGAGAGCTTTGTGGTGGGTTGATTGTCAAGTGAGAGCATTCTGTGTCACTCACTGGAATGTGTGCATCCTTTAGATCTGACCCCAGGAGTCAAGCCGCTCCCTGCTCCTCACTCCCACTCTTTGTTCCCTACTTGGTCCCTATAGACGAGTTTCAAAGTCTTCCATTTCAATCCTATTTCCATTTGTTTTTCGTGAATGCCTAGAGATTCCACTTTATATCGTCCAATGATAACGTATCAGCTAGTAAAGATGACAGCAATTTTATCTTAATTATGTGCTATGTCCTTTGTGTTAATAAAATCTCTGGCACTGCAAGTAACAATGTCTTTTAAAAAAAATAGAAGCATCGCAAAAGTCTTTCAAAAATAAACATTGTCTACACTCTTAGGGGGAAAAAATAGCAGTAAACCTGGCCTGATAATGTATGCCTGTAATCCTAACTACCTAGAAAGACTGAGGCAACAACATTTCAAACTCAAGGTCGTTCTGGACAATTTAGTGAGACCCTAACTTAAAATAAAAAGTAAAAGGAGGGTTAAGGATGTGGTTCAGTGGCAGGGGACTTGCCCAGAGCTTATAAGGCCCTAGGTCTAATCCTTAGTATTTCAAAAAATATATAAGCAGATAAGCAGAAGTTCAGGAATGTAGCCCAGTTGGGAGAGCATGCGTGAGACCTTTGGTTCATCTCCCAGCACCAATCATGTCCGTCATCACCAGCATCGTTTTCATCATCGTCATAAATGGGATCTACTGGCTGCTGTAACACATTTCAGCTCATGCTGTGGTTGCTGTTAGCATTAAAAGAAATGGATTTTATCGGACCTTAAAAAAAAATATGGTTGGGTGAGAATGTTTGTGTACCTTCTGTGTGCTTATTGTGGAACATATATGTGCCCAGCAGATAGCTCTCAGGAGTTGGTTCTCTCTTTCCACCTTCCAATGGATTCCAGGGACCAAACCCAGATTATCAGGATTGCGCACCAAGACTTTGCATGCTGGGCCATCTTGCCTGTGGCATTTTCTTTTTTCGAGACAGTTCTCACTGTATAGCTCTGGCTGGCCTGGAATTCACTATGTTATGGAGACCAGGCTGATCTCAAACTCAGAGATCTGCCTGCCTCTGCCTCCTCCCAAGTGCTGGACTAAAGGAGCCTGCCACCTCACCTGTCCCACTGTGACATTTTTCTATTCATCTATCATCACTTTTGCTGCTACCCTCACCTCTTGCTTGCTGGTTTCACCTCCCCAAACAGCTTTTCCTTCATTTAAGTGAAACTTGAACCAGCAACCCCAATGACATCACCTAGAGCCTCCTTTCTCCCCTCCTACCTTTTTTTTTTTTCTAGATGTCTTTATTCTTTTCAGGGCCCACCTCAAGATACACAGCTAGATGTGGGAAAATGACAAACTGTTTCAAGGAGAAAATTAAGTTCTATTGGGGGAGCAGGTTCAGAAAACCAACCTAGGAACCCCCATTCACCGCCTTCTACTGCCTCATTCACATCTTTTCCTTAGTAGTCTTTAAGATTCATATTTCAGCCTGTTTCCTTTTAGCTTTGATTTTCATTCTGCTGGCCATGTCTGCCCTTCCCATCCCTCAGACTTCACTGTACTCTTCTGAATACATTATGAAGCTGAGTTCTCCACCCCCATCTACCCTGAAGGATGATTGGCCCATAGTCACCCTCTCATACTGTCCAGCAGCAAGCACGGTTGACTACATTAAAATATAAATAACATTTCTGTGATCACGTGCCCAGCCCTGTGTGTTTCTGTGACCTTCCAGCTCTGCCTTCCACCTTCTGCCAAGAAATCACCATATATGCATTTATTGTTATTTTATTTTTATTTGTACTTTATTTTCATCTCTTTTTTTATTTTTGGTTTTTTGAGACTTTATTTTTTTATAATTTATTTAACTTTATTTTATGTACATTGGTGTGAAAGTGTCAAATCCCCTGGAACTGGATCTTCAGACAGTTGTGAGCTGCCATGTGGGTGCTGGGAATTGAACCTGGGTCCTCAGGAAGAGCAGTCAGTGCTCTTAACCACTGAGCCATCTCTCCAGCCCCTTGAGACTTTATTTTTATCACCCTTTTCTCCCTTTGTTTTGAAACGGGGGTCTCACTCTTAGCCCAGGCTGGACTGAAATTACGTAGCCCGTGATAGCCAACAATTCACCAAACCAAAAAAAAAAAAAAAAAAAAAAACTTCCTGCCTCAACTTCCCAAGCACTGGTGGGGCAGAGAGTGGACACCAGCCTGGGGTCTCTTTAAATTAGCCTAAGTGAGATAAATCAGCCTCAGCGAATGGTACCTTTGTGTCTGTATGGGGCAGATGAGCACACTTTGTGTTAGGGGTCAGCCTGTGCCATGGGAGGTGGGAGCAGCATCCTTGATCTCTGTATCCTCATGGCAACAATGCTTCCCCAGCATTGACCACATCCCATGGATGGCAAGATTACCCCAGTTCAGGAACAGCTATGGAAGTACATAGGCAGGAAATGTCAGGATGTGCGCTTGCTCCTAATTGGACCTGATGGGAAATATGGTAATATGGTGGCCTTGTAGTTTTTGTCTTTTTAAATCTCTGAAAAACGTGACCTGTGGCCATTTACTGGGAAGCCAGAGAGGGACCTGGCCAGAGTCCATCAACCTGACCAGCATTTAATTAAAACTTGTTTCAAATTGACCCTCCCCCCCCAAAAAAAATTGCTTCTTTTCTTGTAATTTTCAGGATTAAGAACAGTTTGAGCAACATTTTCCGAATCTTCCCCACATTGTCACGCCTTCTGGGGATCACTTTCAGGTAACACATCTGTATGGAGAGCATTGACTCTTTGTCTTTATTTCCTTGTCTTTTACTGGGGACGCCGACATTCCGGCACCAGCTCCCACTCGCTCAGGAGCTGACTGTGCTCACGTCTGTTCAGCTCTGCCTCCATTGAGATCAGGCTGGAAGGTTGGGGCATCGACACCAGTGGAGTCATCAAGGGGTACATAACAGGCCGTGCTTCTCAGAGGGCTGGTTGGCCAACATTAACTTGGGGACTGGAGAGATGGCTCAGAGGTCAAGAACGTTAACCAGCAATAGTGGTGACCAAAAATGGGCAAGACACAGGCTGCAAAAAGGATGGGACTTGCTTGCTTAGCTCCTTCTTTATTTTGTTTTATTTTATACTTTATTTTATTTTTACTTGATGGTGTATGCTTGCCTCAGCTTCTCCCCCCTATTATAGACAGAACTACGCCCTCCAGAAATTCCTCCTGTACACTTCAGAACAGACCTGCCCTGGTTGGAGTCTCTAAAAGCAGAGATAAGGAGTGGAGAGATGGCTCAGTGGTTAAGAGTACTGGCTGCTGTTCTAGAGGATCCAGGTTCAGTTCTTGGCACTCACATACTGACACACAACCTTCTGTAACACCAGTTTCTGGAATCTGGCGCCCGTGGGCATTGCATACGTGACACAGGCAAAACACCCAGACATATAAAATAAAAATAAAATAAATCTTTTTCTTTAAAAGCAAGGCACCAAGTTAAAATGAGATCCTTAGGATGGACCATAATCTAAAGCGACTGGTGTCCTTATAAGGAAAGGAGACCAAGACACAGGCACACACAGACGGACAGCCATGTGGAGACACAAGGAGAGGGTGGCCATCTAGAAAACATGACTCGGAACCAGCTCTGTCAGAAATGTCAGACAAGAAATTCTCTAGGCCACTCAGCCTAGAATAATTTACTAAGTTGTATCTCTTCACTTTAGTTTCTGGGTTAATTTTCTGCCCTACACAGTACACAAATTAGGGCCACTCAACTCCTTTGCTTAGAATGCATTCCCAATCAGGTCAAATCATAAACACAGTGACTGAACAGAAAGAGAGGGAAAAAAAGCCTCCATCCCTGAAAAAAAAAAAAATGCCCCTGAGTCTAGTAGCCAACCATCAGGGAAAACTGTTCACCTAACCACAAAGTCCATCTAAGAGACAATCTGGTAGCTACCAAGGCTCCCTAAACAGTACCTTATAGTTTGGGTCCTGCTGCTAGAGATATCATCCCCCAGAGTCCCGTCCACCATCCTGATGCTTGGGGGCAGAATTCAACAGTTTTCCCCTTCACAATTATGGCAACTTTCCTGTCCACACCAGCCCCCTGGGCCTTGAAGACAAGATTCCCATCTGTCTCCATGATAGGGAAGAGAATTTCTCCAAATCCTTCTTTTCCATAACAACCTTTGAAACCCTTAATGCTTAGGCACCTTTCAAATGTGTTTAGAGGCTAAGGAGACAGCCCTGTCTTTAAATTGCCTTCCGTACAAGCCTGAGTTTGATCCCCAGCACCCATGTAAAAAGCTGGGCATGGAGGGACAGGCCTGTAATCCCCTGGATAGCAGAGGCAGAGGCAGAGGCAGGAGGATCCCTGGGGCTTACTAGCCTTTGAGACTAGAGTAGCTGGGGATCTTCAAGCCAATGAGAGAGCCGATCTCAGAAGATGAGGTGGATGCCCTGGAGAGAGCTCCGAGGCTAAGAGGGCTTGCTGCTCGTGCAGAGGACTTGGATTCAGTTGTCGGCCCTCACAACTGTCTGTAATTCCAGGGAATTCAACACCCTTTCCTGGTCTCCACAGTCTCACACACACACACACACACACACACACACACACACACACACTCAGGCACATACCTATCCATAAAATAAATTCAATACACAGGTGAAAAGCAATTAAGGAAAATATTGGCATCAACTCATGGGCTAACACATACATACACACACACACACGTACCCACACACACATGTGCACATGCACATGAGCACATACACACACAAGAATAAATAAAAGCAAAATGTATCGAAATGCGTTTTCCCCATGACTCAGCAAGCCAATGGCAAACAGGGACGTGGCGTTCCCCTGCAGGGAGGCTCCTTCACACCAGTTTCCGCATAACTCACAGTTCTGCGGAGGTGTTTTCTTTCTCCGGTCTTACCTTCCCTTCTTTTCCAGTCAATAACTCGCAGAGCACAAAGAGGGATTCGTACCGGCTCGCTGGCTTGCTATGAATCACCCAGAGTGCCGCATTTTAGAACCCAATTTTTAAAACTCACTTACACTTCAGAGGAGAAAAATAGCAGCATTACTGGAAGGCTCAATTAAATTATCCCAGGTTAACGTCCCCATGAATAACTGCAAACACACGGCCACTAGATACACTGGGAAGCTGTTGCCTTTGCAGATCTATGACCTGTTTTGTTAGCACATTAAAATATATATAATTCTAATAGAAAAAAAAATGTTTACTCCTTTTTAGAACAAGTAAATGCCTATCATTCCCAGGACAATGACTTCCTTAAAACCACAATAGCTTTTATCTCTTTAAGCCCCAAAGGACACTGGGTAAATCTCTCACTTGGGTTAACTTTGCTGAATATATTTAACCAGTAAATTATTTGCCTTCCCAACTGGAAGAGCCAATATACATTTATGTTCTAGGAATGGTTTGTTTTACTAACTTTATGAGTGAAGACCTCAATAGTAGCAAAGCCAAGGGACATTTAATTAAGTTATATTTGCTTTTTCATGATCTTAGGCTCAAGCTTATAAATCAAGAATCAATGAGTACTTAATTTCCTCTTATAGCATTAAAAGTAATTGCTTCATAAATTCTCTTTAGTAATCCAAATATTTGCACACAGTGCAGCACAAAGAGAAGTTGTCTCACTGATGAGAGCCCAACTTTTATTTTATTAGAATAAAATGGAGCTGGCTCATTTTATAGCTTGTGATTTTCCTGGCTGCCTCAAATTCCTTTTTGAAGCAGACAGGATATAAATTTAAAACAAATACAATTATGACTTTGCTTGAGGAGGAAAAAAAAAGTCAGTCTACTTATTTAAAATGTAAAAAAAAAAATCACAGTTGTAGATCTATTTCGACCTAGTAGAATATTAACATAATAGCTACATTTTCCTCCCCACCAGAAAATAAACTATTTTGAAGACTGATTTTGCCTTTATTTCACCTGTATATTTTAGGTGGGGGTAAGGAGGACCAAAAAAAGTCTTAATAGTCCTAGTGAGATGGTTCAGCCAGTGAGTTCAGATCCCTTGAATCCACACTGAGAAGCCAGCTACAGTGGTATGTGCCTTTAATCCCAACACTAGGAAGTGGAGACAAGAAAATTCCTGGGGTGCAGTGACCTGTCAGTCTAGACAAATTGGCCAGCTCCGGGACTGTCTCAAAAAATAAGGTAGAGAAGGACTGGAGAGATGGCTTAGTGGTTTAAGAGCATTACCTGCTCTTCCAAAGGTCCTGAGTTCAATTCCCAGCAACCACATGGTGGCTCACAATCATCTGTAATGAGGTCTTGGGCCCTCTTTTGGCCTGCAGACATACACACAGACAGAATATTGTATCCGTAATGAATAAAGAAATAAATATTTTAAAAAATAAATAAGGTAGAGAGCAGTTGAGGAAGACTCTTAATGCTGTCCTCTGGTTTTTACACCCATGTGTACAAATGCGCGCGCGCACACACACACACACACACACACACACACACACACACACACACTAAACAAAAAAACAAAAAAATTGTCTTCTGTTACATCTCCACAAAGGATTGCCAAGTTGGACCTACCACTTTAACCTTCTGTTCATATTTCCCCACACTCAAACACCATGCTGAGGTTTACAAAACTCGTTTATAGTCTCCGAGTTTGTGTGAACCAAAGACCGCTTTTCTCACGGCAAACAAAAACTAAGGTGAGGAAGCGTCAGAGCTCAGGGTCACATGATACCTGGAGCTGAGTGGGAAGAGCCCAAGCATTCGGGTATCCAGTCCAGAGCCAGGGTTACTTCACAACTGCCGTCTGCACCTGTAGGGTAGCACACACCGTATGCCAGGAATTCAATCAGCTCTGTAAAACAGAACGTGGAAGAAAGCCAGTGTTCCTGCAGGCGGGTATTACAGGCTGGAGGCAGCATGGGTAACCCTGAACCACACTGCGCCAAATGGAAGAGGCCAGTCACAGACGACCCTGTGGTGAGGACGGGCGCGGTGGTGTACCACTTTTAATACCGGGACTTGGGGAAGGCAGAGGCAAGAGGATGGTGAGTTCAAGACCAGCCTGGGCCACATGAGACAGTATCTCAAAAGAGCATGTTATATGATTCCATCTATATGAAATGACCACAGAGGAACCCAGAGGAACAGAGAGAAGACTGGGGATGCCAGGACTGTGGCACAGAGTGGGGAGGACCGTTAAGGGTGTGCAGAGTCTTTGGAAAGTAACGAAACTATTCTAAAATTAATTGCGGTGGTACATGAACATGTTTCTGAAAAAGAAAAAAAAATGCCGTGTTGAAGTTATTTAACATTTAAATAGGAATTTATTGTATGGTGTGTGAATTTCATTTCAGCAAAGCTGTTTTTAAGGACATACTTTACTTGCAACCCCAGCCCAAAACCAATGGCTGAGGGTCTCTAGGTAAGAATTTACTATTCTTGCATTGTCACGGTTCCAAACTGCTTCCCAATATCTGTTTATAGTCACAGACAAACGCTACTCTCGACCTTCATCATAGGCGTCTCCCTTTGCAGTGGACTGTGGTGGATGTGGAGACACATGGCTGCTCCGGGGCTAAGAATAAGGAGCAAATTGATCTGAGCCCTAAACAGGACATTTATACCATCCTCCGTAAGGCTTGGGGAATATCATGAAGGGAGGGATGAAAAGAATATCAGAGCCAAAGGATAGAGTGAGACACTACAAAATGCCAAGTCCTGGCTGACCTGGACCAGCAGGTGGCTCTTTGATGACAACTTCCTGAAAGGAAGGAGCAGAGGATTGAAAATAATAAAGAGGCATTTGGGGGATGTTGTGTGGAGGTTGCTTGCTGTTTTCCAACTGCTCAGCCCTGAAATAATCACACAGAAACCATGTTATTTGCAATACTATTTGACTAATAGCTTAAACATATTTCTGGCTAGCTCATATTCTAAACTAATCCATCTCTATTAATCTGTGTATTGCCGCATGTCTGTGGCTTACTGGGTAAAGTTCTGTCCAGTATCTGTCTCCAGCGGGAGCTTCTCTCTACTCCGCCTTCCTTCTCCCAGCATTCAGTTTAGTTTTCCCTGCCTAGCTCTGTTCTACCCTATCAGGTCAAGCTAGTTTCTTTATTAACCAATGGTATTCACAGCAAACAGAGGGAAATCCTACATGAGGGAGGCTGGGAGGGGTAGAAGGGGAAAGGGGAGGAAGGAAGGGGAGAAAAATGTATCGCTCAATTAAAAAATTAAAAATAAAGTTTAAAAAAAGAAAGAAAAAGAAGACAGGAAATTTGGAGCCAGGGGTCTTACACAAGTTACATCTTACACCAAACAAGTCTACTTACAGCATCTTATAAATGGTGTGCAGGCAGAAAATGAAACAGTCAACAGAAACCCATCATACAACGGAACAAAGTCAGCAGGAAGTTAATCAAGCAATGCTGCATAAAAGGAACACAGTGATGTGGGATTCCTCTCTGTATGATCTTAATATGATTTATTACTATTGGCTAATAAAGAAGCTGCTTTGGCCTATGGTAGGGCAGAATATGTACAGGCAGGGAAACTGAACTGAATGCAGAGAGAAAGAAGGCAGAGTCAGGCAGATGCCATGTAGCTGCCCAAGAAGCAAGATGTGAAATAACAAATCTATGAGCTTGTGGTATAATATAAAATAACAGAAATGGGTTAATTTAAGATGAAAGAGTTAGCTAGGAAGATGCCTGAGCCATTGACCAGTGTTGTAATTAAAATAGTTTCTGTGTGATTATTTGGTTCTTCGTGGCTGGGGAATTAAAGTACAGTCTTTGTATACATAATGGCACCCAACGCTCAGCAACGTACACCCACATAATGCCTAAGAAAACTTTTTAAAAGGGCTTCTAGAGCCACAAAAATGGAAGCCAACTGGAGCTTCTTAGTAGCCGCATTTTTTTCAGATAGGCTCTGTTTGCTGGCAGTGAGCAGAGGCACGGCTTCTTTAAGAGACAGGTTCTTAGTTCACGCTGGTGGCATGAATAGCTCTGGCTCTTTCGGGAGGTCCTGCTACAGAGGACATAAATTGGATTCGTGACCAGAGTGCTACAAGTTGCTTAATGGTGACACAGACCTGTTGTATCCTTGGAGCTGGGGCAATGAGCAAAGCTCGCAGAGGCAGTGAACAAACCTCTACCATGTCCGGCAGGGTGGAGCCAACAGGAAAAGCCACGGTGTTAGTCCTAGCTATGCCTGCTTAGCATTAAAAAAACTCTCCCTGCCAAAAATGATTATAGATAAATAATACAAATTCAGACAAAAAAAAAGACCTCTGAATGGGTCACAGTGTTAGATAAATGTACATGTGCTTAGGAGAGAAAGAAGAAATAGTACAGACAGACATAGAAAAAAGTAGTAAAGATAATTCAATATTAAAAAGTAATAGAACAAAAATAATAAGCCAGGTAAAGATTGAAATTACACAAAGAGTGTGGATTATGTATATTGTATTTTCTTTGAATTTTTTTGACTGTGAATGAGCTAAATACAGAGAAATATCTCATTGAAACCAACATATGTATTTTTAAAGGTATCTTGAATTTAAAATTTTAGTCTAAGAATATGTTATGTTAAAAAAAAAAAGGTTCTACTTTTGTTTCCACAGAAGATGAGAACCTGTGAATTGCTTCCAGGCTAATGTGGTTTGATGGAACCAGACCCCCTGAAAGGTCTCAATGAGCCCTAAAAATACTTTGTACAACAAACAACGGGAAGCAGTTTGGAGAAAACTGCATCCAAATTCCAAAAACTATTATTTCTAAATTTTATTTTTATTTATAAATGGTTAATGGTCACAGTCAATTTCTAAAAAAAAAAAAATAGTAAAGGGGATATGATATAGATAAGATGAATACTTTACATTAGTATGGATCTTGGTCTTTTGATACAAATTTAAGGTCAATTTTGTTATATGTATATTTCTACACTTATTTAAGGTATTGTGTTTATATGGCTCATTTTTAAATGTAATATATAGTTAAAATTACAGATTAATAGTCATTTATAATAGTCAAACTTGTATTTTGTTAGGCTTTCTAGATATACAAAGATATATTTTAGTTAGATAGATAATCTTCAACACCTCAAAGACCTACTGAATATAGCATTTTTTAAAAGATTTATTTATTTATTTATTTATTTATTTATTATGTACACAACATTCCTTCCATGTATGCTTGCATGCCAGAAGAGGGCACCAGATCTCACCATAGATGGCCGCAAGCCACCATGTAATTGCTGGGAATTGAACTCAGGACCTCTAGAAGAGCAGTCAGTGCTCTTAACCTCTGAGCTATCTCTCCAGCCCCAAATATGGCATTTAAAGGGTTTTATGAACTTAAAATTTTCTAACAATGAGACATGTCTGTTTCTGGCAGCACCAATCTACTTCAAGAGGATGATGGGCATCGAAAAGACTCCTTATGGAGTTTGTTAGCCATTTGGGCAAGAAATTGTTCTTGCCTGGACTGCTTGATGATATACTATATGAACTGGACATGCAGGACCCACAGAAAAGTGACTGCTAAACTTTTCAAAAGAAGGGATGATCCTTCAAGGTTCCTGCTTCATGAAAGAGTCTGCCAGACATTCTGCAAGACACAGAAGAAAATTATTGACAAACTGCCAAAATAGATAAAACAGTCTTTCAAATCTCCTGCTTCATGGAAAAGTCTGCCAGAATCTATGGACCTATAGGCTGAAGGTGGATGCCCCAACATTACAGAAGAACTTTGGGTGACTGTCCAGGCAGCAAGATGTCTCTGTCAATTCTACAGTTTTGGGAGTTGCTTATAACTGCTTACTTAGGTAATATTATATCCTTCTAGGGTCTTTGATGGAGTTGAAGACAGATAAATACTGTTATAGTTTTCATTAATTAGGATAAAAGATAAACCAGATATGAAACTTTAGACTAAAAAGATAAAATAGATGATAGAATATTTTCTTTAATTTTGCCAGATACTAATAGACTAGATATTGTAACTGTAATTCTTGCTTGATTCCTGTTTTGTTATATGTAATTTTACTATGTTAAAGTTAAAACTTACTTTCTTTTTGTTTAGACAGAAAAGGGAAGATGATGTGGGATTCCTTTCTGTATGCTATGATTTATTACCATTGGTTAATAAAGACGCTGCTTTGGTCTATGGCAAGGCAGATTATACTTAGGTAGGAAAACTAAGCATCTTTTCAAGAGTTAAGTATAACTGTATTTCAAAAGAAAACAGATACAACACTTTATAAGCCTTTCTCTTGAGGAGGTAGATACTGAGGGCTTTGTCCAGGTGTCCCAGCACCATTGGTGCCTCTGTCAATGTCACCCAAAGGCAAGACTTGCCTTCACCCTGAGGATAGTTCAGTGGGGTACTGGTATCCAAAAAGGGTCCCAGCCTCCTTCCCTGCCACTCCTCAGAATTGCCTTTTTCTTAATAAGAATGAGGATCCACATATGTGGACCAAGATATGTGTCCGTCAATTAAGCAGGACTAGACAGTTCTCATCCCTTCATTCGGATGCCGACCTCTTTTGAACCAGCATGGTTACCTGGGGGGGGAGGGGGGGAGCTGTGATCACAGGTTCTCAGAATGGCATTCTCACATTCTCACTAGGATGGATACCCTCCAGTCCTCTGGGACCCTGTTACCGTCTGTGCTGGCTGTATTGACACAACCTAGAGTCAACTGAGAAAGGGAAACGTAAGTTGAGAAATTGCCTCCGTCACATCGCCCGTGGGCATGTCTGTAGAGCGTTTCCTCGATTGATGGTTGATGTGAGAGAGCCTAGCCCACCATGGGCTGTGCCATCCCTGAGCAGGTAATAAATATAAAGCAGACTGAGAGACCAGAGAAAGCAAGGAGTACACAGTGCCACCATGGTCTCTGCTTCAGTTCCTGCCTTCGGGGTCCTGCCTTAGCTTTCCTAGGTGATGGGCTGTACAGGAAGCCAAATAAACCCTTTCCTCCGAGAGCTGCTTTCGGTTGTGGTGTTCATCTCAGCCACAAAAACCAAACTAGGACACTCTCTGACTCCGTCTCTGGAAGAGCTGACTGACCCCACCTTCGAGAACTCCCTGGAGCTGTCCTTCAAGGTTCGCTAGCTCAGTGGAACCACGGTTGAAATGACCTCATTCCAGAGACACATCAGCAGAAAAACCACCCATGTGACTCGTCCTGCAGTGGTGACGACGGGCTCTTCATGGCTCCCAGCTGGTGCTCAGGCACTGCTCTGGCTCGTGCCTCACTGTGACAGTACCCACCACTGCAGATCTAATTCGGGGTCACCTTTACCACAAACTGACGAGTAATTCTCACTGGGTTCTCTTACAAACTGAAGCTGTGAGCACGGCTTTGAGACAGAGCCAGACTTTTCCAAGACGGGTGCTCCAGCTGGGCCAAGTCCAGGATGGCTGCTGCATCTTCCTGTTGTTCCCAGCTCTGGGCCCTGAGCCCACGAACTTGCCACCCTGCTGAAATTCCTAAGACTTGAATTGAGTTCAGTCATTTAACAAGCAGAGGCTTGGATGGGCGCAAGCAGGCAGAGGAATTGGGGGGACTCTTCCAAAGGCCTGAAAGAAAAAGCAAGCATGTTCTTTAGTGATATCAAATGAGAGAAAGGAAGGAAGGAACCGCCTGGGGTCACAGGCAACTAACAGAGTGCAAGATTGCCATTGGAGCGTGATGGAATAATCAAGATTTATTTTTTTAAAAATACTGTTATTAAATAAACATTACAGAAACTTTTGCATTGCCAACTTATTTTTATAGCTTAAGGCATGAAACCCCACATCAGTATGTTAAATTACAAAGATTCACTGTAGCCTGCTAGCTGACAGCACATCAAATTATTTGCAAATATTTTCCGAAACAGTAACCTTGAAAGATGCCAGCCCCATTCAGCGCAACCTTTTCCGGAGATGAGGAGGGGCTGCTGATGCGATTTCATTCCAGCAAGGTCTACAGTCCTTACAGCGTCTACAGGTTTAGCAAGGAGTGCAGTGCACACACACACACACACACACTGCCCCGCCCCCCACAAAGCCCCATACCATCTCTTGGGCACTGGCATCTCTCTTCCTCACTTACAGAAGATACGTGAGAAGTCCCCCGAGGATTGTACTCTGGGTAGGAATTTGTCCATGGCTTGGTCACATGTAAGAGCCTTACCACCCTCCCAGTCCGCAACGACATAGTTCTGAGAAAATCATATTGCTTTAAGCAGAGTGTCTGTAATTGATGGGGGAAAGCAAAGTCAAAGGAAGATGGAGTTTCAAGGGAAGCGATACGAACTCCCCACGTGACAGTCACAAACATCTGTGTTGTCCATGAGAGTAACAGGCTTAGCACCACTAGAATTGGGGGCCTCGTACAAACGAGAAGAGCAGATTCCTCAAGCGAGCAGCTTTTGTTTTATATCCAACATATCTGCTTTCAAATGTTTCAATTGTTCCTTTCCCTCTAGTATTTGACATTGCCTTCAAATCTTATACACCTTTCTTTTCATCAAAAACTATCTTTCTTTGATGAACCGCTCTCCGGGCCCATTTAAACAACTGTGACGTCTTTGGGTGGCTTAAAGATCACGTTTAGATCATTTAGCAAGGTTGGCACAATAGCTAACTTCTAAAACCAGCATTTGCCAAGTATTTTTGCCCTACCGAATCTGCTACACTACTGAGAAAGCCCTAATTGCTTGGCATAGATGGGGCCATGTTGAAATTAAGCAAAATTGATTGCCTTCAAAATAACCTTTTGTTTTTGCCTCCAAAGACCTGTTTTGCACATTTGGTTCAGGTAAGAACACATTGCTCATGTTGACATGAGCATCTTTCATGTCTTAAAAAGGCTCTGTGTTTTCCCGTTTCTCCCATCAATAACAACAAGCCCATATTTTGCCACTCCTCAGTGAACTCGGAGATTGCTTCTTAAGTGTCTACCCTGAGCCCAGTGCTATGCTATTAAATGCATCTCTGCCCCCCTGCAGTGGCTAAGTACCACCGCGGTGGCAAACTGCACTAATAGGGAGACAGAAAGAGTGTCCTTGGAGACCTCAGCACAGTACTCTTAGGTGACAAACGTCTTCAAATGACTTCACAAAGCAGAAGGAAATCAAAATTGTCTCGTTGAAATTATCAGTTCTGATATGTCCTCAGCAGTACATTTTCAAAAGTAAATCTAGGTAGCTGTGATGAAGATAGCCGCAGAAAGAGATGAGAGGTGTAGGTAAGGTCCCTCCAAAGGAGTTTGTGGGTCCAGAAGACAAAGTCTACAGTTTCTAATGAGATGGATAATGATGAGCTGCCTTCAAATCATTCCAGAGGAAATTTATCAAGAGAAGAGAGAGGATTCCCATAGAATCCCAGACCTTAAGAGGGAGATGGCTCCAGGCCCCAGGCCAGTCAGGTGCATATAGTAAGACCTGTCAAAAAGAACGGTAACAGGAAAAGAGAAAATGAACTAACATACAGTAAACACCTACTATTTGCTGGATGTTTCACTCATCTTGAAGTCTCAGCTAAGACACGATGGCTTCCACTGGCATCCTATGCCATAGCTATCTCAACTGGACAAGTGAGAAAGCACATTTGCCCCAGAAGGAGTTGTAAAGGCCTTGCCCCTGGGTATCTCTCACCACACATTTCTTTGGAATTTTTCAAGATTACCGCACATATTTTCTTCTCAGATGGAGTTTTTAAATTAAATGCGCATAAGTATGCTTCTGCCCACTCCCAACATAATACACCAAAATCTTTCATAGTCTACAAGAAAAAAAAATAGCATTCACATGGATCAGTTGTACTGGTCATTCTAACCATGACCCTTTATCCTTGGGGAATCTAAGGTTCGGGGTGTCAAGTCATTTGTGCAAGACAACAAAACTGGTGAGTTAGAGAGATAGGATATGGAAGTGGGGCCTTGGTGTCTATTGGGGTGATTGGATGGGTTTTGTTTTTATTCTTGTGAGTGTGACACTTAGCATCACACATCAGGCCAATCTTGCATTCTTGGGCAGGTCCCACTTGGTTTTGGCGTAAAATCCTTTTCCCGGGTTTCTTGATTGGATTCTCTAGTGCTCTGTCAGGACTTTCACGTCAGCACTAACAAGAGATTTGGGGCGCTTGTGATATCTTTGTCTGGTTTGTCATCTGGGTGATACTGGCCTCTAGAGTGATTTGGGGATTCCTCCCCTTTAGTGCCTACAAGACCTAGTGGAGGGTTCTTGGGAAACATTCTTTAGAGTTCGTAGAACTTATCAGTGAGTTGTTCTACTTGGGAAGTTTGAAATTAAAAATTCCATCCTTTCATTTCTGACAGATTCTGTTTTCCTGAACGCGGTTTTGGTAATTAACACAGCTCCAGGAATGTGCCTACCTCCTCGAGAGCATCCACTGTTAGCACAGTAGACGTCAGCTGACGCAGTCCTCCTATCTCATTCTTTTTTATTAGTCACTGATGTCCCTTTTTTTATTATATTTTATTTTAATAGTCTGAATCTTCTCTCTCTTTTTAGGTTCATCAATCATTTCACCTGTTAATTTTAACTTATTTTTCTAGTCTTTATTTTTTTCCATTTCTGTCTATTGACATCTGCGAGCTTTAGATTTTATCGCTCCTCTTCTTTCTAGTAATATTCTTCCTGCATTCATGAGTTTGTGTGTGGTGTGAGGTTTTTTTTTTCATTGATTCCAAGGACTTTTTCATTTCTCTTGTGATTTCTGCTTTGGCTCATTGATTATTTAGGAATGTATTGATTCCCTGTTGAATTCCATTTTAGTTGATGGCTCTATTTTGCTTGATATCAACCCTCACAAGCTTACAAGGCCATTTTTATGTTTGAATCTGTTGTCTATCAAGAAAACGGTCTATTGGCCCTTGAGAAGAATATGCGCTCTGCTGTTATGTCAACGTCTTTAAGGTCAAGTTAGTTTACAGACTGATCCAATCTACATCCGTGTGTATTTTCTGTAACTACCTATTACTGAGAATGAGGTATTGCTGCCTCCAGCTTTAGTATTGCTGAATTGGTCTATTTCTCCTTTTGATTGCTTCAGTCTTTGCAGCATACGTTTTGGAAGTCTGTTGTGGAAAGCATCCATGTTCACTGTTGTGAAATTTTCTTGCTATCTTGACCCTTTATTTGTCACTAGCAAAACGTTTTCTTAAAGTCTAGTTTACCTTACCATTTTTTTAAATTTTATGATGGTGTGAAAGTAATACCCATTCAGTAGAATATGGACATTGATTCCAGAATTAGAGGCCAGAAGAGGGCATTAGATGCCCTGGTACTAGAGTTACAGACAGTTGTCAACAGTCACGTGGGTGCTGGGAATCCAACCCCTGTGTTCTGAAAGAATAGCCAGTGTGCTTCACCATGGAGCCATCTCTTCAGCCCCTACTTGTGTTTTTTAATCTAAAATATTTCTCCCATAGATAGCATATAGGCGACTAATTCTTACGCATTCTGCCAAATTTAGCCATTTAGTTGGAGTGCCAATTCCGTTCCGTTTACTATAATTACTAACAGGCTAAGGCTCGTGTCTGCCGTTTTTCAGTTTGCTTTACCTGTGTCGCATCTTGATCCTCTGAGGTGCTGAATATTCCCACATAACCTTCTTGTTTTCTTTTGACACACTCCCTTTTCTGGGTGTTATTTTCCTAGTGCTTGCCCTGAGAGTTGTAATTAATGCCTCAATTTACAATACTCTAATTCATACTAATAGCAATTTAATATGACTACTATATAAACATTCTATTCCTATATAGTTCCCTTCTCTTCTTTATAATTTATGATATTATTTATGCTCAGTTACGCTTTAATGCATTGTAGGTCAATTAGCACAAATTTATGAGCACTGCTTTGTGAAGTTTTCTTTAAAACTGCACATAAAAAAATAGAGTGAAAGAGCCCTTTCATTTTGTCTGGTTTGGCTGTGAATTCAAGCTGCTGCTAGGGCCCTCTGTCCTAACTGTCAAGGTTCACTTTAGTACTTCTTCGCAGACAGGCCCTCTCCGTTTGTTTACCTGTATTGCCTTTGGGGTTAATTTACTCCTTCCCTTCATCTGAAGGATAACTTTGCTGGATAGAATTCCCACTTAGTCTTTTCTCCCGATACGTGGACTTGGCCCCTGTTGTCCTCTGATCTCCACAGTCTCTGGGTAATGCAGGTACTCCTCTGATATAAAAGCTTCTGTGGACACTGAGTTTCATGATGTTCTTACAATTTCCTTGTCAAAAAAATAAATAAATAAAAATTTCTTTGTCAGGCTGAGAAAATGCCTGGGGGATTAAGAACACTTGTTCTTGCAGAGGACCAGGTTTTGGTTCCCAGCACCCATAGGGCAACTAATAACCAACTGCAACTCCAGTTCTAGGGGATCTAACACGTCTTCCAACATCCTCGGACTCCTGAACTCATGTGGTACACAGATGTGTTCTCTCTCTCTCTCTCTCTCTCTCTCTCTCTGTGTGTGTGTGTGTGTGTGTGTGTCTATGTCTGTGTCTGTGTGAGTGTGTGCACGCGTTTGACATGCACAAACTAAATATCTAAATATTTTCTAATATTTTCTCATCCATGACTCTAAACACTTTGATCAGGAACCATTTGAAAACAAACCCCTTTGAGTTTATCTAAATGTTCATGGAGCTTCTTGGATGTGTAATTTTCCATCAAATTTGAATTTAAGAAATTTTTCTGACCCTTCCTCTCTCTTTGTGCCTCTGGATGCAGGCCTTTCAGGGAATCTTGGATGAATCATTAGATGACCGCTGAACTAACTGAGCAAAGACATTAATGTTCGCATACAGGAAACTAAAGGACCTTTCAAGATTGTTTCAGGAAGGTAATAAACACAGAAACACTGGGAAGTAGAGGCAAGAGGATCTCTTTGAGACGATATAGTGAGTTTCAGGCCAGACATGGCTATACAGCCAGGCCTTGCCTCAAACCAAACAAAACACCCAACTGCAACACACAACAGTAATAGCAAGTTTTGGAGAAGAGAAAAGATCTGATTTCCAGGGTTTGAGTTATAAAGTTTTATTACTGTCTTTCTCTTTCCTTTTTTTTAAGGGTCTCCCTACATAAACCTGACTGTCCTGAAACCCAATATGTAGACCAAGTTGGCCTTGAACTCACAGAACTCAGGTCATCTGGAAAAAGAGCAAGAACTCTTAACTCTCAAGCTGTCCCTCCAGTAACACATTTTGTTTGCATGTTGGGCATTCCTTCCACTCGCAACCAGGCAGTTTACAAACCTATCTGCTTGCTCAGAGCCTCAGTGCTAAGGCTGCACATCCAGGGACTTCCTTGGCTGTTGCCTGGGTACGTGTTTGTCTCTACACCCTGCATGACCTCTTGGAGTCTGAAGAATTTCCCAGGGCTTTTCAAAGCTCCCTCTGAACTTCTCAGTTCCTAGATGTCTCTTTTAAGTTTTTCTGGTTTACACATAGTTTGCCCCAACTGGGCTCTGCTTCCTCTTGAGAAGCTACACTCAACAATGGCCTGACTGTTGGTGACAACTGTCCTAGAGGAAAGAGCGGTTCACACTGGGAAGATCATCAAGCAGATAAATAAAGACCTGTTTGTGAGTGAGGTCTTCCAGGAACCCTTTGGGCCAGTCCCACAGCAGCGGGTCCCTGGGGATGTGACTCTGAAGGAATCCAACGTTCTTGCCTTGCCGATGGCTGCCAGGCCGCTGGTGCTCACTGTGGTTAAAGGCTGTTGGCTTTCCATATGACTACTGCAGAACTGGGGGCAGGGATACTAACAGGACAGGCTTTTCATCCAAGATCCAGCCATTTTTCTCTCAATAAGTTCTCCCCAGATTACAGACGCTGTTGTTTAGTTTTCTTGAGCTTGGATGATGTTAGTTCTGACCATTTTCCCTGGTGTTCTCATTGTTTTTTAGGAGGAACTGATTTGGTGAAGCCCTTACTCCTTATTTACTGGCATCCCCTCCACCCAGGGACATTTTAATGTTTCTGTCCTATGATGGACTCAGTAGGAAAGTATGATTGCGTATGGTGGACCAAAAAGCACCAATGAGATCTCCGTTCCAAAGCCAGCGGTCTTCTGAGCCTATCCTGGACACGATACTTCGTTTTACTAGGACAAAATGCTTAAGACTGGGTAAGTTATACAGAAGCGTGATTTGTTCTGGCTAATGATTCAAGCCCGTAATCAAGGCCCCGCATCCGATAATAGTCATCCTTGTTGGCAGAGTCCCAGGGTTGTTCAGCACATCACTTGGAAAATCTATTAATCTGTCTTCCAGTCTCTTTCAATCTTCTTATAAATATTCTAGTAATTTAAATCATAGAGTCCACGATAATGATCCTCTCCAATGCCAATCACCTCCCAGAGGCCCCATCTCTAAACACTATAGTCAGACTAAATGCCTACGCTCTTAATAACTCACAATAGGGATCACATTTCAACACATGAAACTTGGGGACTCATGCTAACCATATCCAAACCCTAACAACCCCATACTGAGGAGAGTTTCTCGTTCAATCTGTCTGTTGTCACTTGGACATACCGTTAGGTACTGCACTGGCAAGTACAAAGAGAACCTTCCAGAAAGCACTTTACAGAAGCACATCAGATCTTTTGCTACATAACTCCAAGACCGCTGGTAACCAGCTCCAACCAGTTCAGATGGCAGCTGGTTTAAAAATACTTCTTCCCCTATTTGATGGCTGCCTATTCCTTGAGCATCCTTTTTATATGCGGTACCATATAGGGGCTCCTTTCCTAGATAAGGATATGACATCACGAGCTGGTTTCAGGAGCCACCAGAGATAACACCAGGGCACCGAGATAACCCAAAAGATGGATATTGGAGAAGAGGCAATGAGTCTGCACGAGCCTTCGAAGGACATTAGTCTTGATAAAAAGCTGATAGAGGGAGAACAAACGTGTTTGTTTTCTAGAGCAGTCAAAGGCTAAAGGCTGAGTGGTCTGGACAACAGCATTTCTCAGTTCTGAAGACCCAAGGTCAAGGTCTCAGTGAGTTAGGTTTTTGCTAAAACCTCTCTCCTTGAATGACAGGCAGCCTTCCTTCTCCACCCGCAAATGACTTTTCTTCTGGGCACATGTTCCTGTTCTGTTCCTCTTTATTTAAAACTTGCAGTGAAAGCAGTTTCAGGTTAAGGAAATGCTGGCATGTGTAGAAGAAAATAAAGCCTGAGACTGCAGCATCTTCACAAACGAGAAGGGAAATTTTGCTCCTATCAAGTCCAGAGCAGATATTCAAGGACCCAAATGCCTTCCAGATCATGACCACCCTTCATTGGAGTGTATGTTTGTATCTGTGTGACTCTCGGCTTGTGGTAGGAGCCTGTGTGAAGAAGTCATAGATTTCCGCCCCCCATGACCTCTCAGGAGTTTGGCTCCTGAGTGCAGAGGGGTACCACATGGAGACTTCATGACAGCAGCTGACAGGTACCCAGGTGGCCCCCAGGACATAAAATCTGCTCAGTAAATGTCTGTTTAGTGTGAACTTATAGCTAGAGAAGGAGGATGAAGGTAGAGAGAAACCCAGGAAAACACTCATGTGTTTTGATGCTCTTTGCCAACCTTTCTACCTTTGCAGCATGCTTGATTGTTAAAAGTCACCCTCACTCAACATATACACAGCTCAATAAACATGAAGAAGTTGAGCTAGGTCCCACTATCACACTGATGATTATCTCGAATAGCACCACAGAATCTTCGTCTGGGGACGGATGGAGATAGAGACAGAGATCCTCATCAGAGCAGCGGACTGAGCTCCCAAGGTCCAGTTGAAAAGCAGAAGGAGGGAGAAGATGAGCAAGGAAGTCAGGACCGGGGGGAGGGGAGTGGTGGTGTTGGTTCACCAACTGAGGCAGTGTGTTTGTTCTAATGGGAGATCACCAAATCCAGCTGGACCAGGTCTGAATGAGCATGTGATCAAACCAGACTCTCTGATTGTGGCTGACAATGGGGGCTGACTGAGAAGCCATTGATAAAGACACTGGGACTTGTTTTTATGGCATGTTCTGGCTTTTTGGAACCCTAGTCTATATGGATGCACAGCTTCCAAGGCCTGGATATAGGGGGTAGGGCCTTGGACTTTTCACAGGGCAGGATTTCCTGCCCTCTCTCAAGCAGGCTGGGAGAGGGAGGAGGGTGTGTGGGGGACCGGGAGGGAATTGGGAAGAGGGAAGGAAGCATAAATAATTGAATGGAAAAATAATAAAAAAATAAATAAGAAAGTTGAGCTAGTACCTACCTAGAGCCTTCATCCCTATGGACTCTTGGTACTAAAGATACTCTGAATGCTACCAAAGGAAAAAATTAATACAAATCTAGCTACAAACTTGTCAATCTACAAAAATGACTTGCCTGCAAGATACGTTTGTTGGTGCAATAGCGGCACGAGGCTTGTGGGAGTGACCAACCAATATCTGATTTGACCCACTCCGTGAGATGGAATCCACATGCAACCCTTCTTGGATGGTCAAGAACATGAGACTAGATAGGCCAAGAACATCGGGGGAAACTGAATACTATTGTTCTACTAAGGAGCATAGCAATAAAATGACTCCTAAGGACAATCTGTTGTACTCATAGATCCATGCCTTGCTCAGTGTCATCAGAGAAGCTTCCTCCTCCTGCAGAGAAGAGCAAATACTGAGATCCAAAGCCAGACGTGACGTGAGAGTGAGAGACCTTAGAACACTCAGCCCTAAAAGGAATGTCTCCACTAACCCCTCCCCTCACGACTCAGGGAACTCTGCAGAAAAGGAGGCAGAAGGGATGCAAGAGCTGGAGGGGATGGAGGACGTCAAAGAATCAAGGCCTTCTAGACACAACAGAATTGATACACATATGAACTCACAGAGACCGTGGCAGCATGCACAGGGCCTACATAGGTCTGCACCAGATGGGGTCCTAGAGCTGACAGAAGTGGACACACACCCCATCCCTAACAAAGACCTATCTCAATTGATAGTCATTTGCAAATGAGAAATTAGTTTTCTCCAAGGAAGTCTCACTTGGGAAACAAACCACACTTAAGGGTAAGCCCCTAGTCTAGCAGTAAATGGCCAACACAAAATTAACTCAACAGCATCTTTGGAAGTTCTTTGTCTTATAATGTTAAATCAGGGCTTTTCTTTTGACCTTGCAGATTCTTTGGATGTGTGTGTGTGTGTGTGTGTGTGTGTGTGTGTGTGTGTGTGTGTTTATATTATGGCTTCCACTTTTGAGTTTTTATGGGATTCCTGTGTGTAAGAATGTGTGTGTGTGTGTGTGTGTGTGTGTGTGTGTGTGTGTGTGTATGTATGTGTTTCTTTGGGCTTTTCTTCATTTGTTGGTTGCTTTGTCATATTCCATTTTTTTGTTTTTATTTATCTTATTGTATTTTATTTTATTATTCCTTAGATATCTACTTTGTGTTCTAACAAGAGACAGAAAGGATGTTGATCTGGATGGGAGTGTGGATAGGGACAAATGGGAGAAGTAAGGGTAGGGGGAAATATGATCAGGATATATTTCATGAAAAACATATCTTTTAACAGAGGAAGAAAAGAGTCACATTCATCTGGCACTCTTCCAAAGCTTAGATAGATGATAGCTCCTATTAGAGAACCTAATTTGGGCACCTTGCTAATGTGTGAAACACACAACTGCCAGAAAACCATGACTATCAAACAACAGAAACAGAGTAAGACTGTCCTGGCGACTTACGGGAGCTTTGAAGCCAGGCTTTCACCAAAAGATGGTCTGGGAAGAAGCACGAATATTGAGATTAGTCAACGAAATTTGTTCAACAGAAGAAGTAGAAGCATTTAACAAGATGCACATGCTTACAATCCCCTGTCTACATGGACAGATCATTCATTACCCTAATGACTGACAATCTCTATGAAGAACTGGTGACTGGAGATTCTACTTTGAAGCCCAAAGGTGTTAGGAACCAGATGCATACCCAGCCCGTCTTCAGTTGCTCAGCACCATCAGCCTTGTCATTGCCAGCTGCCAACACGCGCCCCCCTTTTAAAGGTCCCAGCCACCACGGCCTGCTCTCTTGCCCTCTGTCTCTTGCTGTCTCTCTCTCTCTCTCTCTCTCTCTCTTTCTCTCATCCCCAGTCCATGGCAGCCTTTCACTCCCCACCCCTCAATAAATCTTTTGCGTGAGACTTTTTGCATGGTGTGATCTCTGTGGCTTTCCTTGGTTCCCATCTGCCAAGACACTCTTCCTTCTGCTGCTAACCCTAACAAAAGGAGCCTTATAATTTTATTTGTTTATAGGATGCTTCATTGTTAAGAGAGAAATTTACTGGTTTATAGTTGTTAAAGGCCAGTCTGGTCTACACAGTAAGACCCTGTCTAAAAAGGGGAGGGGGAGGAGATCTTTATCTCTTGAAAGTATTATATGACCATTTGTCTGAAATAGGGCAAAGAAATACAAAGATCCACCAAGATACAGTTCCAAGACATGCCCCAACAGACAGAAAAGAATCTCAGATATCAAACTAATGGAAGAAACAGGAGCAAAAGGAAACAATTCCTACAGCACAGAATCTCATGGCATCTGCATTTTGGAACAAGGAATCAATCCATCCACACTTTTGAGTCTGTTGATTCACTAGGACTCAGTAAAATAATAAAATCCAAACTAACTGGTGTGACAAATCACCATACGTTCACCATAGAGCCCAGAGAGAGTCCTAATCATAGACAAGGAGGAAAGGGGGAAGGGAGAAAAGAGAGAAAGAAGGAAAGGGAAGAAATGAAAAAGAGAAAGGAAGGCAAAGGAGATAAAAGGGAGGAAGGAAGGAAGAAAGAAAAAGCAGTAAGTTTTAGAACCGGAAGACAGGTGTTTCAATGTGGAAGCTCCCTTCCTGCCTCTTGTGACCTTGACTCCCTGTATTGTCTTTAAATAGACTCACACAGGTCAAATGCTCTCCTGTAGATAAAATAAGTCGGTGAACTATGAGTCAACAGTGAATTTGTATTCAGAAAATATTTTTGAATTATTGTACTATGATGTATATATTTATGTCTGTGTGTGTGTGCTTGCATGCCTGTGCGCACATGCATAGATTCATGTGTGCATACACACACATGTAAAAGCCAAAAGATAGTGTTAGTTTGTCTTTCTTGGCTGTTCTCCACCTTATTTTTTGAGGCAAGGTCTCTCATTGAACCCAAAGTTCACCAATTCATCGAGGCTGGATGGCCAATGAGCCCCAGGAATCTGCTTGTCTGCTGGAGTTATAGGTATGAGTTACCACAGCCAGCTTTTCAACCTGGGCGCTGGGGACCTGAACTCAGGTTCTTATGCTTGTGCGGCGAGGTTCTCCCCAGGCTCCACCATCTGAATACTATTCAATGTATTTCCCTTTCTCAGTGGTTCCTGGTTTTTGTTTTGAATTTCAAAACAGACTTTCTTAAAACAAACAAAAACACATCCCAGCTGTCGTGTGCGGGTCAGTCTTACAGTATCAAGAGCCTGGTAGAAAGAGCTACAGGGGTCTCAGAGTTTATTCGACCAGCATAGCTGAAACTGAGGGCTGGGAGGGGCTTGCAAGAGTGCAGAGAAGAAGAAGAGGAAGAAGGAGGGTAAGGATGGAGAAACAGGGATAGGCAAGGTGAAGGTCCTCTCCTGTACCTGACACCAGCATGGCATCTGGAGACCTAAAACTAGAGAGTTCAAAATGGCTTCCTAGTAAAGCTTTGAAAGAAAAGGGCCTTTGAAGAGAATCAGAGGAAAATGGTAGTTAGGAGACAACCACAGGTAGGGAAAAGAAATGATTTCTCCAGTCATGTGGACGTTAAAATCCATCCCTGTTTGTCCTGTGTGGTTTACAAAGGCTAGATGAGGAGTCAAGACCTGTGTGGCACTCACACATTGAGACTACAAGGTAAGCCTGTGAACGGTTGACAAGCCTAGTATTAACAAAAGGACAGGGATCCTCCTACAAGAGTCTGGGTAGACTGGGATCCATTCTTCACCCCAGCAGCAGCAGAGGGTGAGGTTGACCAGTTGGACGATGAAACACAACCGAAGATTAACACCCTGGAAATGACCTGGAGACAAGGGACTTATGAAATATTTAATGTCTTTGCATTGGCAAAGTAAAATGTTCTGGTCTTGAGTAGAATTAAGGATTTGAAAATTAGTCAACTACAGTATCTATAAAGTGACCGTCTTTGCATGTTCAAGTTCCTGACTGGCAAATGTACCTGCAGCACACGAGCACTGCTGGGTTTGTATTCCAACTGCTTTGCAACCTGTCATGTGAATAATTATTGTTGGTATTGTTGATTTCCAATCTAGAGCTATCATCATGATGTGTTTAGTAGATGCATCTTAACTACCATGCAGGTGCTTAGAGAGGTAGTGGGGACACAGCAGGGATCAAAGCAGAGAACTTTGCCCTTGAGAGCTTCCAGTGTGGTCTGGACAGATATAAGGAACACCCATAGAGACACCCAAGAGCAACAGGTGCTAGTAAGTGCTTTAGAAGAAATCCTGCAGAGGGCACCAGGGTCTGGGAAGCCCCTCACTCCCATTCCACAAGACCACATTAGGAGAGAGTATCAGAAGATTCTAGAACACCCATGCAGCCTTATGAAACAGCAAACTCCAAGTGTCGAAGGTGCTACCCAGCTGTGCACAAGGGCAGCCAGCTTGGCTATAGCAGAGAAGGAGGTTGGGTGAGAAGCATGGACCAGGATTAGCCTGGGCCATTCCAAAGACCTTCCTTGACTCCCAGTGACAACATGTGGTGCATTAGTGGGGCTGAGCGGAGGATGAACTTGGGATTCAGAGGGAGAGAGTGTCCAGAAGGTTTTATTTTCTCAGACATGACCTTTATTGATGAGGAATAAGGCAGGGGTTCCAAACTTTTGGCATCTCAATACAACATTGTCACCGACAAAGTCCATGCTCGAGGATGGCATGGTAGAATCCTAACATAAAGCTTCGTATTTAGAGTAAGCTTATGATTTTGTACTAAGCCTCCTTTGTGGCTGTCCTCACCTTGAGAGCTCTGGGCTTGACACACCTAGCAGACCACACTCCCTTAAAAACTCATTGTGTTTCACTGTTGGTGTTTGTACGTGGCCCTCTCAAATTTATTACAATAAGGGAAAACAACTTCTGACCTGATAATCCTGTGAGGAAAAGGAGAGTCGCTATAATTTGTCCCTTTTAGGGCACCAGAACACACAAAGAAATTAAAAGATCTGCCCAGAATCATAGAGTAGAGGAGTAGGGGAGAGTAGCCAGATGCTAGGCCCTGGGTTCCCAGGCCTGCAGCACTCACCTGGTGGGGGTGGGAGGAATGGGGCGGGGACAGCAGACTTGGGGACAGAAAGCGCTCCTCCCCACTTCTCAGACAAGGCATGCAAGGACAAGCATCCCCAGGAGAGTGAGAAATAAAAACCAAACAGCCGAGAGGTGCTGCGTGGATGACAGCAGTATGCTAAATGGCAGTAATGTCACCATGATGGAAAGTATTCTGTCACCATGACTCAGCTTTTACAAGGCCAGTTGGGCACTCAGGGCCATCACCCTCCCTGACCACCTCCTGATGATGGAGCTCCTCAGTTCAGCACATCATGTTGGGAGCTAGGCAAGGCTGCTTTTCAGAGACGTTGAGCATCCTTAGCTAGATCTGCAGTGGAAGCCCGCGTACAGGACAACCTATGGCAATGACTCTCTGATGGATGTCCTCTCTCTACCCTGGCGGAGACAATAACAGGGGAAAATAGATAGCCACTGGTCTGTGACAGGTGCCCTCCTCTTCCATCCTCCCTGTCTCTCCCAAGGCTAACAAGCTAGTTTATACATCACAGGAAAATGGCAGCTTTGCATTTTTTTTTAACCTTTGTAAATGCTGATCCCACCCCCACCCCCCTCATACACACCCGCTACCCTACACTGACTCTTCGCTGCCTTTCTGTTCTCAACTAGGACCTGGCTGCCTCTTTTTCCCTTCCAGCTCGTCTCTGCCCTCAGCCAACTAATTTATTGATTGGTCCTCACCGAAAGCCAAATGAAGTTCTCTTTTATTGAGACAATTTCTCAAAGTCTGGAACTTGCAGGCGATGGTGACTTCACCTCGTGTTCTCTTTAATTAATGGAGAGCCACTCGTGGCACAGCTCCGCCAGCCCCCAGCCTGTGCACCTTGCATTTTAATTCCCTGGCTGTGTGCTTTGAGGCTTGGCCGGATGGTAGAGCCACCCGGAATTGCTTCAATCAGAGCTTCACTCGAGAAGTACAGGTTGAGCGAAAACACCCTGTCCCTGACCTTGAGCAAGAGTCTATAGAATGGGGACACAGGCACTAGCTTAGCATGTGCAAGGCCCTGGGTTCTATATTTACCATACAAAGGGAGCATGGGATGGGCCATGGACTCGTGATCTCTTGGAGTACCAGGCAGTTGTGAGCTGCTGACATGGGTGCTGGGAGCTGAACTCGGGTCCTCTGCAAGAGCAGTATGTGTTCTTAACCACTAAAGCATCTCTCCAAGCCCAGGGTCTGTTTTTGGTGCAGCCTCTCTGCCTCTTCCCCCTAGGAACTGTTCCCCCTCCCCGACTGGCAGTGTTTCCTCATTGGTTTATTACGGCTGTGCTCCCAGCATCCAGCCATTTCGTTTGCCTCTTCCGCTTCCTCTAAGCTGTGGTGAGAGCACATGGTTCATGAGTGGCTTCACCAAGTTGGACAAAAAGAACTTGTGCAGATGACTCAACCCCAAGTTGGAAGTCTAGGGCATTAGTATCCTGGACCCTACTTCCCCCTGTCTCTGCCCCCACTCCTGGTTCCCCGCAGCACAGAGGAGAGTGTCTATAATTAAAGTTGGTCTCATTCGAATAAGCCATATACATCCTCTAGTCCTGACTTCTTCCCCTCATGTTGCGCTCATGAGATTCACTCATATTTTATTCATTGCTATATAATATTCTATTATAGAAATAAAGTATGGTGGGTGCACCTATCCTAGTAATGGCAGTTTGGTGTAGTCTAGGTTGGGACTGTTCCAAGCACCGATACTGTCAACACCCCGATCATGTCTCTAATGAAGCTGTGTCCCTATCGGCAGAACACCTGGGAGAGGAGCTGCTGCTGCACCTTAAAGCCAAGTCTGTGGATGGCTGCAGTGTGTGCCGCTTTATTTAGCTTCCACTTTTCATATTCAGTCTAACAAAACCTTAGTTACAACCACTCATCTCTGTGGACCCCTGCTGTGTTCAGACCCTTGTCATAAGCTGTGTCACCGATCACCGTGGCCCTGAAATGTCAGTTCTATTACAGCTCCTATTTTACTGCCGTGGAAACTGAGGCACACCGCAACCTCTCAGCTGAGGATTTTCACGGGCCAATATATGCATAAGTTATACATAGCAAATCTGGCTATCTAGTCAACAGATCGAGCTTCCCTGTTATTTAAAACAGTGGGATTTACTGTGAATATAAGGTAAGATTGCTGAGCATTAAGAAAATGACATGAACGCTTCCACATATATTTAAGTTGTTATATATACTTGGATTATGATGGTGGGTTTTATGTCTACAAAATGCAAAGTTACAGTATGAAATAAAAGAGATCATCCATCCACTCATTTATGTTTCAACAGCTGTTATTGAGCCCCATTCAGGACAAGACTCTTGAGACTGGAACAAGGCTCAGAAACACAGTGCAAATCAAATGGGGAAAAGATTACAAATGAATGTAGGCTGAGACCACTTGTTCGTTCCTGGCTACCCAGTTCCAAAATAATCACACAGAAACTGCAGTAATTAAAACTTACAAGAGCTAGTTCCAAGATAGGCCCCAAAGCTACAGAGAGACCCTGTCTCAAAAGAAAAAAAAAATACTGCTCAGCCTATTAGTTCGGGCTTCCTATTAACTAACTCTTACATCTTGAATTAACCCATTTCTATTATTTTGTATTTTACCACGAGGCTTGTGGTTTACCAGCAAGGTTCCAGCTGGTTGCTCAAGTCTTTCTCCTTGGCGGCTACATGGAGTCTCTTTGACTCCGCCTACTCTCTCTCTCTACATCTCTGTTCAGATTTTCTGCCTGGTTTTCTTCTTTATTAACCAATGGCAATAAAACATATTCACAGCACACAGAGGGGAATCCCACATCAAATGGAGTTTGAAAGCTTAGATTCTTCAGTTTTCTCTAAAACCAACACAAAAACTGCAAAGCAGACTAACAGTTCCTATCCTAGGACCACACATGGAGAGCTACCGGAACAAAGGGATAGGCTGGGAAAGGCGCCCCAGACGTGAGGCAGCCCATATTTTTCAAGGAAAGAGATAAGTTCTCTAGATGGATGAAAAGAGGACAGAATTCACAAACACAGCACATAAAAGAAAAGACCACAGTGAGAACATGATCATTCACGTCATAAGAAGGAGGAGTTAGTGGGGACAAGACGCAAGTGTCAGTCCATTCAGAAAAAAAAAACCCTCAATGCTGAGGATTCATGTTTCATTCTGTGAGTACAAGAGATGGATGATGATAGTTGGAGTCAGGAAAAATGGACTGAGAAGAAAGACTGTGAAAAGATGTTGATGCTTAAAATGCAATCTTATAAAGCAGACACTTTGTGAAAATCCATAGTTGGAGAGAAAAGAGAGGAATCCAAGTCCCCAGGAGGAGAGGAAGCCATGTCCCTGGGAGGAGAGGAAATTAAGTTCTTGAAGGAAAGAAAGTCATGTACCAGAAGGAGAGGAAACCATGTCCCAGGAAGAGAGGAAGTCATGTTCCTAGGAGGAGAGGAAGCCATCATGTCCTGTGGAGAAGTGGAAGTCATCATGTCTACAACAGGAGAGGAAGTCAAGTACTTGGAGGAAAGGAAGTCAAGTCCCCAGGAAGAGAGGAAGCCATGTCCCCAGGAGGAGAGGAAGCCATCTTCCTAGGAGGAGAGGAAACCATGTCCCTGGGAGGAGAGGAAGCAATGTCCCCAGGAGGGGAGGAAGCCATGTGCCTGGAGGAGAGGAAGTCAGGTCCCTGAAGGCAAAAGAACAGAACTGTCAACTGGGGTGGGGAGAAGATTTTAGGGTCCCTGAGGCCTATGCAGCAAAAAATGAAGGAAGAAGAAGGTTTCTTTCTGGCTTCTCAAATAGAAATGGGGATGACAGGGGCCAAGAGAATGAAAGAAATGCAAATAAACCAAGACATTGCCTACCATCAGTAGCTCCATAAGCTCATTCTAACAGCTCCCTAGGGTGGGATTTTCATCCCCCGTAGAGTCATGGGCACCTAGAGTTAAGTCCATGCCCTTGGCAGAAACCATACTCATTCCGCTGGGCCTTGTGTCCACTGGCTCGACCTGGGGAGCCTCCATGAAAAGGCTTCCTATCTGCCAGAGCCACGTGCAGAACTGGTCTGTAGAAGCTCATTCACTGTTTTCTCAATGAAAGGAAGAATGGAGGCATTTTGTTTATCTTATTTGTGGGTGCAAGCTTGTGTGTGCATGTATAGATGTGAGTGCAGGCACGCACGTGCCACAGTTCCTACGTGGAGGTCAGAGGTTAATCTCCATGTCAGTACCTGACATGAACTTAGGTCCTGACTCTTAGGCAGTAAATGCTTTGCCCAGTGAATCATCTCCCCAAACCACGTGAAGACATCTCAAGTAGAAGCTCTCAGGAGCTTGTGGTCACGACCAGGGAATGATGTGTCTTTCTCTAGAGCACATTAGCCTATCTGTGAACTTTGAGCAACAAACCTTCTGTCTCAAAACCTAGCTAATGAATGCACGTATCTCAGCATGTAAGGAGCAAACCGTTAGTGCCAAATGGTTTTTGTGTTTGTCTTACTTATTTTAAATAAGTGCCATGGGACTTCAGAGCAGAGTGAAGTTTCCCTTATTTGAATGTCAGTATCCTGCTCTCTATTATTTCCTCCAATTATGGTGTATAATACTGTGGCATCTGCATTGGCTAATGTTCGCGAGATGACCTAAGGATGAACGACTTCAGCAACCACACTGTTATTTCCTAAAAGAAATTGAGAAACATGATATATGGAGCAAGAATCACACAGAGAACTGTGGGTCATTTTGTTGGTTTTGTTTCAGTGCTTCGTGTGTGTGTGTGTGTGTGTGTGTGTGTGTGTGTGTGTGTGTGTGTGAAGGCCAGAGATTAACCTTGAGTGTTAGTCCACAAAAGCCATCCACCTTGCTTTTTGAGTTAGGGTCTCTCGCTGGGACCTGGAGCTTGCTGCTTAGACTAGGTTGGCTCAGGTAGATCTAGGGAATCTTCCTGTCTCCTCTGCCCAGCTCTGATATAACAGGTGTCTGGGATTAACTGTGCCTGACTTTTTACATGGGTTCTGGGGAATCAATTTGGGTCTTATGACTTAAGCAATAAGCACTTTACTGACTGGGTCATCTCCCAAGCTTCCTTTTCACCCTTTGTGCAAAAAAAATCTATTTTCCAACAAGAGGGGGAAGGTAGCAATAATGAGTGGAGAGGAATGCATGGTTCCTCTGACAGCCCAAAGTATGACAGAGTTCCACAGAAAACTGACAGGCCAGAGAGCAATTGGGACGGAGCTGTAAAGCTTGTCTCCAAAAGCCCACACATATTCCTGCCGAGGCCTACCATTTAGAAACCACGAGATCCAAGGCATATATCTATAGTCTCATAATCAACCGTCACTAAACAGTGTAATAGTAATGGTTCAGAAGGAATAATATCAATAATCCACAAATGTCTACCTAATTCCCCTCTGTAGAAAATAACAAGGAACGCATCCTGCAATGTTACTGCTTAAACTATATCCACCAGTCTATCTCATCTCAGCAGGAAAAGCTTCAGACCGACTTCTTCACTTGTGAAATCTGCAGTTCAGCCTGGCTTGTCCATTAAGAATAACTGAATTAAATTTACCAGATTAAAGATAATCACTTTGCAACCCTATCTGCACAATTGACCCATCATAGAGTCGACACAAGCACAGCTTTTCAAAGTTGTTCAGGCTTGTGGAATTACTCAAGGATACCCCTTAACCTCCCCGCAGCTCAGCCTTCATGCACCTTCATGCACAAACAGTGCTATCTACTATTTATACTGTGTAGATTGCAACAATTGACCCAAACAGTTGTACGCCAAGTAAAACTCTATGCGTTGGGGTATTGCACAGAAGACAGTCTGGTGGTGGTGGTGATGATGATGGTTGTCATCATGGTGGTAATGAGGCATAGACCCACACGTTGAAAAGAGCTTTGTCAGTGAGAGGAAAGAAGGCATATATGAGCAGAGAGAAGAGAACCAATCAGAAGCTCTGAGCAAACAAAGCTGCACAGGGAAAGTCCTGATACAACTAGAAGCCAAGGAAGCATCCTCATTGAAAAGCCTTGGGGTCGTGACAGTGGAAACTCAATTCCAAAGCACCACAACACGTATCCTCGTTAGGTTTCTACATGTGATAAACAGCATGACTGAAACCGGCCTGGGGAAGAAAGGGTTTATTTCCTGAAGGGAAGTCAAGGTAGGAAGTCAGAGCAGGAACCTGGAGGCAGGAACTGAAACAGAAGCCATGTAAGAGTGCTTCTTATTGCTTCTCCCCCCATGGCTTGTTAAGACTGCTTTCTTGTCAGGTGATGGTGTATGCCTTTAATCCCAGCACTTTGGAGGCAGAGACAGGTGGATCTCTGTGAGTTCAAAGTCAGCCTGGTCTACAGCATGATTTCCAGGGCATCCGGGACTACACACACACACACACACACACACACACACACACACAAAGACTGCCTTCTTTTTTATTTTATATTTTTTTTTATTTTGGGGGTTTTAGAGACAGGGTTTCTCTGTGTAGCTTTGGAGCCTGGCCTTGAACTAGCTCTTGTAGACTAGGCTGACCTCGAACTCACAGAGATCAGCCTGCCTCTGCCTCCTGAGTGCTGGGATTTAAGGTGTGCACCACCACCTCCTGGAAAGACTGCTTTCTTATGCGCACCACAGGACCACCTGCCCGGGGTGATTCCACCCACACTGAGCAGGGCTCTCTCACTTTAACAATCAGTTAAGAAAATGCCCTAGGCACTTGTCCACAAATCAACCTGATGGAGGCATTTTCTCAACTGAAGTTTCTCTTCCCAGATGACCCTTGTTTGTGTCAAGTTAACAAAAAAAAATCCAGGACAACACCAAATATTAGATAAGAGACATGCTAGTGTGAAAGGGTTCTAATGGTTGAAATTGGTTTTATGAATCTGTTGTCAAAGAATTAAGACTTTCATGTTAAGTGCATATCTGTATAGCTTGACTTTGGAGGTGGCACCATTTAAAGGTTCCTAAGTGGGAAGGATGTGTTGAGTAAGAGTCCATGAGTGACTGAGATAGAGCTTTGAAGGCAGAGGGTATCAGGAGAGCACCCCCTGGGTTAACACCTATAGGAGTAAGGGGCAACTTTGAGCAACAAAAAGTGATATAGTGACATCTAAGGATTCTGAAGATCCTTAGCGTACCTGTGGGGTACTCTAGAGGTGAGACAGTCCCTCAAAGTTATTTCATTTGAGATCAGGGGCCAGATAGTTGACCTTCCACAGTGATTAGTCACTGGGTATGACAGACCACCTCTAAGACAGAGAAATATCGGGATCAAGACCATGGACCTCTGACCAAGACTAATCCTGAGTGGAGAAAAGCTTAGCCACAAGTAGCCGACTCTCCCTGTAGCTGGGGCAAAATGCCTTGACTTTGAAGAAAATCTGGATATCGTATCTCATGTCTGCTGTATACTGTCACTTGAACTGCTTAGTTGCATTTCCCTCATGGAATATCTGGAATTGTGTCTGCTACCTAGTGTTAGTAACCACCTTGTGTGGGTGGGTGGGTGAGTGGACAGGTGGGTGGGTGGACTAACATGGCAAAATAGAAAAGTTGACATCACTCCCATGTGACTGTCTATCCCCAAGAGTCTTCAGGTCAATGAGAATAGGAAGGCTGGAAGATATATCTCCGTTGGTTTTCTTGGCATCAAGAAAACCACACAGATTTAAGGAGTGGAGAAGAGTCCTTATGTATAATGAACTGGGTATTTCTCAATCTAGAAAAACAAGAGCGTATCTGTTGACTTAGTTAGGGGATTTTATTCCTGTGAAGAGGCACCATGACCACAACAACTCATATAAAGAAAACATGATTGGGGTGACTTGTTTACAATTTCAGAAGTCCAGTCCATTATCATCATGAGGGGAGCATGGCGGCATGTAGGCAGATGTGGTCCTGGAGCTGAGAGTGCTATATCTTGCAGGCAACAGGAAGTTGACTGTAACCTTGGGCAGTATCCTGAGCATAGAAAACCTCAAAGCCCACCCCCACAGGGACACATTTCCTCTAACAAGGCCATTCTCACTCCAACAAAGCCATACCTCCTAATAGTACCACTCCCTATAAAATTATGGAGGCCAATCACACTTACACTATCACACCTGCCCATGCTTTTTATTGGCTGGACTCAACAAGAGGATGATGGAGGCAAGAAAGTCTACCACGGAAGTAAGGAAAGAGGAGGGAGGGTGGACGGCAGATGGTAATAAAATTATCATCACTTTGGTGCGGTGTGTCTCCCAGCTGAACTGTAAGTCAGAAGAGTACAAAGGCATAGGGACCTTTGCCTGTGTTCATTGATTTAAGACCAAGAGCTATGTGCAATACAGGGCAATCTCAGTGAAACATCCATCAAATAAGCAAATGGCTTTTGGCCTGAACCAACTGATGCACAAACATTGTCTAAAGCCAGTAAATGTCATCAGGTAGCAAAGCCTCCTCTGTTCACTTGGTCCCCTGTCCTCTGCTGCTGCTTTCACACAGTAACAGCTGTTGCATAAGTGCCTAGGAGAATGCACAACACCCAAAGCTGCCAATATTTACTCTTTGGTCCTTTCCCAAATAAGCTAGCCATGCACTGCTGTAGAGAGAGAGACAGCTGAAGTTTACATCACTCAGATGGTTAGCCAGGGAACCTGAGAGACATAAGGAGCCAGCCAATCACAAGAGGTAAGTGGACTCCAGTGAGAGACAGTCTCTGAACTCAGGATTCTGTTAAGTGAATGACCTCTACAAACAACCCAAATGAACCTGAAAGGACATCTTTCGATGTCCGAGGGAAACTCCGCACCCATGTACTGCATCCATAGCTACAAACAGTGGTACCAAACCTTGAAGCTTCACCCAAGTTGTTTCCAGAGATCATAGTTAATTAATCATGGAGACTTTACAAGGTAAAAAATATAGTGAGATCCCCGGCACAGTTCTGTCAAAAAGAAGTCTCCATTTTCCAGACTTTCTGAACACAGAGAATAAAGAGGGGCAGCCATGTTCTGGATGCCCCTTGCTCACCAGGACCTTCACATTACAGAATCCTTCATTTGGGGATCTTGAGGTTTGGAATTTTCTGCAGTACTGAGAGTGGGACATGGGACCTTATGCATGCTAAGAAAGCAGTCTAATGCCCTCTGTCCAGCATCCTAAGTAGCTGGGATTGAAGGTTTGTGCCACCAAGTCCTGCTCCATCTTGGTTTGAATTCTAACCTGAACCCCTCTTCCCTTCATGTTGCACTTGGAACCACAGACTCATGCTAAGCACCGAATGTTTGGGGGACATGAAAGGTATGTGGTTTGTTTGCCCAGTGTCCTCACTGTAGCAGGGAGAGATGGGATCCTGCCCACAGTTCAAGTCACTGAAGCCCCTTGGGCTATGTCTGCTCCTGGAGTTCTCAATTCCCTGTTAGCCCCTGATGACTCTCCCTGTTGGCTTCCCTTCTGGTTTCTCTCTTCCAGGGGTCCCCTCCTGCTCTAACCTCCAACCTCATGGGGCAGTCCACTCCACAGAACCTACCAGAACAACCACAGACACGTGACAGCCTAAAACTATATGCTCCTGGGAACACGGTTTTGCACCCATTAAGCTGACCTCACGGACACCTACAAGAAGCCAGTTGCAAATGGGAGTCTTGCAACCAGAGTGCGGAACTGAGTCCTGACTCCAGAGCAAGGCTTTGCGCTGGCTGCACACTTTATTCGCCCCTCCTGGTAACTCTTCATTAGGGTGAATGAATATTCCCTAATGCCCTGCTCAATTCATAGACCGGGGAATCACACACACTGTACTGTGTACATTGTATTACTGCTAACCTGCGGTGGATGAGAACATTTTGTACGCTCAGCTTATTATTGGATGTTTCCTCACATTGCCAAATGTAGCAGAAGTAACATTATTAATATTTCATTCGGAGGAGGCAGAATCGGGAGTGTAGAGGACTCATTCTCCGCACAGAGGTGAAGCAGATGAACTGGCTCAAAGATGCACGTGGGCAAACTCCAGCGGCTTTACCATGACCCCAGCAGGTCCTGCTTGCAGCCCAGTTTTGATTGCCTTCGAAGGATAAATTGCATGAAGGGTATCTCCAGCACTGCGGGGTTGTCTGCTGTCGAGAGGGCTAGGAGACGGCTGTAATGACGCTAAAAGTCTCACATAATAAAAAGATCTTCTCATGTCTGTAGGTAAAATAAGCAGATAACGCGGTGCTTAAATTAGATCCGATCCCCCCACCTTGGATTGGCAGCATGCAGATGAGGCTGGCACCACACAACCGCCGAGTAAAATTGGAGCAACTGCAACGGCAGCCTCCTTCCAGGCACCCTGGTCATTTGTCCATCCTTAAAAAAGCAAGAGCTGAGATGGTGGGACTGTGACTGGAGAAACGCCAGGCCTTCCGAGCTCAGCCGACACCCAAGCTTATGAGAAGGCCACGGAATTGCTAGTCAGTATTAATTCCCACCTGATCGCCAGCTCCACCCAGCATCTTCTGCCGGTGCAAGTAGATTGCCTTACCCAAATGTGTCTCTCACAGGAGGACATGGTCAGTTGGTCCAGATTCCGTTTCAGCAGTCACTGAGGAAATTGATATGCTAATTCTGGTGCCATCCTGGAAAAAAAATTTTTAGCTAAGGAAAGCTTTGTTGGAACATAAGCAAAAATGCCTTTTAGAAGCTAAGACAGCAGTGTGGGATTTGGGAAATAAAAGGCATAAGAAAAAAAGCGTGGAAATCATAATTACCAGCCCAGGTCATCCTTATCAGCCTGGGAGGCTTAGGTTTGAGCCCTTTCTAAAGTGTATTTTTCAATGCTGAGGTGCTGGCCTTGGAGACAAGGGTTTGCTCACAAAGTTAGGATAAGAAATGAGTGTCTCTAGTTCAGAAACACATGTAGTGGCGTCTTTCTACTTTGGAGTTATTGGTTTTCAGTTCTGAAGGTATGACCTACCAACAGGACCTCAAGGGAGGTCTGGCTTAAAACCAAGCTCTTGCAAGGTCAGCTCGGTGGAGTGCGTGTGTATGTATGTGTGTCTGCATGCACGTGCGCATGTGTACTAGCACAAGGGTACATGCACACACCTGCACATACATATGAAAACTAGAGGACTACCTTGGACGCGGTTCTTTTCAGAATCGATCTACTTTGGTTTTGTTCTGTTTTTCTGAAACAGGGTCTTTCACTGGCCTACAGTTGGCCAAGTTGGCTAAGTTGGCTAAGCCAGCTGGCCAGAGTTGCATGGATCCACCTGTGTCTGCCTCTCCAGTGAGTGCTGGAGATGTGGAGTGCATTCTTCCACTCCCAGCTTTGTTATGTGGATTCCAGGCATCAGATTCAGGTTCCAATGCTTGCAAAGCAAGCTCTTTACTGAGATGCTTCCCCGGACCTTGATGCCCTTTTTGTGTTCACAAAGAAAAACAAGAGACTTGAAAAGAAGTGAGCCTGTTTCCATTTCATGGAGCACAGGAAACAAAGCCTGGCTTCCTCTCCAGTGTTCTAGTTTATAGATAGTTTGCTGCCATAGTGCTGCTCAGATTTAAGCCCCTCACAGTAGGAGGCCCATTTCAATGGCTCAGAGGAAGTGTCTAGGAGCAGTGACATTAGTGGGAAGTCAGACCTCGGGCTTGGGAAGTTGTGACGTGGAACCCTGAAAGTTCACTGAACACATCATTTTCTGGCTAAACTTCTCTCCAACAACACAGTAGAATTGCTTTCCGCAGTGGTTCCTGGGGGAAGCCCCCTTACTGACCACTGAGGGTCTTTTGAAGACCTTCATTAGGTGATATGCCCACTTGCCCAAAGAAGTGCGCATGTGAAGCCCAGGTTTGATTCTGAAGCAAGACTCAAAGGGAACCAAGAGCGACTCTCTGGAAAGCACCTTCCCAGCCAAAGCAGTCCTGTGGCAGCCCCCTGGCACTTCAGATACCTGTGTCCAGATGGACACTTTGACCTTGGCCATAGATGCCCAGGATCTCTTTTGTCCATGCTGAGCCTGGCCTTATCTAGAATGCCTCAGAATAGCGGGAGGGGGCAGCCATCTGCTATGGGAGGGGTTGGCTGTGGGTCCTCTCAGGAGACAGGTGGTCAGCAGCAGGGAGACCCACTAGGTTGAACTAATCTGAGGCCAGGCTGACTGAAGCTCCCAGCAAGGCTACGACAGGTGCAGAGGGTGGAGAGGCGGCAGCACAGAACTGGGTCACTCTCAGTGTGGTCCTCAGTGAAGTTTTTCAACCACAGACTTGATAGCACCAGAAAAGTCAGCACCCCAGGAGGCAGAGAGAGGACCAGGGACTTCATGTAGAAAGGGGTGAGGGAGTACTGTGGAGAGAATACTTGTACCGGGATCGCTGTGCTCAACTTAAGGTCTAAGAAATGGGTGTGTATCCCAGAGGTTTCTTCTGGGAAGTAGCTGTAGTTTTGTATAATGTGAAGTGACCCCTGGGGCTGAGGACGTTAGGAACAGGGAGTATGGCTATATTTTCCATCTCTGGTCTTTAGGGTGACCTGAGACACTGAGGAGGACTCCAGGATAGCTTGACATGGAAAGCCATGGGTAGGCAGCCCCAGCTGTCGGACCCATTCTCTCTCGACCTCAGTGAAGCCACTGATCCCTGCAAGCCACATCTGCTTGTCTATAAAGTGAAGGGGATAAACCAGTAAACATCTGTCTCTTGGCTTCCAGGGGGAAGAGCAAAGACATGGAGCCTGGCCTGGCGCCACAGCTGACACACACAGTGACCACACAGAGGACATGCCAGCTTCCCGCCACCCTGGATGGCAGGGACTGGTTATTTCATCCCCTAGATTCTGACCCAACTTTACTGCCTCCCACCTTCTCCCACCTCCACCACGAAATCCAGTCCTAGCCAAAGCCTCAGAGCTTGCACTGCCTGCATTAGAAGTTCAGACATGAACTTCCCTCCACACTCTACACGGAGAAAGGAAATGCACTCAGCAAAACTGACCACGCTAGCAGAGAGGAAGGCGAATGTTTAACCTGAGGTCGAAGGCCAGTCCTTCTGAAAACGCCCAGTTATCTTTTCCAGAGACAACCATGTGTTAAATGTAGAGAATCAGATTGAAACAGGTCCAGCCCGAGTGTCCACCTGGTCCCCTTCCTGAGACCTGGAGCACTTGGCAGCAAGGTCATGCAAGGAGCTTTGGACACAAGTGTGTCAACAGCTCTGCTGAGCTGACCCCATATTGACCTTGACCGAGTCCAGTTCTATAGCCGTCCGCAGAAGGGGGTGATGGAGCACCACTCTTCGGCATAGTCTATTTAAGGGCAATGGAGCTGCATTTGCAGGTTCCAGGGGCCTTCATTAACTAGCCATTAATGAGGAAAACATCACTGCCCTGCCTATGGACCAAATCTGAAAGGCTTTTGAGGTAGGAGGTAGAGAGGCTTTTATGAACAACCTTCATGTTTGATTCTTCCAAAACGGATGAGAAAAGGGTAACAGAGCAAGTCTCAGAAGCAAAATGTCGAAATGAGCATGCTGTGACTATTCTTTCTCCCCCGATCCTGTCTCTGTTCATTCCTCCATGCTCTGTGCTAACGCGTTGTGCTAGCATGTTCCTTCTCTGGACTGCTCAGCCCACACTTAATGAATGCCTGACAGGAGCCGAGTACTGTGGAAATCCGACGGTGAGGGAGGACAGACAGTACTGGTCTGAGTAAAGTGTATTCTATGAGAGACACGTCGTCTACAGGGGAACATTTTAACTGTGGATTGTGCATGAAGAAGAGTTTTCTAAAGGGAAAGAGGGTGTGGACGGAGAGAACAGTGTGGGAATGGAAGGACAGCCTGGAAGGTTAGGAAAAGTTCGTCTCAGAGCCCCGTTAAGCCAAGCCCTGTATTCTGAGGCAGGCTGAGGAGTGTTGAGGAGTGTTAGACACTGCAAGAGACCAAGTCCAAAAGAGGCAGGACCAGAGGGAGTCAGGCTTTGTGCCTTGGAAAACGTCGTGTGGAGAAAACACACTTGCTCTTAGGTTTACCACTTACCCTGAGGAGTTAAGTGAAACCAAACCTTATTCCATCTGTTTGGAAGCACAGTGTGAGCACAGAATACCAGGCAGTAACAGCTCTGGGGCTGGCAGGTATTCAGTATTGACTAATTTATTGAACAGAAATTCTTCCCTTGGTGTCTTAGAGAGTAATAACGCTGTGGCTTTGCTCTCTCCCAGAACCCTGATGTCTTGGAAAAATGTCAGCTCCCCAGGAGTAAACAGCCAAGATAAAGACAGGAGGGTGACATCTCAATAGCACCCCTCCTTACCTCCTGTGACCCACTCCTCGGACTCTTACCAGATGTCTGCATCCACATCCATCCAGATGTGACAGTCGGTCCCGTCGCTCACCCTCTTTTCCACTACAGACATCACCCATGGCTGGGTGCCTTCACCACCTACATGCTCCATCTGGTTTCCTCCTCACCACCCCTCTCCTGTCTCAGACCCACAGGTCTTCAGCTGTCTTGACCGTCCACTGGCATGGCTGACTCTAGACACAGATCTTTTTAATGTCCTTCCGGTTTCTGCATATGAGTTGGACTTAAGGAAGAGAACGAGAGTGGACAGTAGAGAGATCAGACAGTGTCGGAGAGCCAAACAAAGACAACGACGGTGTCAAACACAGCAGTCGGGACGCAAGATGTGATCTGGATTTTGGATGGATGTATGTATTCCAGGAATAGGAATTACTAATTTACTGCATGACATACGTGAGCGGAAGAAAGGAGAGTCAGCAAATTCTCCATGGTCATATTATCACATGGGTAGTGCTGCCGTTCCACGCTCAAGACTTGACAGGCTTGACCAGCCAACCTGCCAGTGCTTGTAGGGTGCCATCCTCAAGGCTTTCCAGATTCTAATATATGGGCTTTCTAAATCATCAGTTCTCTCTGTAGGAAGCATGCTGTGTAAAACTGGCTATGTCAGAATCCAGTCATCCAGAAAGGAAGGCTGTGGTTCAAGGCCCTGCAAGAGGATACTAGCAAAGGGTCTAAATAGGCACAAATCAAGTCCAGTAATAGATACAAAGGAGAAAACACCATTATGAAGCAGCTTATTCTAAGAGTGCAAAGTTGGTTTAGTGTTCTAAATTCAGTCAGGATAATGTGCCGCATTATCAAATTATACCATCATCTCAACAGAGGCAGAAAACGCATTTAATAAAATTCAATACCCATCCACAAAAATAGGCATAACAGAACTTCTTTAATAAGTATCAACCAAAACAAAGTCTGTGGCTGCCAATTTTGTTTTTATTTTCTTTACTAAGCTTTTTCCCTTGCTTTATTGCCCTGGTGTCAGACCTCTGTTTCAACGCTGAATAATAGGAGGAGGAGGCCATCTTGCCTCATTTCCACCCGAGCAGGAAAGAAGCACAGCCTCCTCCCCACCTAAGCTACACTGGTTCTGTTTCAGTCAACAGTGGACCTCACAGGAGACTTTGCAGCCATAAGATGACGTCACCTAGTGAGTGGCATCTTTGTCATCTCAGTTTGGGTCAGTGCGCTCCAGGAAGTTCACACGTGATCACAATGTGTGAGAATGCATTCTCATAGCATGTCCCTGTGTGAAGGGACACATGACTGCACGTCATGACTAGATGACCAAAATTAGGACTGATATGAACAAGGGCCACTGAAGACAGAGAGCAAGTGGCACCCCATCCCCATCTACTGCTGGAAGGGAGGAAACGGAGACCGCTTTCATTTCCCGGTCACCCAGGCCTGAATAATCACCCAGAAACTATATTAATTACTACAGTGTTTGGCTGATGACTCAGGCATACTTCTATCTAGCTCTCACATTTTAAATTAACTCATTTCTTTTATTTTATATTTTACCACAAGCTTGTAGTTTTTTACTTCTTGTTTCTTGGGCAGTTATATGGTGTCTCCCTGACTCCGCCTTCTTTCCTCCTCTATCTCTGCTTGGATTTCCCACCTTGCTATATTCTGCCCTGCCATGGACTGAAGCAGCTTCTTTATTAGCCAATGGTAATAAAGCATTCATAGGATACAGAGGGGAATCCCACATCAGAAGGGCCTTGCAAATACCGTCTGTATCTGAACCTATCCACACTCTAGGTCCCCATAGCCTCCTCTCCTTTAGTCGGAAGACACACAGTATCTTCCTTAAAGTATATGCAAATGTTGATGGCAGTGATATTTTAGTAGCCCAAACTGGAAACAACTTGGTAGTAAGATTATCAAACTAACTATGCAAATTTCCATAATGTAATGGGACTCAGAAATATAGACATTAAAAGATTGCTGTCCATACAGCAAACACAAAATAAATACATAACCGATAATATTAATCCCATAACACATTAGCTGGTTTATCAGATAAAGAAAAAATTCAAGGACAAATAATCTTAGAAAGTAAAAGCAATGTTATTGAAAACAAGCTGGTGAGTTGCCTGACCAATGAGTGGCTGTGGCTGACACTGGTGGTCTAGAACCCAGGACCAGGAAAATCAACAGCTTCATCATAAGTCCTTCAGTCTGTTCTAGACACTGTTGATTGCAACATAAAGCAGCTGACAGCAGTATGTACTTGGATAGACATTGTGGAGTTTCAGAAAAAACTTTGTTTATAAAAGCCTCACCAACATGGCTGCCTAAACATGACAGAAACAAGAATAACTCCAATAGACATGCTAACACATAAGACAGAGAGCCCACAAAGGCCTAGACCAAGAACTACAGGCAATAAAAATGCTGAGACTGAAGAAATAGTCTTCCCCATAGAAGAGTACAGCAGCCAGTTATCCGACACCAAATGATGGGCCCTGAAAACATACGCGTATAAGTACCATTATATGGACAAAGCAGGCTATACTTATGTATTTAGGAGTGTGTGTATATGTAACAACAATTAAAGAGAACGGGGTCATGAATTCAAAAGAGTGTTGGGTACATAAGAGGGGTTGGGAAGAGAAAGGGAAAGTAGGAGATGTGATTTTAATCTCAAAAAATAAAAATAAATGATAATTTAAAATTTATTTCTGAACACTAAAATCTGTTTATGACATGTTCACCTGCCATGAACAATTGTTTGCTTTATCTTTCTTCAATTGGGGGGAAAGCGTAAAGCCTAATCCTTGGCTCAAGGGCTATTAAAAAAAAAAACAACATACTGCTCTGCGACCTGTGGCTCATCTGCCCGAGCCTAGAAGACCTAGCACAGGAGACCTGCATCATTTGCAGCAGAGACAAGCAGAAGGACAATCAGTGGAGATGAAGGATCAGATGCAACAGGGGCAGATCCTGGGATAGAGCAGATGAGCAGAGTCAGCGGAGGGGCTTGCCAAGACATGAGGATTCACACTCACTCCAGGGATGACTGGACACAATTCAGATTCACCCCAGGGGTGACTGGACACAAGCCCACACCTAGATATCTCTGCTGACAGAGTAAAACTCCAGAGATAAAGGGCAAGCTCCTAATTGCTCTCCTGAGAACAAAGCGCTTTCTGTGGCTAGACTTGAGAGTCAAATTTGACTCAGACTTCTCCTTGGACACCCAAGTACAAGAAGTCCCAGAGAGCACCTCAGGTTCTCCAGAGATGTACCATGATCAAACAAATCTCGACACAGATAAAGCCCTGGAGAGATGAATAAGAACACAGGAGACACCTTTGGGTATGCCAGGAGGAGCCTGAGAAAGCTCGCCAGGACCAAGATGAGCTGTTTCCAACATGCACCATGGTGATGAAGGTGATAAGACAGGGCTCAGGTCAACCCTAACATCACCTCACCACACACACCTTACCGTCAAATCAGTTTTCTCCACACAAGATGACAGTGTGCTTCAGAAAGGCAATGAAGACTGCTAAATATTAATTCATCCAAACCATTCACCCATCATCTTTGCCAGCAGAGAGTGGGCATGTGATAAAACTCGGCTGACGAAGTATTGGGTAAAACTTCTAGAAGGTGTCTGGACAAGGTTTTCCTTGGTGATAAAAGAAATCCCTAAGAGAAGAGGGTTCTTTCCTCTTTACAATCACGTCATCCCTGAATCCCAAGAAGCCAGGAACCGGGGGTCCCACCTACAGCCTTGGGGAAGAGCTGAGGGACAGCTGCCAGTGTGCAAATGGTGGAAAACCAGAGCACCTGGGGCTGTGATCGCATCTGAGCGTCCTCATTAACCCGCCTCTGAACCAGCCTGCCTCCAGAATTCCTGGTACATGAGAAAATAACCCTTCCCTCTGTTTAAGTCTCTTCTCATTAGGTTTTCCGTTGTTTCCAACCAAGAGCACCCAACCAACATAAGGCATAAAGTGAGACTGAACAGGGGTGGAAAGATGGTTCAATAAGATGGCTCCTTGCTCTTGTAGAGGACCCAAGTTTGGTTCCACATCTGGCAGCTCACAGCCACCCTATAACTACAGCATCAGGGACTCCAGCTCCCTCTTCTGGCCTCTGTGGATACCTGCATGCAACATATAGGAAAACACACACACACACACACACACACACACACACACACACACAAAGGGATGAAGAGACTCTAGTGCTTTGAAGGGAGGTGAACATAAACTTTGGGCCTCTTTGGGCTAGAAAGTCCAGATATTCAAGTAAACATAGTTAAAACTCAGTTAAGGAGAAAGAATCATGAGTGAGTTGAAGGCAGACTTTCCTGCGGCCGCTGAACTCTGGAGGAACACAACAGTTGTATAGAACAGGTGTCTGCTGTGCATGTGGGCTGTGCACAAAGTCCGATCCACTGAAGTTAGGGAAACGGTTCTTGGTAAAAAACACCAAGACCTCTCAGGACCTCTCTCCACTCTGTTCACCCACAGCTCCCAAGAGCAACCAGAAGATTCCCTACACTCTGCACCATAGGCACCAATGACATTCTTACCACATTCTGACCTCACAAGAGCAACTCCTAAGGATCGGGAATGAGATGGGAAGGTGCCAGACCACCGCCATTGAACCAGACCCCTGAGTATTCCCCTCCAGTGCATCTGTCAGCAGGCAGATAATCTCAACGCCACTCCGCTGAGGATATTCTGTCAGAGCCACACGTTGGGGCAACATCTGTCAGGGTCCAGCCTCTCTACAGGTTTGTACATTCCAGGGTAGGGAATGTAGAAGTATTAGACAGAATAAACAGAGATACAAAAGAAATACAGAGACACAGGACAGTACCGGGAGGGCAATCCAGTGAATACTGAATTCACCCGAGTTCATTTCTTACCATCTTTAAATACCCCAATCCAAAAAAGGGGAAGAAAGCAAAAAACATTTTTATCATGATACAAGGAACAAACAAAGTGATTACCATCTTCTTAATACCCAAGACACCAAGTATCCACACCCTAGGTCAAGATATCCTCCTAGTAGCCACACCTTAAGTTAAATCTCCTGCCCAAAGCCTTGAAGGAGCAAGATTAGACCTGAACTCTCTGATCTTTAGTCAAGGTGGAGTAGATCCACTTCTGTGGCCCTCACAGTGTTCCAGTCACAGCTCACACCATCAGAACTTTTATTAGACAGGGAACTGGAATTTTCCTCCCAGGGAAGTCCCTTGTGGAGGTACCAAAATCCTTAGGACAGCATGGTGTCACGGATAGCACATGAGCCCAAGTGAACACAATTGGTGCTTAGAAACCAATAAGTAGAACAATTTCTCAACATCAGGGGCACATTTGAGCTTTTTTTAAATTAGTGTGGACTGGAACCTAGCAGGTGCCATTACTGACCACTCACGGACGGTGTCTGTGTATCTAAGTGATGAAGACACGTTTGCTAGGAAACGGTAGACGTGGCTCACATGTGCAGACAAGGGAACACTAAGAAGCCTGAATTCCTCAGTATAATAGTTCTTTTTAAGTTCCTGTAGTGACCTCAGCCAGTGTGCAGGTCAGATCCTGGGTCTGTCTGACTGTCTGTCTGTCTGTCTGGTTTCAAGTCCCAGGTCTCAACAAGTGTGATCTTTTTTTGTGTCCTCTCCAACCGGCCTCTAGTTTATTACCACAACTGCCATTGATGTTTCATTGAGATCTGGAAGTAACTCTCTAAAAAGCTAGGCATGGCTGAGAAACACAGCAACACGCCCTGACTCCAGGAACAAGATTTGAACAATAAATCCACTACTGTGTGTTAAGGGCCATCTGCTCTTTTGATCTGGTCTTGACTATGTGTGTCTGCCTTGCTTACTCTTTCTGTACTCCCAGCTTGGCTGTACGGTTAGGCCTCCTGCACTTTCTTAGCCTCTTCTTTATTTCTGTTCACATGAGTCAGTTGGCTCAGCACACAGAAACACTTCTTCGTGTCTCCTCCTACATGTGCAGTAAATGCCATAACATCGGCCATGGTAAAAGTACTGACAAACCCAGGAACCTGAAGATCCCGGAGTTTCCACAGGAGGAGCGGCAGGGACAGGACACTCCCCAGAAGAGGGGAGATAGCTTGTGGGCCAGATATACACATACAGCAGCAAACAACAAAGTGAGCCCATCTCCAGCAAAATGAAAATGGAAGACTAACATCCAAAGTTCTCCTCTGACTTAGACAGAGGTATCATGGAATGTGTGCACCCTCACTCACACACACACACACACACACACACACACACACACACACACACACATGCACACACATGTACACACGCACATACATGTGCACATGATATGGAAAGCTTGACTAGATCCAAGCTCCAAAGATCAACTTTGTCATTGGAATAGCTGACAGTAACTGAGTATGTGCAGTGGGCGGCATTATGCATTGTTGATGGGTGGAGCTGATATAGCACCTGCCTAGCATGCACGCAGCCCTGCATTAGATCCCCAGGGCTGCATCACACCAGGTGAGAGAATGCATTCTTGTAACCGTAGCATGGGGAGGTGGGGACATGAGGACCAGAAGTTCAAAGTCATCCTCAGCTGTATACTGAGTTCAATACTTGCCTGGGATACATAAGGAGAGGGAAAGGGATCTGTGTTAGTTTTCTTAAATGTAATAATAGTGTTGTAGCTATATTAGAGAAATGTATTTTCAGGAAATACATATTGCAGTATTCATGGATAAAGTGTCATTTTGCCAGCAACTTACTTTCAAGCAGTTTAGGTAAGAAATCACCAGTGTAACGAGAGAAACCTACATTATGCATAGGCAGACAGCACACATCCCTGTAAGTAGAGCAAATGAATCAAGCTGTCAACAGTTTGAAGGTGGGTAAAGGAGATCCGTGGGATATTACACTACTGTTTCAATTTTCCTAAGCTTTTAAGTAAACTTGCATAGGAGAGGATAGAATAGTGACTTTAAGAATCTGAGGGAGGAGCTGGAGAGAAGGCTCAGTGGTTAACAGATCATTGAAACTTTAGGAATATCACCTAATATTTCTGTTCTCTTGTATTCTGTTTTCTTGTATTCCTTTTCCTTCCCTTTTCTATCGGCCCAACCAGTAATCTAATGAAACCTTAATTGTCCACACTCATGAAGTCATGCACCCACACCCCATCCCAGCTGCTTGGTGTTTGTCACTTGCAGACCACACATACAATGTGAGCTCTTGTGCTTCCAACGGAGCTGAAAGTCCCACCCCTTCTTAGTGCCATCGCCATTTATTTCAGATGCTCCCCTGATGGCTGTGACAGAACCTGACAGAAGCAGTGTGAGGAAGACGATTATTTTGACATGCAGTCTCCAGGGGCACAGTCCATTGTGGAAAGGAAGACATGGTGTCCAGGGAAGCTTAATCCAGGGTGGTGAGATCTCCATGGCATAGAGAATCAGGAAGCAGAGAGCTCAGGCCAGAAGCAGGGGAGTCAACAACCCTCAAAGACGGCCCTTAGTGGTACACACCAGTCAGGCAGGTCTTGATATCTTTAATCATATATATGAAGTCGTATATGTAAATAGATACATCTACTGACACCTTTACATAGCAGACAATTTCCTCAGATTCCTTTGGAAAGACGTATATATTTTTTGTGTACATGTTTGTGCCCAGGGTTGCATCACGTGCATGCAGGAACCAACAGAGACCAGAAGAGGACATAAAATTCTCTGGAACTGGAATTGTAGATGGTTGTGAGCTGTCATGTGAGTGCTGGGAACTGAACCCTGGTCCTCTGTCAGAGTAGCAAGCTCTGCTCACCGCCGAACCATCTCTTCAGTCCCTCCCTCAGATTCTTACACTCAGCCCAAAGACTCCACAGCCTCCCAAGCCATCACCACCAGCTGAGAACCAAGCATTCAAATACGTGAGCCAATGGGAAACATGTCACATTTGAGCCACATCATCATCATGATATGATAGCTCAACACATTATCCATATGTATGATGATTTTGATAAAAACTGTCTACCATGCTGCCAGGCATGTAGAAGAATGGTACACATAATCGCACATTGTTCATAACATTTGATAATGATAACTAACAATGGCGACTCATTTATGCATGTACTATACTTTTATTGTTATTTTACAGTCCTACTTATTTTTTAAGACTTACTATAAAATGGTATGTCATGTTATACCAGCTAGAAGTACACATTTCTTCCACAAGCTATGTCTGCGTGCAAGAGGCCATGTGACATTCACAAACCACCAAACCACCTCATAAACGCCTTTCTCGGGATGCCTCTCCACCATGAAGCAATGCATGCCTGCATGAGAACACATGTGCGGATGCACACATTTGCATATATGCTCACTTGCATCCACACACATACGTTTCCAAAGACAGACTACTTCAGCACCTACCATGCTTTTAAAACAAGCACAGAATTGTTTTAAACATTCCAGTGGGTGTTACGTGATTTCACTTTGTTACTTTGTGCACATTCCAAAAGGACCTCTCTGATAGTCACAAGGATGCTACATCACACCCAGAGGTGGGCAATGGGTAGTTATTTAGATAGCCCAGGGGAATGTGGTCCTGGCCCTGCAATATTTCAGCTCTTTACACTCACTGGAGTTCTAATCTGTCGATCATCCTGAAGGCTGTTTTCTGTAGGTGTGGCTGTTTTCTGGGAGCTTCAGTTTGTGCTGCTTATGAGCAAGGTTCAGGGTGGGACCCTAACACACAGCATAAAGGAAATCGGGACAATTAGCGTCCCCACTCCTCGCCATTCCTTCATATGTGACACAGAGCACAAGAACCCATTCCCTCTATCTAACTGATCCTGGGCTCTTGTTGCCCCAACTTCACAATCCACCACCTCCCGCCCCTGTCACCGGCCACCCACCCACTCGCTCCATCTCCGCTCTTCCCAACCCCAGTAACTTTCATTCTGTGACCAGATCCATTTTATTCTGGAATGCTCTTTTTTTCCATTGTTGTTTAGATAGTAGGTAATTTTTCTTTGACCACACCGCTCCAACATTTAATTACGAATAGATCACATAATTTCTTTACGAGTTAAAAGTCTTCTATTGCCTCTTTGTTATTTCATCATTTCTGATTTTTCTTCTATTGGAGTTTATGGTTTCATTACAGGTAACTTAGGTATTGCCAATGCCTGTGAGTATTCTGTAGAAATGGGGGGGTTCACCCCTCAGAAGGCATGGATATGTTTACTGCCTCAGTTTTCTTTTCTCTGCCCTCTATTTCTCTATACTAGGTGGATCCAGTTCTGAGATAAGCATGCTAAACTTCCTGCTACAACTGTAACTTAAACAGACTCTCCTTTCTTTTAACAACACTTTAGTTTGCGTGTAAGTTACAAAGTAATGTTATATGTCTACATTCTATATTAATAACTTACTCACTAGTTGTACTTCTTGCAGAAGATCCAAGTTCAGGTCCCAGCAGCCCCACACACACACACATGCAAACATGAGTACACATGAGTATATGCACACAACACACACACAGAAGAAAAATTTAAAAAGAAAGTGCCAAGTAGTGGGTCATTGTGTGTGTGTGTGTGTGTGTGTGTGTGTGTGAGAGAGAGAGAGAGAGAGAGAGAGAGAGAGAGAGAGAGAGAGAGAGAGAAAACAAGCGCACGTGTGCGTGTGAGTACAGATGTTCAGAGGCCAGAAGAGGGCATGAGATCCCCTAGAGCTGGAGTCACAGCTGGCTGTGAGTCACCCAATGTGGGTGGGGAAACCAAACTTCAGTCCTCTGCAAAAGCAAGCGCACTGAGCCATAAACGGAACCTCATCTGGTATATTTTTAAAGACATAGATTCTTTAAAAATGGCCACAAAAAGAACAAAAAATAGTAATTAGTGATTATTCTATGAGAGGAGGGGCAGAAGCATGAAGCTCTGCTGGTTAAAGTGATCGCCCTTACAGAGCGGACCGGGGAGGGGGGCCAAAGCCGACAGCCAACCCTTTATCACTTGATTTCACTGTTGATCTGCAGACGAATACATGTGATGGCAAACTTGATCTGGAACATCCAGTCTCTAGGGGGAAGCTCTGGGCAGCACAGGAGGCAGAGGACACTCCGGGCTGCTCACAGTGAAGAGGAGGGCAAATACAAGTGGTTGTCAGGACTCTCTGAATATCTGGGCCTGTGTCACTGCATGGTGTGGCCTTTATGTGAGAAGCCCACACCACTGAGGTGACTGCTCATGGGCCGTGAGCCACATTACTACCGAAGGCTCTGTGCCCCTCCTCCCCAGCGTCCTGTGTCCATGAAAATTCTCTGGCATGGCATCACATGGAATGACAGAATTTCCAGATGGAATGACAGAATTTCCAGAAACCTCCTTTAAAAAGCAAAACTCTGTGCTGTTCATGTATCCTCTGCCAAGCAAGGCAAATGCAGCTAAACATGGCTCAAACGTGAGACTTGATCTTCTCACAAACCCAGTGGTGCAGGGGAAGCTGTTTCCAGTAGGTTCTGGCTGATTCCACCATGGTTCTGTAGTTCCGTAGTGTTTGGCCCCCCACTTCTCTGGGCCTTATTCCAGGCTTCACCTCCTCATATGTAAAGTAGCCAAAAGCAAGAAGGAAATTGAGGGGCTCACCACAGAGGTGTCTTCTCTTTCCTTCCTATCCAGAAGGCCCAGGAGCCTTCACTTTGTCTCATGGACTGAGACTGAATCACATACCTGAGCTGAAAGGGAAGCAAGTGTTGTGCCGTTAACCTAGCCCATCTTTCTTGCTCTTCTTTTAAGGCAACAGGACCCTGCTGTTATAGCTGAGGTTACCTCCTGAGAGCCCAATTCCAAATCCTATCACCTTGAGGTTAGGACTTCAGTACAAGGCTTTGGGGAAGTGCTCCATCCATTCTGTGACCCAAGGTCATCAGAATCAAGTTCCCTAAGCATCCCGTAGTAAGATGGTGTGGGCCTCTCGCCCTGCCAGGCTTCGCATTGACAGACACTCCTTTATGGTGCATATCCGTTTCCACTGAGCTAAAATGTTCCTTCCAGGAAAGGGGTGGGGATGACTGGTGATTCTCAAGAGGCAGATAACCTTCCTGTGTCTGGGAAAGCTAAAATTTGCAAGATTCAAGGCCTTTCTCTATGCTTAGAGAAGCAGTAACGATACTGGAAAAGGAGACTGGCCAGCCCAGTTGCTTAGAGGAGACTCTTGGATCAGGAGAGCTTCCGATCAGCTGTGCAGAGAGCTCCAGAGATGAAGCTTTCTTGTGCTGTCACCTGTGTGGGGGTGGGCTCTCAGTGATGAAGCAGCTTTTGAGTCATCTCTGTAAGTCACCCCTCACCCTTACTCCTATTTGCCACCATAATAAAAACTCAGTGGTTCACCAAGCTGGACCGATCCAGTCATTGCTTTGGTCTGTTGTTGGTTTTCACTCTGGAGTGAGTAGAGGTAGGTGTGTGTGTGTGTGTGTGTGTGTGTGTGTGTGTGTGTGTGTGTTGTCTTCTCAGGAAAAGTCTCTCAACACAACAGTTTATAACACTAGAGATCCTGGTGCCTCGATTTGCAAAGTGACAGCTGACAGGGCTGCCAGTTCCCACTATCCAAGCTGTGACTCTTCCCACTGCCCTCTCCGTCCCAGAAAATGTCCCCAAAGAGCCTAGCACTTAGTATTGTTTACAAAGGTCTTGACTTTGGAGCAATGTGACATTCTGGGTACATCTAAATGCCGTCCATTACCATCAAACGGTGGCATTTGCTTCATTTGTAATTCAGAAAAGAAAACACGAATCCAGCACAACAAAGAGACACTCACGTTGTAGATAATGGACCCAAGCAATTGCCATCCCTTGTACTTCAAGCCGGGAGAATGGAGCTAATGAAAGATTAAAAAGAAAGTCCAGGAGCTGTAGGAACAAGTTTGAGCAATCACTTGTCACTTGAGGTTAGCACAGAAGTTATTTTAACAAGATATTACTTGCAGAATTTCCCCCATAAATCTTTTATTAAGTCCAAGACTCTCAGTCAAGACACTTCCCATGCCGTATGGTCAGAAATGGTGCTGCTTCGTCGCTTCCTTTAAAGCCGGAGCGCGAGAGATGCTAAGTGCTGCGCCCACTGACCTTCACATAAACCTGATACTATTATTGATTTTCCTTTACTCCAAGAGGTGAAATATATACGGGGAAACAACCATTAACGTGCCTGTTTAGATAAGTCCAGACAAAGCCAACGAGTATTTATCTTTCAGTCCTCTTTGCTTGGAGCGGAAGCCCCGTTGCCCGTAATAAGCCTCGACACATTCTGATTGCTCTGCATCACCCCTGGGTACCATAAAGAAAGGGCAGTAGGCAAAGTCTCATCACAGGCAGAAAAGACTGGAAAGCCAGCCTTTCGGGAACCTTCCAAGACTGGACTGACCTTTCTGATGCAGGCGAGCGTTCTTATGCATAGATTTCAGGGAGTTGGTCCTCGTGTTCCTTCGTCCCAGCTTTTCTGGCTTTGCAGCCAGCATCCAGACTAAGGAGCCGCTTGTGTTCGCCACAGCGCTGCAGTCTCTTGCCTTCACTTTCCATCCTCCAGCTGCCCTCCGTGGAGAAGATTCTCTCTGCCATTGTATTGCCTTTGCCCCTTTGTCAACGATCAGTTGCCAGCGCACTCTCGTTTCTATGTGGAGGATATCTACTCTGCTCTCTGGTCTTGTCTCTTCTTTGACCACCACCAACCTTCTTGCTGGCTCTAACTCTCCAGAGTTTTGAAGCCTGGAAGAGTCAGTTCCCCAGCTTCCTTCTCCTTCACTGATCAGTTAAATGTTCTGGACCTCTTGTCTCTTCATGAAGACTTTACCAACATATCTTACTGGAATTTTAACGTCCACATCTAACTTAAGTTTGTTTGGTTTTTGGTTTTGCTTTTTTTCTTTTCCTTGTATCTTTTCACATTGGGAGGAGGAAAAAGAAGCAAGAAGTGAAGAAGGGGGAAGGGATGGGGAGGAAGAAAGAGGAGAAGGAAGGAAGGGGAGGGTGGGGAGCTGAAGTTTTTGTTGTTGTTGTCTGTCTGTCTGTCTGTCTGTCCCAGCGATTAGTTCCACTGCTGGTGTGGTAGCAGAATGGGTCCAGGCTGAGTGGTTGGAGGCCGTGTGTGACTGTCATCTGCACTCTGAGAAGAGCTGAGCTCATTGTTCGCTATTGGTTGACTGCCAAGGCCATCTTATACATTACAGTCACACCCTGGAATCACAATCAGTTAAAATTAAAATCCGTGCACTTAAACAAGGGCAGAGCTTGAAACGCAGCAGAGACACTTTTAGGAAATCATGTATTGGATGTACACTACGGCTTTATCCTCTAAGCCTTGCATGTACAGGGAATGTTGCTAAACGGGTTGTTTAGTTTTGTTTGAGACAGGGTCTCTACATAGTCCGGGCTGGCCTGCAGCTCCCTGTGTAGGATCACACTGGCCTCAAAGTCACAGAGATGTGCCTGTCTCTGCTTCCTGAGTGCTTCAATTTATGGCATGTGCTCCCATGCCTGGGAGAAGGAAGTTTCTTTAAAATAGACAGTAAAGTTATAAGATACCCATACTGTGCCACAGAAGGCAAAATATAAACACTGAAAATGTTAATGATGGGATACTTCTTGAAGATTGAAGCCACTGAAAACTGAAACTTACCCATAATATTTCCTGAACAATGAATGTCATATTCTGCCCATCAGAGGTAGCCAGTTTTAAAAACAGGCACACATCTTTCCAACATAGCTGTCTGCAGTACCTGAGACTCAAAACCAATGTCAAATTTGATGCCCTTTACTTTTCAAAATGCAAAGCCCATGTGTTCATATTGATCATGATGTCTCTCAGAGCACCCCTTGCTCTGAAAACTGAAAGATTGACTGGACAATTCAGGAAATAACTAGTTTACAACTTTTAGATAAACCTCAACGGATTTCCCTACTGTATCATTGGTTATTATCATTCATTTCTTACTGTGGCTAAGTTAAGCTTCATCACATCTATAGGAGAAAACAGGATATATAGGATTTAGTGTCTACTAGCCGCTGAGAGTCTTGGAGCACCTGTGGATAATGAGAGACCGCTTTATGTTGGAGGAGGCTGCTAGTTTGTTTCCCAGCCACTCAGACCCAAAATAATCACACAGAAATTATATTATTTAAATCACTGCTTGGCCTATTAGCTTTAACTTCTTATTGGCTAGCTTTTACATCTTAATTTAACACATTTCCATTCATGTGGAAGGTTCATGGCAAGGTTCGGCATGTATCTTTTGCTGGGCTACATGGCTTTTCTCTGACTCTGCCTTTCTTTCTCCCAGCATTCAGTTTAGTTTTCCCCACCTTGCTCTTTCTGCCTTGCTCTGCTATGGACTCAAAGCAGTCCTTTATTAACCAATGGTATTCACAGCATACAGAGGGGAACCTCACATCAGCTCTATGTGGATGACAGAGTATAGACTGATGGTTATAGTGCTTGAAAACTAACTGAGTATGGCCCTTGACTTATTCTCTGTCTGTATGGACTGGCCCTACAGATTTACCCATACGCATGCCGAAAGATGTACAGGTGTGGAATTTTACTAAGGCAGTGGCTTTTCACTGAATACTTGGAAACGCCCTACTGGCTCCCACATTGTCACTACTGCACTACAACAATGACCTGATGATTTCAAGGGTTCTTCCAATAGATTTTTGCTTATTATATATATGCACATATATATTATGTATATCCTAATCAGTAGAATCAAGAAATAAGATGTGCATACCCATGTGGTCAGCACTACTTGGATTCATGGCTATTAATCATAGCAACAATATTATAAAGAGGACATGAAGCTCTGAGGTAGATAGGTTGGAGATGGAGGGAAGTAGTGGGGGTGGATAAGATCAAAATATATTGAATACATGCATGAAATTTTCAAATGATAGTTTTTTTAATATTATTTTTAAAGGAAAATCAAAGAAACAGGGTGAGTAAGGACCCCTTAAACATTTCCATGTGCTTCTATCCAGCTAGCCGCAGTTCACACACAAAGATACATGAGCATAGTCACACTCTGACAGTCTTTCATCCTGGTTTTGTGTGTTCTTGCGTATCTTCACACGGTGTAGTCATTTTCTGGGTCTAGCTTCTTCATTCTTCATTATGTCTGTGAGATTCACTCATGTTGCTGACTTTAGTTTATTCTCTCCTTACTTCTGTGGGGTGTTACCTTGTATGGAAATACCATGATGAAGTTTCCCATTCTACTCCTCATGAACATTTGGAATATTTCCAGTTTCTTAAAAATAATTTTTACATTAATTTGTAGGAGAAGGGGCACACGTGACACAGGAAAGATTTGGAGGTCAGAGGGCAACTTTGGGGAATTGTTGGATTTCCTCTCCCACGTAGGTCCCAGGGATTGAACTCGGATCAATTGGCAACAAGCATCTTTACCCTCTGAATCATCTCACCAGCCCTATTTCTAGCTTCTGTGTGAAGCTGATAATATTTTTATATACTCCTGAATCTAATTTTAGTAGATACTAACCATTTTCCAAAGAAATCCTACAAGTTCCTTGACCACCACCGCCCCCACCCCAGGGATGTGTGAAAGTTCTAGATGCTACACAGTTCATGACCACTGTCTTTTCCTTCCATTGTTCTGGGAGTGTGTGTGGTATCTTATGGTAACGATTACTTTGATCATCATTCTCTGGTGTGTAATGGCAGTGTGTGTCTCTCCACGTGCTTCTCTTCCACTTGATAATTCCTGTCTTGACAACACATCTGCTCAAATCCTTTGCTTGCTTTCTTTTGCCTGTGATTTCCTGCTTGGCCTGCATAAACTCTTTATATATTAAGATACATGCCTTTGCTAGGTGAGTGTTGAACATATCCTCCCCCACCCCTGGTTTGCCTCTTTAGCTTTAGCAGATGGTTAACAGAGGTTCTTATTTGTAGTGAACTGAAATCTGGTGACTTTCTGTGGGTACTATTCAGCAGAGTACATCGCCTATTCAGCTTGCCTTTTGCCTAAGCCTTATGCTAATGACACAGTGCACTGCCTTCTCAGCTGCTTCCATACTCAGCGAATGTATCAGACAATAAGCACATGGACTCCACATGTGGTAAAACCGTCCTAGCACAGAGACATCACTGGAGTGGGCCAGAGTGGGCCAAAGGCGGACCCTCTTGAACCTGGACACGAAGGTCTGTGACAGGGCAGACACACCCACATCCAGAAAGAGACCAGGATAAAGTCGCACTCTTTCCCCCCAGCACTACGTCCACGGGAAGCTCACCCCTACATGTTGGTTGGCTATTACTCCAGGCCTAGGCCAAGTGACTGAGCCAGTAGCTTGGAGTGGTTCAAGTGAACCGTAACACACTTGAATGAACATGAAGCACGCTTTAAAAAAAGACCAATAGGGGCTGGAGAAATGGTTCAGCGGTTAAGAACATTGACTGTCCTTCCAGAGGACCTGAGTTCAATTCCCAGCAACCACATGGTGGATCACAACCATCTGTAATGAGATCTGGTGCCCTCTTCTGGCCTGCAGGCATACATGGAGGCAGAATGTTGTATACATAATAAATAAAAAAAAAATCTTTAAAAAAAAAAAAGACCAATAATGAGGTTCTGTGCTTTCTTCAGTGGTGTAGCTGCTGGTAAGTTGCTCACACTTCTGTAACTAATCCTTCATCCGTGCTCATGAAATTAACTCTCATGACACTCATTGGGTCACACACAAAAAGAGACAAGAAAGTAGAAAGGGGAGGGGCTACTTAGGAAACGGAAGAACACTAACAGGAGAGGGATGGGGAACAAGGGAGGGAAACAGGATGAATATGATCAAAACGTACTAGTACAACACATGATGTCATAATGAAACCCCTTACTATGTGTTAATACATGATCATTTAAAAACAGAGAAACTCGGCAGGAGGGATATATAGGTCTGGAACACTTTTCACAGATAGGGTCTAATGAGAAAGTATAAGGCAAACATTTGGTGCACCAGTGCTGTTTCCAGCATGAACACTGCTCCCTTGATATTTAAATAATATTAGACAAGATTGAAGAACTTTCCTGATGTTGTCTATCCTAGGACACTCACGCTAAGCCTCTTTTCCATCATGGAAGCCCTTGTGCAGGGGAAGCAGATGACAGCCTATGAAGGACACACCTACCTTCAAAGCCGTCCCTCTTCATTCTGATGATCAATGGAAATTCAGAGAACTCTGGAAAACCAGTAGCAATCGTCAATAGGCATCTTCAGCTATATCCTCAATGAGTCTTTAAATATTTAAGTCACTCTGGGAGTCATATTGTTCACGATGCCTCTGCTGTCAACAAAGCGTTAATTAGATATCCACCGCTCTGCAGTGAGAAATTACATTTTTTTTTGAGTCAGCAAACAGGCAATAACCAAAGCAATAGGGAAAGACAGGAGGAGCCAGTACCTCATGGCTCAGCACCCACACAGAAGCTGGGGAGTACAGGGTGGTGCCAGGAAAAGGAGTGGAAACAAGAATTGTAGACTTACTGTGTGCCCTGGATTGGGGAAAGTCTGAATAACTTGTGTTAGCTTCTCTCCCTTTGCTGTGAAGAAATGTACACCAGAAGTGGCTAAAGAGGATTTGCCGCGGCTCACAAAGAGACGTTTCCGAGGGTTGCAGTCTGGTTGCTGAGCCTAGCATACCTGGACAGAGGATCACAGCAGTGAAGGACAGGCAGGAGCTGTCCTGCACGTCCTGGTGGACAGAACAACAGAACAGGACTAGGGACATTCCCCCAAGGACACCCCTCCCTGGTGACTCACTTCTTTCAGCTAAACTCCACCTTCTAACGTTTCCACTGCTTCCCAACCAGCTATAGACTAAGCACTCAAAATTCAAGCCTGCTTCATATTCAAACCACAATACTGTGCAGGGCCATATAACTGTGAGTACAGAACTGAAGAGCAGGATTCACCCCCAAATCCCCCACCACCATCACCCCCTCCTCTCTTCCCCCCCTTTCACACCACTTTCTCTTTTTCCCTCCCTCCCCTTCTCACTCTTCCTCTCCTTTCCTCTCTCCCATCCTCTCCCTCCCCCTCATTCCCCTTTTCTCCCACCTACTCCCCCCCCATTTCCTTTGTGGATCTTTATGGTAGCTGTGTGCTTCAAGAAGGGAGCAAAGTCCCAGCTACTTAAGAAAGCTGATTTTTTTTTTGTCAGATGTTTTGAAGGGTGTCTCAGTATAAATAAGTAAACCTGGGCCTTTTCATCTGCCAGGGCCCACAGACTTGCTGAATTTTATGGTATAGTGAGTCTCAGGTCTTTGCTGATGAACTCATGTGGACAGAATTTTCTGTTCCCTCTTCATTCCTAGAGATATTATTTAGTGCATTTCTTTCATGGCTAGAGATGTACAAATCAGATTTAATATCAATAATGCGCCATTTGGAAAACATTCAACTGCTGGCCCCACCAAGAAAACATCCCTCCGTGTCAGGATTTATTGAATCCGAAGCGAGGAGGCTACTGGAGAGCAGGTTCCTTCAGCAGCAGCGTAAACAGATGGTCTTTGGAAAGCCCTCGCGTTCTTAAGTACTGAATTAGTTCGGGACAGAATGGAGCCGCAGATGCCAGTACTTGCTGGCCAGCAGGGTGGTCACGGGAAGATGTCAAAACTGTTGTGACATTCTCCAAACCTTTGGGCTTAGTCTGAGCTTGGAATAAACTAAGATCCCTGATTACAAGATGCCAGGCTTTAGGGAAGGAAGGCATGACTGGCAGACAGACTGGATCTATCGGAAAGGAGCTTGGAGCAGGTGAAAACTCCTCAAGGCTCCCCTCCGTGTACCTCCTCCCAGGGCCAGCAACCAATTAAGTTATGACTGCCAGCAACTGACCTCATCCAAGATGGCCACCCCCTCTGCTCCCCTGGCTCTGGAAAGCCACAAGCAAACCCCAGGCTGGGTTTGATCAGCTCCTGAAGGCACCCCTCTCTAAATCAACCCTCCCTTGCCGGCTCTCCCACTCACGCCCTCCTGGGGCCTTGGCCCTCTGAACCTACCATTTTAACTTTACTCTCCGTACCCTGCCCAGTGTCTTCCCACTCCCCATCCCTCTGCTGGTAAAACCCATGGCACAGCTTCCTCCCTAACCCATGGCCCAGATAACTCCCCCTCACTGCCCAGACCATGGCCCAGTCCCTCATCACCACTATCCCCCATAGCCCTGGGCCAATCAATATCTTACTTCAAATCACTCAGACCCTGGTGACCAGTGTAGAGCCTAGCCCATCCAGATACTCAGCAAGGGCGGTCTCCTAGTCTTTCTCCAAATGTTCTTGTGCCTCCTATTCTGGCTCCCCTGCCATCTGCATGTCCCTGGCCATCTTTCTACTCTGATGCTGTCTTTAAAAAAAAAAAAATGGATGTATTTATTATGTATACAGTAGTCTGCCTGCAAGTACCCGTGCAGGCCAGAAGAGGGCGCCAGATCCCATTATAGATGGTTGTGAGCCACCATGTGGTTGCTAGGAATTAAACTCAGGACCTCTGGAAGAGCAGCCAGTGCTCTCAACCTCTGAGCCATCTCTCCAGCCCCTCTGATGCTGTCTTTAAGAAACCATATTATCCTCCAGCCTGGGGATCCCCAAATCTAGTACCACATTTAAATTTATTTTTATTGAGGTTAAATTTACATAACATAAAAGGGCTTTCATACAGTGTAAACCCAGTGATGTTCAGAACATCCCCAATTCTGTGACACCACCACCCCTACCAAGTTTCACAACATTCTATTTGACCCCAGAAGAGACCCCCCCCCCACCCACTAAACAGTCACTCATTCTATTTATTCCTTTGTCCCTGGCATCCATAAATCTCGACAATGTTCTGTGTGTTTGCCATTCTGAGCATTTCCCATGATCCTCCTTTCTGGTTTCTTTCATTCAACATGGCATCTTCAAGGTCCACCCTTCAGTTACAGGCATCAACGCTTTGTTTCCCCCTAAGGCTGCATAGTACTCCATCAGACGAACGTAACACAATCCTTTTGTCTTTGTGCCTGCCTTTGGCCTATGGCGAGTGGTGTTGCTGTGTATCTTATGTGACGACATGCTGAACACCTCTTTGAAACTCTTTGAGGTTTACAACAAGAAAGAGAATTGAAAAGTCAAGGGAAATTCTATGCTAAATTTTTTTAAGATTTCCCCCTCCCCAAGTCTCCTCTGGCAACTTCTGGATTTATATCAGGTTAATATTTAGGTACTCAGTGCGTGCTTTGTTTCTGTGAGCTCTGCCATTCATAGAGAAGGGACTCTGTGTCCTACAGCTCAGCTTTTCTGGAAAATGGTTAAGGGACAGATGAGTGAGTGGCTACAACACGCCTGCTTCGGGGTGGTGCTGAGGAGTAGGATTGTCGAGTCAGGGAGGTAGACCTAGACTTGGAATGACAACCTCAGTGTTTAGAGTGGAACTGACCCTGATACAGGTCTCAGGAAAGCTGACAGTTGAAGAGAAGTCCATACTGTAGGAAACAGAGGCAGGTAGATCTCTGTGAGGTAGGGACCAGCCTAGTAAACATAGCTAGCAAGTTCAAGTTCCAACCCAGCCAGTGATACATAGTGAGACTGTATTTGGGGTGGGTGGGGTGGGGGAGGAGAGAGAATTTAGTATGGCTGATCAGATTTCTACAGAGATTAGGCCCCTGATAAGCTGAGCAAGCTCCTATGGATGATCCCCCTATCAGGGGTCAGAGCCTAACAGGAAGTAGGTGGTCCTCCATCATGTACATTCCAAGGCACTAATCAGATTCGGGGTTTAAAAAGGAGTCTGTGAAGTCAGGAAGGAAAATTAGTGAAGTGGATACAAGAGGAGTTGGAGGGAGGGAGTGGGAGAATAGATTTGATCAAAACACACACACAGAGAGAGAAATAGATGTGTGTGTGTGTGTGTGTGTGTGTGTGTGTGTGTGTGTGTTAAATTCTCAAACAATAAACTGTAAATGCATCCAGGTGAGTTAGCTCAGCAAAGGTCGTGAAGCAGGAAGCATTCAAGCAATGCCTTTGATAATGGCTGGTCTTCATCCAGAGGTAAAAGAGAAGAGCCAGGATGAGAAAGGAGTGCAGAAGGATCTGTGTACTCTGGACAGCAGCATGTTCTTTCTGTGAAAAGGTCCTGTGCAGTCACATGTTGCAGCCAGAAAATGAGAGCCCTGGGATTGGAAGAAACACGGGGACTCATGAGCAAGCCATGGGAGCTGAGGAAGAAGTAGAGAAGAAAGCCATGGTAACGCTTGACATGCCAATGACTGACAGCAGTGTGCAGCAGGAATGGGGGCCCCTTCTGATGAGACCTCTTGGAAGGCCAGCATGGCTCAGCGCTGGCTCTTTACCACCCCACTACGTGTTGCTGGGGAAAAGAGTGGATTTCTGAGAACCATGACCAAATGTTAAACTTGAGTATAACACTCATGGGAACCAGCTTACTCCACATGCATAAAATATATTGTAGCAGCAGCTTCTTCATGCAACTCGGGAGAAACGCTGCTGTGAGGTTTGAGACACACTGACGTGAGCAGAGTCACACCCAGTCAGTGGCAGCAGGCCATCTCGGAGCACCCAGGATTCAAACACATGCTAAGGATTCCAGAACACAAAGGTCACAGGCAATTCTCCCATGGACTTGACCGCAGACGGCTTCACCCGGATGGCGACACTGCTTGAACATGTTCTGTGGGAGCAGACTGGGGTGACAGATCCTGCTGACGAGAATAGACAGGGTTCGCTTCACCTCTCCTCAGGGAAACTTGTGGGTAAAGGAGAGCCATAGTGAGAAGACACTATGAAGAAAGTCTTCCTGGGGCTTTATACAAAGACCCCAATATTTGGGGCCCCATATTGCTGATGTCAAGGAACTTAGAATCCACTTTGTGTGTGTGGAGGAGGAAAGGTCATTAACAAATAAGAACGTTCAGTGTCCAGACAATCCAGCAAAGACTGACTCACCCGGGTGTAGGATCATTGACTATCAGCCCTCTCCCCTTCAAAGAGGATGTTTTACATATCTGCCTGGCTAGAGAGGTGGAATAAGTCAGTTCTTAACTTTCATTAATAAAAATAACATATGGTTTTATAATGCAAATAGGCATGGTTTTAATTTTAACGACAGCACTATGCAAATGGGCCACAAAAAGTTTGCAAGAAATGCTTTGTTGCTACTAATCAATTTGAATGTACAGTTCATACAACAGCCCTTTGCGTTTCATGTTAGCAATGCTGAGCTGTCTTGGAAGTTAGTACACTTTTGTTGGTTGGTTGATTTGAGGCAGGATTTTACCATATGGCCCAGGTTGTCCTTGAATCTGAAATCTCAGACATGCGTCACCATGCCTGGCTTGAACTGTTGCAGTGACATGTTTTAAAGTGAAGTCAGTCTTTCCGAAATAAATGAAATAGGTTTGTCAAGTTGGATGCAAATATTAAAGGGAAAAAAAATGTTGGCGCTTCAGTTGTTGCAAAATTTAAGAATGCAAGTCTACTTTTTCATCTTTTAGTTTGAGGCTTGGACTGAGGCTTAGCCTATGAGCATTTGCCCAGCACACATAAGGCCCTGAGTTAATACCCCAGCACTTTACTAAGTCAGTGCCCTGAACCCAGCACTCAGAAGGCAGAGAAAGAAAAGTCTTAGGTTCATTGTCAGATACATAGTGAGCTTAAGGTCGGCTTGAGACACCTGAGACCGCATCTCAGGAGAAAATAAGGTGGTGTTGTAGAATGCTGTCTGCGGCACGCCGTAGCCACCTCACTCTTGAATTCACAGCAGCCATGTTTACCTGAATAGGACATGCGAAAGACTGGACCTACTGACATCCCCTCATGCAGGGAAAAGGGGTTCATGAGGCCTCGACCTTTAACGGGTTGCGGGGGACAAGGGAGGAGATACAGTTTCTTCAGTGGGTTAGCCATGGGTAATCTGTCCTTGCTCCTTTAACAAATCTCCTACCTATGACCCAGTAAGCAACTCTAATTAAACTCATTGGGCCACAAAGAAAGTAAATTTTTGAATTTTATAAAATCTAAATCTTAGGGGGCTGGAGATATGGCTCAGAGGTTAAGAGCACTGACTGCTCTTCCAGAGGTCCTGAGTTCAATTCCCAGCAACCACATGGTGGCTCACAGTTATCTATAATGAGATCTGGTGCCCTATTCTGGCCTGCAGGCATACATGGAAGGAATGTGGTATACTTAATAAATAAATAAATCTTTAAAAAAAATCTAAATCTTAATAAATACTGTTGACAAAAATTAACATCTAAATTAACAGATGGTATAAAGGTAAAATTGCACTAGGTTTTGAAGATTAGTGCATAAAAGAATGCAATATATCGTATCGCATTAGTAATTTTTATGTTGACTACATGTTGAAATGATAACATTATGAATGTATTGATGTGGCACTATCCTTAAATGCAAATATATGCACATTAGAAATATTGCCCATTATTAAAGAACACATTAAAATAAAAATACATATTAAAAATGATAACATATGGATTCAAAACTTTTCTTGCTGCTGGGAAAGCATACCTAACGGAAGTGACTGGGGGTGGGGGGAGGCTTTGCTTTAGCTGATAGTTTCACGGAGGAAAAGCACGTCTGTGTTCATAAAGCAAGAAGTGGCAACTGTCCCCAGCAGCAGGAGTGTGAGCCGGCTTGCCCTCATCAGCAACAGACCAGAGACAGAAACAGACTAGGTCTACATAGCGAGTTCTATGGCCAGGGCTACATAGTGAGACCCTGTCTTGAAAGAAAGAAAAAAAAGAAAGAAAGGCAGGAAGGCAGTCAGGAAGGAAAGGAAGGAAAGTAGGAAGGAAGAAAAAAAGGAAGGGAGAAAAACCTCAGGCAAAAATGAGATCAGGATATAACCCCTAAGACACCCTTCCAGTGACCCACTTCCCTCAGCCAACTCCTCGCTCTTAAAGGTTCTACAACCTTTCCAAAGAGCACCACCACCTTGGGACTGAGTGTTGAAACGGGAGTCTAAGGGGGACATTTCATGCTAAACCATAACTGCTGAAAATAAGCAGTGTATTGCTTGTGCTGAGCAGAATAACAACTTCATTGTCTTTCTCCACGACCTTTTGACAGCCAGACTGGAGAGTATCAGTCCCTTGCCTACACTGAGAACAGGTATTCTGCATAGATTTAGCACCTAAGTCTCATTCAAAACACAACCGAAGGCAGGTGAGAAGACCACCAAGCCCAACAACCTGTGCCTAATCCCCAGTGCATGCATGGTGAAAGGAGGGGACCAGGTCCCCAGAAAGCTACCCTCTGACCTCCACACATGCACCATCGCACAGGTGCACATGAATGCACAGGCACACGCAAACACGCACACACTAAAAAAATATTTGGCTGGACGGTGATGGTACACACCTTTAATCCCAGCACTCAGAAGGCAGAGGCAGGTGAGTCTCTGTGAGTTCAAGGCCAACCTGGTCTACAAAGTGAGTTCCAGGACAGCCAGGACTGTTTCACAGAGAAACCCTGTCTTGGTGGGAGAGGAAGCAAGCAAGGAAGAAAGGAAGGAAGAAAAAAGGAAAATACGTAGTTTTAAAAATTGAAATACACCTGAATTCTTACACTCCATAGTGTTTCTTTTAGATATTTTTCTGGTTTTTATTGTTGTTGTTGCTGTTGTTATTTTTAATTCTTATGTATTTTTATATACACTGATATTATGCCTGCATGTATGTCTGTGTAAGGGTGTCAGAATCCCTGGAACTGGAGTTGCAGACAGTCTTGAGCTGCCATGTGTGTGCTGGGAAGTGAACCAGGGTCCTCTGGAAGAGCAGCCAGTGATCTTAACCACTGAGCCATCTCTTCAGCCCCTATTATTTTGTTTTGTGGATTACCAAACTGGTCAAGTATTGTTTATGGTGGCATTAAAAGTCAACTATAGAAATACAAACAATGAAAGAAAAAAATATTCATAGGAAACAGAACTATATCATACACTATTTTGATTTCAGTATTTGGTATCCTGAGATACGAGTTCCAGGTAGCCACTGCTAGTGAACCTTGGGCAAGTGTGTACGGCCAGAGACTGCTTTGACCCTTGCCAGTGTCTAGTGCAGTTTCTCACTAGCTTGGCAACAGCATGGAATTTTCCCACTCACTGGCTTTCTCCGGCAGTGGGAAGAATAACATATGGAGTCGCCATTGTTCCTGCTGCTAGGACAACTAATGAACTAAAAGCTGAACTAAGTTCCATGTTACCTGACGGATGAGCAGACACATGCAGGAAGCTGCCTCAGCCAGCACCTGTCTATGGCTGGTGCCAAAACAGAAAAGAGATACAATCCCACATACCGCCCCTTCTCCTTCATGGTAATCTACCTTAGCTAGACCCCTAGGGCTGGATCTAAAGACTACAGCTCCCAGACTCCTTTGCCAATAACAGGCTAGATCAGCTTATGGGGGGGTGGGAGGGGAGTCCTCCCCTTGAAGGGAGAGGCAGGTGCTGCCTTTGCCTTTGTTCCCTCCAGCTGGCTAGGACAGGGCGTGGTAGTAGCAATCCTATGATGTGCCTAAGGGCAACATTACAAGGGACCGTGGAGATACCAGAAAGAAAGGATTTGGATCATGGTGACTTATGGCACAGAGCCACATGTCACACAAATGGGAAACGTGCCTTCCTTGGTTAAGGCATGGCATTCAGTCTTTCACACACAAGTGAAACCGCATCCTAAGAGTGAGCCCATAGAAGCCGCCTGGCTGCCCCACCCCACCAGCTTCATCAGGGCACTGTGGAGGCAGAATGAGGGTGTGAGCCAGGCCCTTCAGAGAAGGTGAGACAAGGAGTGGAGTTGGGATGATGCAGATCTCAAGCAAAAACAAGTTAGAGAGACTTTTTGCACACGCAGAGACACACACAAAGACCCCAGCAGGGTGTGAGGAAGGTGGAGGAATTCTGAGAAACAGCAAGATGCTCAATGAGGGAGGAGAGAAGAGTGTGGTACCAAGCTCAGCGGTTCTGCTTACAAAAAACAGACCCAGCATTTGCTTGATGAATCAAGCAAAGGAAAGACCTGACTCCTGGAACTTCTGCAGGTAGGCAGGTCATCCTGGATAGCTGACCTGAAAGCCTCATTATGGTGCCAAATTCTGGTCCCATCCCTTCCCTCATTTTCTACCAAGAGAAGTATATTTTCTTCAGACTTGAGCTTCACTCCTGGTTGTAAGACAACTAAGGGTAGCAGGCATCCTCCTTCGCTTCCAGAGGAAGGGACAGATCTTGGCTATCTGAAAAATGAGGAGGAATTTTCAGAAATGTCTAGGAAACCTCAGGTGTCTTCTGCCACAACTGGACAGTCTTGGACAAGGGAAAACTGAGCCTTAGCACACTGGGGTCTTGATCAAAACATTTGCTCCTCTGGCTTCTGTTGCACAGTAAGAGGATGCTCCCATCTTACATGGGTAAGGTGAAGTCAACCTCAACACACCCCAGCAATCACTGACAGGGACTTGGTCCAAAATTTTTAACTGATTCCAGCCAGGTGGCAGCTCCCTCTGGAACCATGGAGAGTTTTGGGGGTGGGGGGCAGTGGGTTTTTTTTTTCCTGAGCATCTAAATTCTTTACCTACTTTTTCCCCCCTGCATTCCATTTCAGCTGAAAATGTCAGCTCTGGCAGGGAGAAGGGGAGGGGACAGAAAATGCAATGGGTAAGCACAGTAGCCCCTCCTGAGGCTCCAGGGAGGCTAGGCACCCTCCTAGAGGTAATGTCGAAGGTTAAATACAGGCCAAAATAACATAGCTCACAATTACAGTTGTTCATTCGTCTGCTTAAAATGGGGAGTAAAGGTCATGAATCAAATCAAATCAGCGCATTAAGTCCAAACTCACCTGCCTCCGGTCACCCCATCCCTTTGTTAGTACGATAAAAACCATCCCTGTTCCATTAATTAGAAGACCAGGACTCAGCAGACAGTGACAATGGAGACACCAGGTGAGGGTCAGGCAGCCCTCAGGTTAATTGCTCTGTGGAAGCCACCGGCTCTGAAGCTCTGAGTAGAGGTGGCCCTGCCGCCCAGGTCTCTGCCACATCAGAGGAAGCTCGCCTCAGTTTGATGCAAAGAGAAAAAAGTAATAAAGCAGACTTCCACCAAGCCAAGCCAGTTCAGTGTGGAGCACTGTGCTCCCCCCGAACCAGAGAACAGCTCTCATGGAGGAGAAAGAGGCCTTGTATTTCCAAAGGAGAGGCTGGCGGAGGTAAGGTTATGTTCTAACATCCTTTGTTTGGACAAATAAAAGTTAGCAACAATGCCAGTATCCTGTATTGTGTGTTCTGATCCCACACCCCCAGAGCCACTAACTAGTTGGTCCAGAGATATAGGGGAGACCTCATCTGTCCCTTGCTTCTGTTTCCTAGAGGACATGGACCCTGAACATTTATGTAGTCCTCTGTAACCAAAATAAGCTTGACCTACAGGCCAATTCCACCTCAGCCCTTCTCCAGATCAGATGCATCTGCGTCCGGGACCCAAGTTCTTCCTTTCCATCCCTTCATCCACGCTAATTCTCTGCTCCTCACCTCCGCAAGTCTCAGCATCTGCTTGAGACCTGAGGCCCTGCTGTATCCACCACGTGAGCCTGGGACAGATACCCATGTTGAGGGTATCTTCATTCCCCTCCCTGGCCAGTTTCTCTGCCCCGGGGAAATGCTCCTTGCCCATTCTATTGCTCTAACTTTATCCCAGGACCTATGTCCAGCTCTGATTTGGTTCCCAAGACAAATCCCACTCCTGCCCCTTGTTTCCACCATTCCTTCAAGCCTGATGTGCCCGGTCATCCTAACCCCGTGGCGAATCAACTTCAGTCTTCTGCTCCCAGTGCAGCTGAGAGCGCTGGTGTAGACACAGCACCTCTTCCGTTTTAAAAACAACCCTAGTGGAGGCTCAGGAGATGGTTTGGCTGAATGCTCGTTGCGTGAATATGAGGACCCAACTTTCGATCAACCCACTGCGGTGCTGGGCGTGGTAGCACATCCCTGTAATCCTGGCTCTAAGGGTACAGGGATAAGAGGATCCCTGAAGCTTTCAGATCCACCCATCAAGACAACTGGTGAGCTCTAGGCTCAGTGAGACTTCATCTCAACAAATAAGACGGGGAGTATTAGGTCTCAAAGAAACCTGGGACAGATGACTGAGGAGCCTATTTAATGTATCAAAGCGAACCTCTGGCCACCAGTCTCCCCCTACTCATAAGGACCTGTTACAGAGCCTTTCCAGCTGGCATACCCAGTCCTCTGCCCTCAACCTCTCCAGCCCCTGAGCTTCGTTTCCCTTCCCCCAGCTTCTCGTCCCTATATAACCCAGCCATTTTGACGAGACACTCTCTTGGCCTCTTGGTGCTTTTCTCCTCAGCCATACCCAGGAATAGTCAAGCCCTCGTTTTCTCGTTCATGGAATGATAAGCTAGACACCCAACATCAACCACCAGCCTCCGCACCTGCTCACAAGTGCATACACACATTAACACACGCACGTTAACACACACACACATTGACACACGCACGTACATGCGCCTCACGGATCATGCACACGTTAACATACACACATCCAAATGCAATCAGTGCCTGTAATTCAAGAGTCCTGCAGCGAATGTACTCAGTGATCCCCACCAGTGTCACGGTAACACACACATAGATTCTGGACTTCCTGTTTCCTGTGAGACCTGTCACCTATCAGGGACCCATCACTTCTACGACCTGGGACCTACGAGTTTTTCCTTAACTCTAGCTCCACAGCTGAGCAACAAAGGCTTTTCTCTGCAGTACCTCTGTAAACCTGGAGGCAAAGGGAAGAGGGATCGCCAGCTGTGTGGTGAGCGTCCACACCCACCATGAGTCGCTGAAACTACGACCAGTAAACCTGAGAGTTGGGGCAGTGTCGAGCCAGTCAGAGTTCCCAGAAAATGGCCGCCTGCACCTTTCTGAGCAGCAGCAGCACCTTTGTGATCGGATGTGCTTTGAGCTGAGAGAGTATAGGGTGATGGCAGAGATGGTAAGATACCAAGTGCAACCCACACGCTCCTCACCTACAGAACTACAGTGGATGCAGAGATGCTACAGATCCCTGGCAATCCCTGGCTTGTGTGCGGTAGCAGACGCCAACTCTGTCCTTCAGCTTGAACTGTTCCGGAAAAGACCTTCGTTTCAACAGAAACTCAGCAACATCCATCTTCTTACAAGACAAGAAATGAGGTTTTGCTTTGAGAAATCTCAATCTATCTTTTAAAAAGTGTGATAAATATTAATAGACCTTTCATCTATATTCCTCAATTATTAACACTTAGCCCCACCCTCTTCTTTATTATATTGTTTATTTTTTGTGTGTGCGTGTGTACGCACGCACACGTGTGATTCTCTTTTTCCACCATATGAGAGTCCAGATATTGAAAACAGGTTGTCAGGCTTAGCAGGGGGCACCTCAACCTGGCAAGCTACCTCACTGCTTAACCCAGACTCACTTTTTTTGAGAATAAGTTGCAGAATCATGACCCATCACCCCTAAATGCCTCAGTATTGATATGTATAAGAACAAAGACGTTCTTCTGTGTAACCACAGTGTAGCCAGCGAACTCAGAAACTTTCCCTTTGACATAATACCATTATCACGGCGCCTAGTCACAGATTCCCTGTTGTCCCAAGAAAGTCCTTCAGAGCAACATTTTTCAGTCTCAGGATCCAGCCTGCAAGAACAAATCATATTAGCTGCCAGAACTCCAATTTCCGTCTGTCTGGACCAGATCGTCTGCCTGTCTATCATCATCACCCACCCCACCCTACCGCCAGTACCGCCAGCTCTGAGGAGCACAGGCTAGCTGTTTCCCAGCATGTCCCCTGTCCCCCAGCTCTGAGGAGCACAGGCTAGCTGTTTCCCAGCATGTCCCCTGTCCCGCAGCGAGAATTCGTTGTGTTAGTCATTTGACTGAGGGCCCTGCATTTCGGGCAGAGGCAGCGGCACAAACAACACTTGCCCCCCACGGCTCCCCTACACACGTTGACTCATCCCCTGTGGGGACTGCATCTCTACCACCAGGCTAAGCTGCACTATAGAGGTCCGTTTTTGCAAAAGCTCATAAGGTTAATTAACAAGACAGAAACACCTGAAGACCTCAATTCAAAGTAGAAGGAATTAGCACCAAGTCTGATGAGTCCCAACCTCTGGCCTCATGGAGTTGCCGAAGAGAGGATGCAGCCCAGCACGTGTGTAACGCAGCTGCCTCTCATCCTTTGTGGACAGGAGCAGGGAGTGGGTGAAGTCAGAAGCTTGTCATGACACACAGCAAATTTAAGGCTCCTAAAGGCTCCTAGCTGAGCCAGCAAGGGACCACACATCTTCCTCCAAAGACAACAGTTTGAAAAGCGTGCAAAGATTGCCAGAATCAAACGGGGTCCGTGGTGCCAACCCCAAAGGCTTTGAGGAGGCTTAAAGGGCGGATATGTGTAAGGGAGCATGTGTAACTGACAAGAACTATCACAAAGGCTGCTGCCAGAACCACCAAGACAACCATAACCTTCCACAGAAATATTTCCACAGGGGAATCTGCCTGACGTTGGCTTGACACCAGCTTTGTCACTGATGCTTGTAGTCTAGGGTGGCGGAGTAAAAATAACTCTGACTGTTAAGTTGGGAGCTTAGACCCCAGCTCCTTCCATCTATCCTAGTCCCCTGACCCTGAGAGTTAGCACTCTGGACTCCAAATCCCAGCACTCCCCCCCCCCCGGGTATTTAAATAAGCTCCCAAAAGAGGAACACGTGGTCTTCTTTTCTTCCTCCCTGGTGGTCACCTGAGGTTCTCCCTCAGGGCCACCCGAGAGCGCAGAACTCCCATTAAACCTGAATATTTCTTAATTTGGCTTGTTTTGATTTGGCTTGATTGGAAATTTTGCATCAGCAGGGAGCTTGCGCTAGAAAATACTCCTAACATCTTGATGGAGGATGTGAGCACTGACTTCCTCATTTAGCCCTTAAGAACCCTATAACCTCAGCCTCCTTGAACATACACGTAGGCCATGGTGCTACATTCCTTGGCAATGCCCTTCTGAATAAACTCACTGTTGTCTTTTAGATTTTTTGACAAAGGCACATAAGGCACATGACCTAAAACCAATTGAGCCAAGGTGGAAAGGGGGCAAATGAGCAATAAACCAAGCAAAGAAAGAAATAAAAAACAAAAAGACTCTCAACCTCTTCAAGCATCCAGAACAAACACTTTAAAATAACAAATGTTTGACTAACGACAGAGCCGACTTTTTGGAATAGTCAAGTAGAGCAATGTGTTGAGAACATGAATTCCTACAGCCCTGGAAAGGAATCCTGCTGGATATGGCAACTTAAGTCTGTCATCTCAGCACTTGGGACGCCATGAGTTGAAGGCTTTTATAAGGATTCTCAGGTCCTTCTGGTCTACAGAGGGAGACTTTGTTGAAGAAGAAGAGGAGGAGAAGGAAGAGAGGGGAAGAGGAGGAGGAAGAACAGTGGGGGGGACCCTAGAAGAAACTTGAAATGTTTTTAAAAGCTTAAGAATCAACGCAACATTTGAATCACATCGTAAGAGCAGGAAAGATGCCTAAAGGATTGCGAGGTGCCTCAGTGGAGAAAGACGCTTGCCACAAAGCCTGACAATCTGAGTTTGACTCCAGGAATCCATGTGGTAGAAGGAGAGAACCAACTCCCACAAGTTGTCTTCTGACTTACACATCAGCACACGGATCCCTCCACGCACACACAGAATAAGCCAATCAGTGCAAAGGAAAATTCAAAGCAAGGGCAGCAGGTAGAATCTTTCACCCCTGACAAAAGCTAAAGATTTGTTTTCCCTATCCAGGTGACATGTAAACTTGTCAGAGACACCCTTGTGAGTAACTGGTCTCAGGCATCTGGGAAATCTCGCTTTTGCTCTAGCATCAACAAAGGCCTTCCAACTTTAGCATTATCCAGAACATTCCTAGAAAAGCCATTTAGTCTCCAAGGCATGTTGGCCTCCACACAGCAACTCACAGATTCAGAGAGCTCCCACTGTGTGGCTGTGCTTGGCAGGGGCGTTGACCCTGACCACACCACACCCCTCTGTATCCTGAGGCTCTGCACCCTCCCCAGGGGTCTCGTAGAATCAGGTTAAGGCCCAGTGTGAAGCCTTTTCCTTACCCTAAAATTCAAAGGACGCTTCCAACTGCCTTTATCTGTTAAGATGCTTATCCCCTGACTGGGTTTGGTAGAGAGCTTGTCTAGCATACATGAAGTCCTAGGTTTGTTCCCAGAACTGCACAAACAAGGCATAATGGCTCAAACCTGTAATCCCAGCACTGAAGGGTGGAGGCAGGAGAATCAGAAGATCAAGATCATTCCCAGCTACACATCAAATTCAAGGTCACCCAAAGCTACGTGAGACCCTGTTTTAAAAGATGAAGGAGAAGAAGAAGAAGAAGAAGAAGAAGAAGGAGGAGGAGGAGGAGGAGGAGGAGGAGGAGGAGGAGGAGGAGGAGGAGAAGGAGAAGAAGAAGAAGAAGAAGAAGAAGAAGAAGAAGAAGAAGAAGAAGAAGAAGAAGAAGAAGAAGAAGAAGAAGAAGAGGAAGAAGAAGAACTTTGCTTCCCCACCAGCCCACCTACCTGCCTTTCTCCACTAAAGTCCAGATGTGGGGTCCCAGGTTATCACTATTTTCCAGGCAACACCACTACTCACTACTTCCAATAATACTTCTCTTTTTGCGTGATGGAAGCCACCTAGGTTGACTTAAGAGTAGAGAATGAGTTCTTTATTTTGGTACCACCCAATACAAACTTTCAACCTTCCAAGGTGTGGCAATTATAGGTCCTCAGTCGCTGTTTGAAGAATGAATAAAGAGACAAAAGGATGGACGGACAGATGGACTGGTGAATGAGTAGATCGATTTGAAGGTGGATGGATAGAAGGTTGATAGGTATACAGAGAGACAAATGTGCAAATGGGTGAATAGATGGTGTGGGTGTGGGGAAGTGGGGGTGTATACACCTACGTGGATTAATAATGAATGAATGGGTGAGAGAATGAATGGATGAGCAATTATATAAGCAGATAAATGGATGGTTTGGTGCATGAATGGATAGATGTGTAGGTGAATGAAGGGATGAATGGATAAGAGCATGGCTGGAGGAATAGACAGCATTTTGCTAGCTGAATGGATGAGGAGTGGGGAGGTGGAGAGGAACATGTGTGGGTGAGTAAGTAAATGAATTAGTGGATGGGTCAATGAGTGGATGGGTAGATGAATAAACAGATTGAAGGATGGACGGATGGGCAGACAACTCACTGAAGATGTGGGTGAAAGTCTCTAATCACACAACACTCAAGAAGGCCAGAACAAGGCTTTCCTCCTTTCCCATGTCCCACTAGAATAAACAGTGAGCCGTCTCAAAGCCCTCCGAGGGCATGGCCACCCTATTGTGTTACTTCTTTTCCCAAGGTCTGGGCTGCTGTCTTGGGTCTGTGGTGTACCCAGGGCCAGTCCCCTGCTCTAAGTATCCCAGGCTGGCCTAACACATCTCTAGCCATTACAGGAGCAAGACAGCTAAGACCCACCTGTTGGGTAAATGAAAAGATTGAACAATGCACAAAAAATAAATCACTCCAATTCTACCATCCAGAAACAGAGGAAGAGTTACCGATTTTGCGTGTAATTTCCCATTATTTTTAATTAGCAAGTAGGTATTTTGAATACAAAATAGATCACACTATATATGTATCTATTCATACATATATACATATATATCTATCACTTTATATTAGTTTTTTTCCTCACGACAGCATAATAATTTCTTTACTTAGCATTCCTCAGAAACACAGCATCCCATTACGGAAGTGCACCATGACTCATTTCACTCGCTCCTTTGTGTTATTTCCGATGCTTATTGTTCAAAGCTCTGCTGTGGTGGACTTTACAGCTCTATTTTTAGCCACGCGGGGTCATTTCCTCAGAAGAAATCCCTGTTGCAGCACAGCTCCATTAAAAGGCTGTGCAGAAGCGCGAGGCTATTCTTGAGATTCGCCAGATTGTCCCCGGGAAAGGCTGGACTAATTCACACTCCTGTGCGGAGTGAGAGCCTGCGCAGCTGGCGCACTAACCTGCGCTGGTTTTACAGCAAACAGGGAAGCAGGTCCTGCGGGGAGATAGTTCTTTTTCAAGCCCTGCCCAGTTTCCACCGCCCCATTTGTTGCTGCACGGCTTGGAGGGGGGAGGGGTCATTTTTAGAAAGTACCAGAATCACATGCTAAAAGGACCTGTTTGCTGCCTCATTCAGAACAGCAATGTCCTCCGCGACGCCCCCGCCCCCACCCCGAATCCCTGGCTCAGCAGTTAGGAGCACTTTTTGCTCTTCCGGAAGAACCGATTTGGTTCTCAGCGCCCACATCAGACAGCTCACAACAGCCTGAAACTCCGGTTCCAGGAATTCAACCCTCTCTCCTGGTCTCTGTGGCACTGCACACATATGATGCACATACAGACATAAAGACACATACATACACACAAATAAAAATAGAAATTGTTGAAAAGGACGGCATTGGGTGCTGGGACATCAGTTGCTCTGGCAGTGGAGGGCTTGTCGGGCAAGCATGAGCACAGGTTCACATCTCCAGCACCCACTTCCAAAGCATGGCATGGCGGGGTGTGCCTATGGTCCCAGAGGTGGGGTGAAACGGGGGAATGGGTAGATTATTGGGACTTTGCTGGCCAGCTAGTGTTGCCATATTGGTGAATTCCAGGTTCAATGAGAGATCCTTTCAAAACAAAAACAAAAAGAAGCCGGAGAGTCGGCTCAGGGGGCAGAGCGCCCGACCGCTCCGCCCCAGGACCCTAGTTTGATTCCCGGCCCGGCACCGCATGTAGTTCCGTATACCGTCAGTCAGCGCCACCCGGTGGCCTGCAGAACGACCCTCACACAACCTCCCACTATATCCACCGTAGATCCGCGTAGAGTAGTAGGCAAAAAAAAAAAAAAAGAAAAGAAAAGAAAAGAAAAGTAAAGAAAAGAAGAAAACAAAACAACTGTGGGCTGCAGAGACAGTTCAGCAATTAAAAGCACTCGCTGCTTTCGCAGAGGACTGCAGTTTAGATCCCAGACCCACATCAGACAGCTCACCAGGTGTAGCTCCAGCTCCTGAGGTCAGACTCAGTCTTCTGGCCTCTGTGGGAAGGCGCCTGTGCATGCTCCTGTGTACACAGGGAGAGGAGGGGGAAGGGCTAAAACTAAAATGAAACCTTGAAAGAACTGCATCCCTGTACCCCTCAACCGTCCTCTTTGCATCCCTCTCTCCCTTCCTCCCTCCCACCTTCCCTTCCTCCCTCCCTCCCCAAGATCCCTCTCAGTGTCTGGTAACCACCATTGTGCTCTTGCCTTTGAAATCAGCTCTTGAAAGATTCCACAGCTAGGGAAGAGTCTTTTTCCTTCTGTGCCTCACCGATTGCACTCCATACAATGTCCTCCAATTCCATCCATGTCCCCGCCAAAGCCAGGCTTCCATTTTTCACAGCTGAACGGTTTTCCACTGCGTGTGCAGGCTGTGTTTCATGTAAGCATTCATCTGAGCCTGGGCACCCAGGTTTACTCCACACGCTGGCTGATGCATGTGCCTTTGCTCTAGTAAATGACATTTATCATGGTAGCAGGTGTTTCCTCAATGGAGAAAATCTAGACAGTAGAAAGAATGGGAAAGCAGGGTGCCCACATAGGACACTGTTTTCTGGAAACAGTCAATTATGCCTCCGTGGGCTTTCCTCTTGGGTACCGATTCCTTTTCTGCGGCTGTCACAGTGATACAGCAGTGGGTCCTGCTTGTTTCCTTACGTATAAGCACGTTCTTAAGTCTTGTTACAAGCTCCTGGAAAACTTAATTATAGCAAGGGTTTCCCCTTCTTTCAAGTGGGTGAAACATGGCCGACCACATCCCTGAGAGAGCAGTAAGCTACGTTCACAGTGATTGATAAAATCGAGGCATCGGGCATGGTGGCTCATGCCTGCAATCCCAGTACAAGAGAGGCCGAGGCAAGAGAACCTCTGTGAGATGAAGGCACGTGTAGTGGCTGCAGGATGAGACCCTGTCTCAAAAACACAAAAGCCAGCAACAAAATAAAAACCCCGAAAACCAGGCTTGGGAGCATAGTTCAGCATTAGAGTACACAATGCGTTGGGGTCAATACCCAGCACTGAAAAATAAATGATTTTTAAAATAATATGACAATAAGCAACATTGAGCTAGAATGTCAGTACATGCCCATTAGTTCTTTGCCTTGACACGCGTGGCCATCATGATGAGAACATTTAGAAGACAATTAAGGATGTGTAGAAACAATGATATCCACCCACCTCCCACCGTAAGCCATGCGGGGACAGCTAGACTCTTCTGGCCAAAGCGGTGGCTTGGCATCTGGGTATTATCAGCAAGATAATGTGTTCCATGGCAGGGAGGAGGGGGTCCCACTAGCGCTCCAAGCACAGTCACCAGCAGGATGGGCTGCGGCTTCCACAAGACCTTGGACAGAGGCAGTCAGAAGGAAGCACAGCGCTCTGTCTTTGGTCGACACCACCATTTCTGCTTATCAATGTCTGGCGATTTTGGCTTTGCAATTACCAGCCCCTCACTCATGAGAAGCCTTTGTGGCCAAGGGCAGAGCTTTCAGTCTGCAGTCTGTGCCTCTAGCAGTGTACCCAACCTACAAGGCAGAGCTCATAGTGAAAGGGTAGGGCTTGCACCTCTGAAAGGCCCTTTCCTAATCACCTTGGTCTCAGAGAGCCCAGGTCTGATCACCTTGGCCTCGATGTCTCAGGGAACCCAGGATGGCCTCAGACTCACTATGTAATCAAAGATGACCTTGAACTTGTGATTCTCCTTCCTCCACTTCCCAGGCGCTGGAACTATGGGTGTGTACTCCCAAACCCAGTTTCTGCAGCTTATGGGGATTGAACCCAGGGCTTCATGCTTGCACAGACAGGTAAAACCACAGCCACTACCCACAGCTTTTCATTAGGAAAAAGTGCAAATTATGTGTGTTGAGGTGCTGGAAGAGTTGACTTAGCCAAGTAGTTGCTGTAAAACCTTGAACCTGGATCCCCACACCCACGTGAAAACCGTGCATGTCTGTAACCCAGCTCTGAGAAGACAAGTGGATCCCTGGAGCTTGCTGGCCAGCCAGTCTAACCAAAGGTGAGATCTGGGTTCAGTGAGGGAGGCTATCTCAAAAACTAAGGTGGAAAACAGCTGAAGGAGGCCTAAACATCGGCCTCTGGCTTCCACATGTGCACACACATATATGCACACACCTACACAACACACCCAAAGTGCAAAGGTGGATATACTTGCAATGACTAATTGTCATAAGAAAAAAAAATCGCCAAACTCATTAATAATCCAAACAAAAATACTAAGACAGTAATGCATTGCTTTTTTACATCAACGTGGGCAATACTAACTAGTAAGTCTCTCAGTAGAGTATTTTTGATATTTTAGCAACAACTTTCTTTTATATAAATAGATTAAGGAGTGATCCATATGGACACCAGGAAGCAAGACCTGAAGATCTATAGATTGTTATATCTTCACTGTGAGGAGCAGGCCCCAAGAGATGAGAAGATGAATGGGTCCCTGGTCATAGTCTGCCTTCAGCTCCCCTGAAGAGAACTGAGTCCATGTGCGGAAAGGAACAAGGAAGGCTTTAGGAGTTGGCCACTCTGGAAGGCAGCATGGGCAAGGTGCAGGGTGGGCATGTCTGGGCACACTGCAGCAAAGGTCTGAGAGATGGGGCCACTCCTGGTTTTCTCCCTGAGCCCACTATGCCTTGTCCTAGCCGTCAGGGACCTGTCACAGTACAACACCTCTGTGAGGTGAAATAAGAGCCCTGAGCCGGCACAGGGACAGCAGAGGTGTCTCACGCGTGTACCAATCATGGAAACCAAACGCAGGAAAAGCTGACCTACGTACTCTTGGGCTCACAGATGGGGTGCTAAACAAATAGATGGACTTGTACAATGTGGTATGCCCATAGGGTAGAACATAAAGCAGCCAATAAAAGAACGAAGCTCTGACACATGCTCCAACATGAATGAAACTTAAAGATGGTGTGCTAACTGAAATAAGCCAGTCATAATGAACAAATATTGTATAATTCCATTTATGTGAGGTTCCTAAAATCAGCAAATCTTACAGAAAAGGAGGAAGAGAAGGAAAAAGTGAGGGGTGTGTATATCTGGAACCCCAGCCTTTGGGACACTGAGGCAGGGTGGCAAAGTCAAGGCTAGCCTGTGTTCCAACTCTGTCCTTCAGAATTGTTATCGGCACTACAATGGATGTTAGTAAACCTTTATTTCATATACTGATGCAAAGATAAGTTAAAAGAAGCAAAAGAAGTTAGTTCAGTGACTGGGGATTTGGACCAGTTTAAAGTGTTTGTCAGGCACACACGAAGCCCTAAGCTCCATCCACAGCAACATGTAAGCAGGGCATGGTAGTGCACACCTATCTTCCCAGTACCCAGAAAGCAGAGGCAGGAGGCCCAGGAGTTCACAATCATCCTCAACTACATGGAATTCTGGACCAGCCTGGGATACATGAGACCATATCTCAAGGAAAATAAAAATAGAGGTTTGGAATTCAGCTCAGTGGTAGAGCAATTGTCTAGCAAGCACAGGGCCCTAGGTTCGGTTGTCAGCTCCAACAAGAAGAAAAAGAAAGCAAAAATAAAAATAAACGAAGCTAATTCGAACATACTCGCCAACCAGTTATTATATCTACCATTTACATTGTGTACTGGATAAAAGTGATCTGAGAGGAAAGAGTCTCCATTAAGAAAACGTCTCCATAGCTGGGAAGTGGTGGTACATTCCTTTACTCCTAGCACTCAGAGGCAGAAGCGGCAGATCTCTGTGAGTTCGAGGCCAGACTGGTCTACAGCGCTAGTTCCAGGACAGCCAAGGCCAAAAAAGAAAATATCTCCGTAAGATCAGACTGTAGGTAAGCCTTAGGGCATTTTCTTTATCAATGATTGATGTGTAATGGGCTCATGCCAGATGGTGCCATCACTGGGCTGGTGGTCCTGAGTTCTAAAAGTAGGTGGGCTGAGCAAGCCATGAGAAGCAAGCCAGTAAGCAGCTCCCCTCCAAGGCCTCTGCATTAGTTCCTGCCTCCAGGTACCTGACCTGTTTGAGTTCCTGTCCTGACTTCCTTCAAGGATGAACACTGATGTTGAAGTGTAAGCCAAACAAACCCTTTCCTCCTAAAGTTGCTTTTGATCATAGTGTTTTATCCCAGCAATAATATAATAATATTCATCACAGCAGTAATGAACAAGACACATCGATATCAATTTGTTGGAACAAAGGAAGCTAAAAGTGAGTAAGACACAATTTATGAAGATGCTTTACCAATACAATATTAATGCAAAGGCACTTCTTTTGTTTTACAGTCCTTTTCAACCTGAAATTCCTCTTTATGGTATTCATCACCCGTTGTAACAATGTATTTATTTTTATGACTGCGGAGCTTGACCCTGTCGCTTCCCTCTGGGTGACAGTCGGCAGGAAGGGCAGCTGGTTCACCTCTGTTCTCTTCATTTCATCCGTAATAAGCCTTGACCCCTGAGCAGGCTCTCCAAGAAATAGGCTGTAAATGAGTTGAAATCGCTTTTATAAACACGCAGAGTATAATGCTGAACTCCTACCGCCGGCGTCGCTTTTTACAACTCTCTCTCTCTGCTGTGCAGTTCATATTTCATTGCTGAGCATCTCGTCGATACGAGGGATATGAATTGTGTAAAGGCTTCTGGAGAGTTCTAAATTCATTTTATGCATGTTTTGCAAATTGGACTCCAAGGAAATGCATTATCGCCTCCACAGACTTTGACTTTGTGGGGCAAGTATTGTGCGCGTGCATAAAAGCTGTTCCACTCCTCAATGAATAAAGGCACATCCTTCTGTACATCCGCATTTGTGAAAGAGAAAAATCTTAAGGTCTCAGCTCTTTGGGCACCTACGTGTGCAATGCTGACACGTGGTGGGTTTTGTGGCATCTCTTCAAAAGACTTAGGTTTCAGACAATGGCAGTTATAAAGCTGGGTATACCTAGTACCACTAACAATGATGTGCATTTAGACCTTTGGCTTTTGACCTTTGTCCTCATGAATACAGTTCATCGGCTCAGACCTGGTGCACCCATGCAAGTGTTAGTATACCATAGGTACTCATTGCTGCAAAAATAAATGTCATTTTATTTACCTATTTCATTGTGTTAAGTGTCTCATAAATTTTTTATATACTGCTCAAATCTCCTTTTTAAAATGTGAATAAAAGTCTTTTTCAAAAAATTAAATTATTTCTTCCAGAATTTATTGTCAAGATCTTAAATTTTCAAGATTTTGACATTCGAGATTATGGTGTCTGAAACTGTATATTCTAGGGTTATGGCCCAAACCAAGGTAGGTAGATATGTAAACAGATAGGTGATAGATGATAGATAGATGATAGATAGATAGATAGATAGATAGATAGATAGATAGATAGATAATTGATAAATAGATGGCTGATATATAAGATAAGATTGGTTGATGGGTTAGAGAGATGATAGATTGGAAAGAAGAGAGATGATAGGTTGATCTATAGGAAGAGCGAGAACAACATTTTAAGGCACTGAAAAAATGGTTCAGTTGCTCTTCCAGAGGGCCCAAATTTGGTTCCCAGCACCCACATGGCAGCTCACAACTGTGACTCCAACTACAAGGGATCCAATGCCCTCTTACACACACACAAATTCAATATACATATATATTTATCTATATTTTTAATCTTTTTTTTTGGTTTTTTGAGACAGAGTTTCTCTGTAGCTTTGGAGCCTGTCCTAGAACTAGCTCTTGTAGACCAGGCTGGCCTCGAACTCACAGAGATCCACCTGCCTCTGCCTCCCGAGTGCGGGGATTAAAGGCGTGCACCGCCACCACCCGGCCTATTTTTTTAATCTTTAATATAAATAAAAACTTAAATAATTTGTTATTTTTATTGTGTAGTATTTCATAGCTCAGAGGTAGAGTGCTTGCCCAGCATGCGCAGAGCAAACCCTGAGTTTGATCTCCAGCAGGGAAAACAATCTTTTTAGTGCAAAGATAGCTAAACTATAGCAGAGCAAGGGAGATCTTGGTGGACATCCTGGCTCCCTGCTGGACTCCTGCTGCTATGATGTGGCACCTTCCTATCTGGTGCCCACAAGGAACCATCCTAGAAGATGTTCTTTCTCTCTTCTCATTTAGTCTCTGTTTACTTTATCACTTGGTTAAATAAAAACTCATTGCTGCATACTGGAAAAAATGGATGCACGAGATGTACAATTCCTGAATTCTGTCCTGGCGCATCATAAACCCCTGAGCTCTTCTGGACTTAAATCTGGTCCTTTTGTCTGAGCCATTTCCTTGAACTACCAGTATTGTCTCCTGCCCAGCTCCTGCCCATCTCCTGCCCATCTCCTGCCCTACTCCTGACCTCCTCCACCTTCTGAGATGATCTATCGGTTTTATAAGCTTTATTTTTCAGCGCTTGGTCTTCTTGTATAGTTTCTGTGAGATTCTCTAACTTTCTTTTCTGAACCTTATTCTGGACTTTACATTTCTAAAAGACTTTCAGACTGGGCATGGTGATGCAGATGTTCTTAATCCCAGCACTTAGGAGGCAGAGGCAGGCAGATCTCTGAGCTTGACTTCTGGTCTACAGAGTAAGTTCAGGACAGTTAGAACTATTACATAGAGAAACCCTATCTTGAAAAACCAAAAACAAAGAGAGAGAGAGAGAGAGAGAGAGAGAGAGAGAGAGAGAGAGAAACCCTGTCTCCAGAAAATAAAAAATAAATAAAAAGTTCTCTAAAAGACTTTCAAGCTCTCCGTGATCTTTGGGGTTGGGATGGGGGGCAGTTTGCAACCACTGACGTAAACTGGTTCCCTGAATGATTTGGATAGCAGCATTTGCCTAGGGCATAAACTGAAAACATCGAGTCCCACTCTGTGACTTAGATTTTTTAATTCTCCAAATGACATCTTTCAAAGGAACAGAAATGCTAGATTTTAATGAGCTACAAATAATTAATCTTTTATGCTATAATTAGTGCTTTTTGTGTCTTATTTAGGAAATCTCTGGGGGCCAAAGAAGATGGCTCAGCAGTTTAGAGCTGGTGCTGTTCTTGCAGAGGACCTGACTTTGGATCCCAACACCTGTGCTGGGTGACTTCAGACCACCTGCTCCCACTTGCTCCCCGGGGATCCAACGCCTCTGGCCCCTGAAGGCCCCTGAAGGCCCCTGCGCTCACTTGCACATATCCACACACACATAATTAATACTAAGATAATCTTTTTGTTAAAAAAAAGAAATATTTGCCCACCGGAGGCCATGATAACACACTCGAGTTTTTGCTAGATTTATTTTACCCTCACAGTTAGCGTTATACTCCATCTCAAACTGGTTTTTGCGTATGGCATGAGGGATCCATGTTCTCTGGAAGTGTGCCTTGTTCTTTCTTTTAGGCTGCATAGCTGACAGTCCTTAATGCCCGCATGCTCAATGATGGGGCAGTCACGAGGAGGCTAGAGAGATGCCCAGCAGTTAAGAACATTTACTTGCTCTTGCAGAGGACCCAAGTTTGGTTTCCAGAACCCTCATAGGCAGCTTACAACCTTCTGTAAGTTCCAGGGGAACCCAATGACTTCTTGACTCCACAGACACCTGTTTGCCCGTGGTGCACATAAACTCACGCAGGCACACACACAAACACATACATATCAATTTTTTTAAAAAATGGGAAACTAAACTATCTGCTTAGAAATCACAAGAGTGGGACTGGAGAAAAGGCTCGGTGGGTAAGAGCAAGCAAGAGAACCCAAGCTCAGATACTGTGGAAGCAGAGACAGGAGGATTGATGGAGCTTACTGTATGCAAGCCTGTAGGGCATTTTCCTAATTATCATTGATATGAGAGGGCGCCATTGTGGGTGATACCACCCTGGGCTGGTGGTCCTGGGTTCTAAAAGAAAGCCAACTGAATAAGCCATGAGGAACTAGTCAGTAAACAGCACCTCTCCAGGGCCTCTGCATCAGCTCCAGCCTCCAGATCCCCACCCTGTTTGAGTTCCTGCCTTGGCTTCCCTCAGTGGACTGTGATTCCAGATATGTAAACGGAATAAAGCCTTTCCTCCCCAGGTTGTTTTGCGTCAGAGATTTTTTCCACACAGTAGCAGAATGAAAATGGAACACATAGAAAATGACAGAGCACAAAACTCAGTGTCTTCCTCTGGTTTCTGCACATGCGCAGGCACACGCGCGTGTGCGCACGCGCGCGCGCGCACACACACACACACACACACACACACACATATACACACACAGATGCGCACCGCATGCACACACACAAAGAAGCCACACGTGGGTGGGTGTGAGAAGTCAGCTATGAAGGTCCCTGTACGTCCATCTGGAAAACAGTCTGTCCTCTCTAAAACAGACTTCTTCAGTCTCCAGTCTAGAGTTAACGTTCCAGAGTTGGAAAGGAGAGAATGTGCGAGCCCGGCAACCACCTGCTGAGGCTCACAGTCCTCAGTTTCCCCTTCTCTGGGGAAACAAGGTGAGGCATTCCCACCCTGAAAATGAACACCAGAGGAAAGGGATCTCGGGTCTGACTGCTTCCAAAACATTCCTCCCCTTGGTGGAGACTCACCTGCCACCACCCACTCCTGCGTGTTTTGAGAACTCGTCTGTGTACATTTGGTGAATTTTCCATTTTCTCAGCCACCGGCTGGGGATTCATCCCTCTCAAATCTGCTGAAGCAGTCGCCGCTCACCCATCTGTTCCCAGACTTCACACGGCACTGCTGTTCTCAAATGTTCTTGAAAGTTTGTATCTTTTTAAACCCAGCTTGTTGTAGTAGAGGGGGAGGGGGGGCAAAGGAACAAAATTAGAATCTTCAATCTGCCATTGGTACCTGGAAGTTACAGGGACAGGCTTCTTTCTCAATAAGTATAAATTTTAAAAACAGGGCAATTAACGTTCTTTCAAGAAACATAGGCATTTCGATCTCATCCCTAACCTTCTAAGAATTTATCCCAAGGAAATGGACAAGTTTTATCCCCACATCCACCGTCATGTTATTTATAAAGCAAAAAAACTTAAAACACACTTAAATGCTCAACAATATAGAGATAATTTAGAAAACAATGGTATAGACATCTGGCAAAATCCTGAGCCAATGAAAAGAATAGATGCAATGGTATTTTATGACGGGGAGATGATCCGGTTGTGACCAGACAGTGCCATACCAGGAAACGGAACTGTAGGCTGAGGTTCATCCCAGCTCAGGAGGAAACCACCACCCAAGGAAGAGTAAGAGGAGGAGGAAAGAAGATGTGGGATGCCGGATCCCAAGGAAAAGCAAAATTGTCCACACCGTTGCCTTCACTTGCCCGTTTGTTTTCTCTGAGAGTCTCAGTCTGTAACTGGGAGCTGCAGAGATGCCTCAGTGGCTGAGGGCAGCTGCTGCAGCAGAGGGCTTGAGTTCGTTCTCCCACCCCCACATCGGGCCGCTCACGACTGCCTGTATCTCCAGACCCAGGGGATCCAACACCCTCTCTTGACCCCTACGGCAAATGCCCATACATACACAAACACACACCTATAGACACATATACTAAAATAAATCTTTTTAAAAAATGCAGTCGGGAGTTGAGAAAGTATCCCAGTTAAAGTAGTGTTTGCCTGGCAGGCGTGAAGCCCTAGGCTTGACTCCCCAGCTCTGCATAAAACCAGGCATGGTTAACCCCAGAACTCAGACAATGGGGCATGCACACCTGTTTCCGAATTTAAAAGTCAGCCCTGCCATTCCATCATCGTCATCACCCCCCAAAAGCTGCAACCTGCTTTAACGCCTCTGTGTGACACACACGGTCCCCTGCCTGGAAGTCTAGGAGGCTATGAAACGCCTAAATTGTTGGACCCCCCAGCGCCAAGCTCAAGACACCCGCGTTCATCTGGTGACACTGACCCAAATTACAGTTACAAAGGGCAAGAGGAAGCGATCAGCAAACATCTGTAGACCAGCCTTCCCGACCCATCTCCAGAGAAATGGCAGAGCCCTCAGGCCGCAGCTGCAGATGGCAAGACTGGCTCAGAGCACGGGCTCTGTGATAATTATCATTACTTAACATCATCCCACAAGGAGCCATTAGTGGAACAAGGCTGGAAATTAGAATCAAACAATCCCCTTCTCTACAATCCACGCGTGCAAGACCCCAGCAGCACAGTGAGGGGTGGGGAAGCTGAGCCCAGTAGTCCTGTAATTAACTAACTCCAACTCCAACCCCGAAATACCACCTCGTCACATGGCTTGTCGTCTTGGTAGAGCTCGGTCTATCATAACTTGTCATCTTCCCTCAGCTTTGCCCCCGTCCCCACGCAGCGTGTGCAGTGGTGGGTAAAGGTCTGTGCTGGAGGATTCTTTCTTACCCCTTCGTGGCTCCTTCCTCATCCGGCAGGGGAGAATGCTCTATCCTATTGGACTTGTCTCTGCAGCTGCCGTGTATGACTGGAACTTTCTGTAGAATATGAGGAACTCTGGGACAACCCTGCCCAACAGCCTGCTCCCATCTGCCCAGGGTCAGGCAGGGTCGCGCTGAGAGTCAGCCTCAAGGGCAAAGGAAAATATGTCCCTGAGGAAAAATGACAAAATATGTCATTGTCAACCTGACAGAATCTACAACAGTGGTTCCCAGTCTATGGGTTGCAACTCCTTATGGTCAGAGCTATCTTTTCTTTCCACAAGGGTCGTCTAAGGACACCGGAAATATCAGATATTTACATTAAGATTCATAACAATAGCAAAATTACAGTGATGAAGTAGCAATGGAAACAACTTTCTGGTTGGGGGTCGCCACAACACGAGGAACTGTGTTAAAGGGCCGCAGCTTTAGGGAGGGTGAGAACCACTGCTCTAGAGTCCCTAAGGAGATGAGCCTCTGAGGGTGTCTGTGGGGTCGGTTCCAGACTGGGAAGACACGCCGTAAAGGTGTGTGGCACCATTCCAAGGACTAGAATTCTGTTGTGGTGACGAAACCTTTCTCACAACACACACATCTACCCATCCCAGAAAGGGAGCCCACGGCAGACCAAAGTATGGACTACCCCAAAGTCTAACATGGTGAACCTTGAGCTTTATTGGGGTGATTTACAGGAGTATGGGAGAGGGGTTACTTATAGGAGCAGAAATGACTGGAAGGCAGCTGCAGCACCAAAGCTCCCCCACCCCCAGCATGGGTGGCAGCTCACAAAAGCCGGGAACCTGGAGCCCACTGCACAGCCTGCAGGCAGCTCAGCTCCTTGGAGAGTGTCCTTTCCGTGTGCCTCAGTTGATCGACCTAAACCTCTTGCAGGCAACTGGGCTGGTTTCTGCTTCTGCCAGGCAGCTCAGCTGATCTAGAAGTCTTCTTTGGAGCTTGGCTCGGCTCTTCTGAGAGGACTTTCACCTTTTATTGCGACTCTGGCAGGGAGGGCCCTAAGGAATCTGGAAAGTTTCAGCTACTTTGAGTTGTTGACTTTTCTGCTTAAGGAGATTCCCTGCAGGATAGGTTTCAGTCTCAGAGGAGGCTGCAACCCAACAGGTCCCAGAATGAACAAAAAAGAGCAGGCGAGTCGAGCATTAGCATCCCATCTCTCTCCCTGAGCTGAGCATTAACATCCTATCTCTAGCCCTGTTTGCTCACCACGGAGGTAATGTGATCAGTGGCCTCACTCCTCTGTCAGCGAGACTGCCTCGCCATGACGGACCCTTGAACTGCGAGGTAAAATAAACCTCTAGGTATTTTGTCACACAACTGGGCAGGTCATTAGCTTAGCATTACACTCTTTTTTTTGTATAGAATTACTTTCCCTGAGGGATCACAGGCAGGGCCCTGCCTTCCTCCAAGCCAAAGGCTCTTAGGCTGAGCCTCACAAGCAGGAAACCGGAATACCAAGGAATAATGGCAGTCCCAGCATCCTCTACTCTGGTATTTCTGCCCCTGTCTGACTCCCCTGTCAACAAGTTCCCTGGATCCTGCTCACTCAGGAGCCAGCTCCTCAGGACTGGCACAAAGCTAAGGGAGGATGACAAGTTATGATAGACCAAGCTCTACCAAGACGACAAGCCATGTGACGAGGTGGTATTTTAGGGTTGGAGTTGCATGTTGCTGCCGTCTCTGTGAAGACACATACACACCAGTCCTGTTGCGTTGGAAGACAGTGTCTCTGGAGTCATCCACCTAGTCTTGCTCTTATAACCTTTCTTGCCTCCTCTTCTGCATAGCTCCCTGAGGCCATCTACAACAAACTCCCTTGTGCTGAAGTTCAGAGAGCACTTCCATTGCCTCAGCCTAGGCACCTGGTCCAGCCCTGCTCCTTCCTCAGCCCAGGGTCCTCAGAGGCATCTGGAAAGCCCTGCATCATGGCCATCGCTCATGGCCACGTGACTCCTCACAGCACACAGATCTCCGTTTGTGACCAATTCCTCCTCCTCCATTAAACTTGTCCCATCACAGCTCCCTTACCATGCAGCCGGCAAGGGCAAGATGCTTCAAGAGCTAGAATGACCATCCCACCTTGTGGCCAGCTCTGTGACTGCCTGCCCCTCTGCACACACACCCCGACCCTCAGCCCGCAGCCAGCTGTAGCCCAACAGGACCCACAGCTCCTCCTAAACATCCTGCCTTCCAGCCTCTCCCCTGCTTAAGCTCTGTCTGAAGTTCTCCCTTCCCGTCTCCACCCAGCAGTTCACTCTCAGCCCTTCAAAGCCCAATGAAAACCCAACACCACCTTCGCACCCATCCCTAGCCCAAGTGAATCCTACCTCCCTCCCTCGCTCAGGGCCTTTTGTGTTATAGAACTTACTATACCCTCAGCCCTGCTGTTTACTAAGACCGGTACGAGGGTCTGTACTTGCAGCAGGAACAAGGCATGTCTCGCTAAGACATCCCACTTAGGACCGAGTATCTCAAAATTCTCTCAGGTTCCGCACATTGCCCAATTGCAAAGCTCCGCATCAGTTCCCATCTGCGGCAAAGGGTGACGGCTGAGTGAAGCAATGATGTATGGGTGGAGCAGAATGTCATTGGGAGTCTTTTTACTGCTATGTTCCTTTAGCAGAACAATAGCATTTGGGTTTTCCCTAGGCCCCTGGCCTATCCAGACTCTAAGCAGCATCAGGCATGGCTTCCATCTATGCAATGGACCTTACATCCAATCAGAGAGTAACTGGTTACTCCCATAACACTTGTGCTACTATGGCACCCACATATCTCACAGGCAGGTCACCCTTGTAGATGGCCTCAGGGAGCTATGCAGAAGAGGAGGCAAGAAAAGCTATAAGAGCAAGACGTGGTGGATGACTCCAGACACACTGTCTTCCAACACAACAGGATTGGCGCGTATGTGTCTTCACAGAGACAGCGGCAACATGCAGAGTCCACACAGGTTCAAGCCAGACAGGGTGCCAGTGCTGAGAGGAGGAGGGGACATAGGCTCCCACCCCTAACCAGGAAGCTATCCACAATGGACACCCACTTGCATAGAAATAATTACTTTTCTCCAAAGGAGTCTCACCAACACAAAATGAGCTCAATGGTGTTTTTGTCTCATATTACTTTGTTCGAACATTTTTTTTGTCTTACTGATCTTTTGCTTATATATTATAGTTTCTTTTGTGTTTTTATGGTGTGTTTCTTATGATTTTTTTTTTAATTCTGATTTTCTGTTTGCTTCCTTTCTGAAGAGAAAAAGACAGGAAAAGGAATTGGGAGCACAGAGATGTGGGAAGGATCTGGGAGCAGTCAGAGGAGGAAAAACCATTATCAGAATACAGTGCACGAAAAACATAATTTTTTCATTTAAAAGGTATGAAAAACAAATAGTAAAATAAAAAGTAAAAGGAGCTTCTCTTTTGGGTGCCTCATCCACAGAACAGCAATCACCCAGCCCTACTGAGCCCCCACGGTCAAAGTCCGCAAGACAGCACCTGGCTCAAGGGATGTGCTTAACCGTGTCAGCTCTTTAACCAGCCACACACCTCCCCTGCATATTCTCCTCCCATTCTCTCACTGACCGGCAAATCACCACCAATCCCACCAGTGACCTTCACGGGTGGGAAACGGAGGCGTACTGAGATCAAGTGCCTGCCCTAAAGTCATCATCAAGTCTCTGAATAGAGTCAGTTGACAAACACCCAAGTCCTGCTGTGAAGTCCCAATTCTTCCCACCCCATTTCCTACCTGGAGAAAACTGGTCTTGGACCCAGCCAGAGCCCGGTCTGAGAATTCCACCTTAAACTGACTCTGAGCAGGTTTCGGTGCCAGACAACAGGGAGGAGCAGACAGGGAGAAAATATTTGTTTGGTTCATTGAAGATGTTTTCTTGGTCCAGACTTAGAGACTTTCTCTGCATTGGGGGCCCTTTCTCTGTAGCTGGGAGGCCTTCCTCAGGGGCAGTATTCGTGAAGCAAGGGTCTACTTCCCCACAATGCCCCTCGAGGTCCCCTAAGTCCAGGAGGTAGGCACTGTTAACACCCACCACCAGGGATTCCCAGTTCACACAAGGTCTAAAACCCACAAGATCTGTTATTAGGCTGGCCTTTTTATTCCTCGTCCTGGAGACAACATGCCAGGCACTGGTGTGGGAGAATTGTTTGTATTCTCTCAATCATGTTTTAAATAAACGCTGACTGGAAGTATAGATCAACCAAACAGGTCAACCAAACAGGAAGTAGAGATGGGGCGATGAGAATAGGAGTATTCTGGGAAGCAGGAAGCTCCCTCCGCAGTTCTGCCCAGACCACCAAAGAAGCAAGATGTGAGCTGCCCCCACTGAGAAAGGTACTGAGCCATGTGGCTAACATAGGTAAGAATAATGGGTTAATATAAGCTACAAGAGTTAATAAGTAGCCTAAGCTAATGGGCCAATCAGTTTATAATTAATGCAGACTCTTCTGTGTGATTTTCTCTGGGACTAAATGGCTGGGGTCCCAGGTGGGACAGAAACCCCAACAAGCCTGGCCCTCATGTTACAAGGCACCTTTCTTCAAAGCCTTGAGAAACTATCTCCCTGTATAACGTACATGGACCCATTCTGGGGGCACATTAAGATACTCTCGGTCATCTCTGGTGAACACATTAACATCCTGACATCCCAGAGGGATCCTGCTTCCTTTCAGGACAAATGACAGACACCTTGACACTGAAGACCCTGCATGAGCTCCTATACAGCTGCAGGATCCTTGCATTCAAAGATGCTTCTGTTCACGGGTACTGGACAAATAACAGGGAGGGGACATCAGACATTTGTTCCCCTTGGGAGTCCTCCTGCTTGTAAATGTGGGCACAGGTATGTTTTGAGAGCACATGGGACTCAACCCTGACATGTGATTCACACTGATCATGGGAAGGATGGTGTAGGAGGCCCTTATGTTTATGTATTGCTTTCATTGGTTGAATAAAGAAACTGCTTTGGCCTTTCGATAGGGCAGCAATTAGGTAGGCAAAGTAGACAGAACTGAATTCTGGGAGGAAGAAAGCTGGGTCAGGGATTGCCACCATGAAGCCAATCACCAGGTCAGACATGCTGAATCTTTCCCAGTAAGCCACGACCTCATGGTGAAATACAGATTATTAGAAATGGGTTAAATCAAGATGTGAGAGTTAGCCAAGAAGAGGCTAGATATAATGGGCCAAGCAGTAATTTAATTAATACAATATCTGTGTGGCTATTTGGGGGGTAAAGGTAACTGGGCAGCAGGATGTAGCCTGTTCCTCCATACTACAAAGGAGAGAGCCTGGCAGACACACTGTCCAACAAGCAGTCTACCCCCTGCCTGTCAAGCCACCATGGACAAAGTGGTTCAGTTCATTCTGACAAGACAGCTTGAAACTTGGATCACTCTAAGTGGCTTGCTTATTTGTTTCTATCTTTAAAAACTGATATCCAAGCCTTCTGGCTCTGCCATCCACATAGGCATGCCCACAAGGAACCATGGTTTCTCAGGACATGCTGGCAGCTTTTTCATATAGGCTGCTACTAGAATCAAATAACAGTATAAAACCTCATTAAATACAAATTTCAGGCAAACAGCAAATAACAGTCTGAGTATGTTCCATGCTGTGTACAGAACATACGTTCACTTTTAAATTCCACTCATTTTGTCACTGTTGCTGTTTTCCTGAAATTTAAAAAGTTAACCAGGAATCCTGCCCTGGTACTCCGAACCTAGCAACCCGACCAAAGCAGCTGTTTATTTTAGGCACAAAGATAGTGGCCTACAAGGATGCTGCACACCAAGGCATGCATGTCCCCACCCACTCAGAGGCCTTCTGAAAAGTGCATGCCTCCCATTCCTTTGCTGCCTGTCCATCCTGGGAACAACTGAGTCAATGGTGTCACTGATGAGTAGCCTGTTGCTAAGCGCCCATCCATAGATGTCTTTCTCTCTCCTCCTCTCCCCCTCATCCCTGCCATGACCTCCTCACTTTCTCTCCCTGCTTCCCCAACCACGTCACTTTGCTCTTCTTGCCTCAGATGCCCCTACCCTGTTGCATCCTCATTGGGGTCTTCCAACCTCCAGTCCACTGCTTCTCTGAGCAGTGACCTGCCCTGGTTCCCTGCTTCCCAAGGACATATGCTTGCTCCTTAGCTCACGTCCAATCTGCCTCCTTCCCTGTTTCCCTTCCTAGTCTTCTCTCCAGCTCCCACCCCTCAACAACTTCAGAACCTGTGACCTCTTTACACTCTGGAACGCCCACTCTCTTCCTCTGCACGGACCGAGTTTTACACACCCATCCGTTGCTGTGCTTATTCCCCTCTACAAAGGGTCCCCTCTGTGTACTCTGCCCTGGTTTGCTGTCTGCCCCTGTACCTTACCCCCGCTTCTGTATAACAGCAGGACAAGTGGAGACCTCATAGTTCAAGGCCTGGGGCAAGTAGAGAGCTGCCAGACCTGCGATCCAGAAATGCTGTCAAGTGAACCCAAGCCAAGCCTTCTTAGGAAGCCGTCGCAGATGTCCCCCTCAGCGGTTAGGATCCATGTTCAGAACCTACATAGCACAGCTAGTTACTCACTGTGCTGGTCACTTCTGGGGAATCACAGAGTGGATCTTATTTCTTCCACTAGACTGCAGAACCTCATTTAGAGTCTTCTGTGCAAATCAAGTGAACTCTGTATTTTGCCATGCTGGGGCTCAAACCTCAGGCCTCAGTTGGGTACACCAGGATCCAGTGTTTTGAACAAAGGCATCTGTGAACACCTGAACAGGTGCAGAGCACTCGGTTGTGACCCTGGGCCGACAGGAAACTATGAGGACCTCAAGGGGCAGCACTTTCAGCGTGAGGTTTAGAATAAGTCCCTGCCTCTCCTTCCAGGCTAGGCTGCAGTCCCGGCTTCATCCCCTAGGGCTGCTATAGCTTCCCTGGATCCCAGCTATTAACAGCAACCCTGCTGCTAGGAACAGACAACACCAACTCTAGCAGGATCCATCCAGAGCGGTAAAAGGGACTTTGCTGCCCAATGCATGACTAGATTCCCTGTGTCCCACATGGGGCTTGGTGGAGCACGAAGGCGATGTGGGTATTGAACAAGTTGGGCAGCGTTTCTGGCGGAAAGTTACTAGAAAGATGACCAGGCTTTCTCTAGTCCTCTGCTGGAGCATCAAGGAAACCCATGCCCACTCTTCAGGCCAGCCTAGTCTACACGGCAAGTTTCAGGCCAGCCAGAATCACAGAAAGAGACTCAAAATTTTAAAATGTGTGTGCCTGCTGGGGAGTGGTGGTGCACGCCTTTAATCCCAGCACTTGGGAAGCAGAGGCAGGAAAATCTCTGAGTTCAAGGCCAGCCTGGTCTACAGAGTAAGTTCAAGGCCAGCCTGGTCTACAGAGTGACTGCAAAGACTACATAGAGAGACCTGACTCAGGAGTAAAGAAAGAATACTCTTGGGCTGGAGAGATGGCTCAGTGGTTAAGAGCATTGTCTGCTCTTCCAAAGGTCCCAAGTTCAATTCCCGGCAACCACATGGTGGCTCATAACCATCTGTAATGAGGTCTGGTGCCCTCTTCTGGCCTGCAGACATACACACAGACAGAATATTGTGTACATAATAAATAAATAGATAAATATAAAAAAGAAAGAAAGAAAGAATACTTTTTGTGATGGTTGGTGTTGCCAACCTGACAGAATCTAGACTCACCCAGGAGGTGGGCTTCTGGGCATGTTTGAGATTGATTATCCTAATTACATTAATTAATGTGAGAAGACTCACCTTAATTGCAGGCATAAGCATTCCCTGGGCAGGGATCCTGTCCTGTATAAAAAGGAGACAGTGGGCTGAGGACTGTCATGTATCCCTCGCTCTCTGCTTCTTGACGGTGGATGCAAAGGGTCCACCTGCTTCAAGTTCTTTTTGTCTTGACTTTGCCGCCATGACAAACTGTGCCTTGAACTGTGAGCAAGAAGAAGCCCTTTCCCCTGTAAGTGGCTTCTGTCAGGTATTTTATCACAGCCGCAGAAAAGCCAATAAGACATCTCCAAGTGTGTGACTTTAAGGAGTGGGTGAGAGAACCTTTGCTTTTGGTCGTGTGTTCATCCGGCAGCTCCTGAACACCCATCAGTTATACCCCAGTTCCTAAGAGTCACCTTCTAGGCTGCCTCCAACAATGTGGTAGACCCATCACAGACTGCTGGGGAACAATCACGAAGGCCAACAAGCAATCTAGAAGTGACAGTGCCCAAGGCTAGCCCTTACAATCTGAAGTGATGGTGCCCAAGGCTATCCCTTAAGCCACCAGGGAAGTTCCTGGACTTTTCTACTTACCTCTGTGCAAGCTGGGATAGAAATAAATGAGTTGAGTTGTCATGAGAGCCATCACACACACACACACACACACACACACACACACACACAGAGAGAGAGAGAGAGAGAGAGAGAGAGAGAGAGAGAGAGAGAGGAGAGAGAGGAACTGCTGGTGACTAATACAATGGATAAGGTTGTTTTCATGCCTCTGTTTGGTTTCTGCATGTCATAGGCCATATTTCCCCTATTGTCTCTCTGTTCACCTCCCTGCCTTCCTAAGTCTCCCTGATGTGACCGTTCACAAGAGAAAGCTGTGAAGGAGTCGAACAGGATGATACTTATCATTAGAAGAGCATCGGTACCACTGAAGACAGGGCTCATTAAAACAAGTAATAAAGATCCAGATGATAGCGGGGAAGGGAGGTTGTCTGGGTGCCACCGCACAAAATACTTCGTTAGTGCTCCTAATTAATACTAACAACTGCCACGAAATAAAAATATCACACCCCTTAAGATCCGCCTGCCTCTCGGGCGCAGTTCTCATTGAAAGCCTCCTGTCTGTTTCACCATGATCCCTTTCTGAAATAATTGGTGTGGTCTGATTGATAATGTAGATTCCTCTTTAAAAGAAAACACACTATTTTTCATAATCAGAGCCGGCATGCATAATGAGGAGGCTGGTGGTGCCTTCAGCATCAGGTCTGTCAGAGCGCACGGTTATTTCCATATTGATGCAAACTAAGATATTACACTCCCTCATTACGTTGACACGGCGCATCTTTCAACAGTTGCTCCGTGCTGTACATCCCTTGCCAACAAAATTACCTTCATTTTCTCCTTTGGCTCGGCGGAGCTAGCAGTTAAAATGTGCCCTAACAAGCTAATCAACTAATTTTTAGAATATGTTGGAACCGTTTAATATTCTAAGAGAAAACAAGAAAAAAAAGTTGCTAATGGGACTGCAGGCGTAAACAGAAATAAATAGACAACTGGTTCAGCGAGCATTTGAATACTTAAGTTTGAGCCAGTCATGGGAAAATTCATTTTTGCAAGTCAAAAAAGCAGTATCTATTTGTATCCATAAGCCAAACAACCTCATTTACTCGTACATACTTGAGGAGATAACCTTGGGGTAAAGGCAGCAAGGAGAAAGGACGGATCTTTCCAAGAGCTGGGTGCTCACTGGGAGGAGCTGAGCTCAGCAGCCTGGCTTTGGCCTCTAAGCCCTGCCTGAAACAATACTTGGCTGTAGCCAATGGTGCTCCAAGAGGGATCCCAAAGCCGAATGCCTCCCCCAGAGATGATAAATGAGGTTGCCTATGAACAAGTTCCCAGTGAAGGAGTTTGTGGTCAGCTGTTGGCACCCCATCTGGGGCAGCCTTAGATGGGTTGGGAGGACTACAAGGGTCTAGACACATCTGGATTCTAGTTCAGAGCCATTAGCATCTCTCCTGCTGGTTCACCCCATTGTGCCATATCCTCAACATTCTGGGGGAAAGGAGAGAGGTGGCCCTTCTAGGGCTGGAGAGCAAAGTGAAGGGTGGTGAGTGGGAAAGACTGGATATGGGGCCTATTTTAGTCAGGGTTCTCTAAAGGAACAGAAATGATAGAAGAGAATCCATAGAGGGGGCCAGATTTATTAAAGTAGCTATAAGGCTGTGGTCCAGCTAGGCCAAGAATCCAGCAGCTGCTCAGTCCACAAGGCAGGATGTCTCAGTTGGTCTTCAGTACACAGCAGAATCCCAAAGAAGTCGGCTGTAATGCGGGTGGAGGAAGGCACCAGCCAGTGAGCGGGAGCATAAGCAAGTAAGGAGCAAGGGTTTCCTCCTCCCACGCCCTCGATGTCAGCTGCCACCAGAAGGTGTGGCCCAGATTTAAAGTGGATCTTCCCAACTCTGAAGATCCAGATGTAGGGTGGGTCTTCCCACTTCAAATGATTTGGGGGAGAAAACTCCTTCACAAGTGTACCCAGGTACTTGGAGTCGAAATAATTTCAAACGTAGTCAAATTGACAACCAAGAATGGCATCACAGGGGCTGTGTGGTTCCTTCCTCCCGGAGAAAGAAGGGCAGGAAAAAATAGGAAACTTACAAGGCTCAGGAGGCTCATGAAACCTACAAGAACTGGAGACATTTGCTGGAAAGAGGAGACTCTGCTGTAGAGTTGCCTGTGAGTTGGTTAGGCAGAAAGTTCTATGACTGCAGCTTCTGTGAGCTGTCACCACACGGAGGTGGTTTTTTTGTGATATGTCTGCCTTTGAGTCACCTATACTTCAAGAAGTGCCCCCTCACTCATACCCCCATAAGCAACTCCTGCAAACTTGTTGGTTCACCAATACAGACTTGGAGTCACATCTTTGGTCTTTAGTGCTTCAGGCAGGGTGTATAAAGACATCTCCCCCAGAAAGTCACTAACAGCATGCAAAGCCTGCACATACACAGTTCTCCTCCAGTGGCACCCCAACAGTCTGCTCCCCGGGAAAACCCTGTTCTCCTGCAGTCTCCAAACAAGTCCGTGAAATCCTACCTCCTACCCTTGCTCACATGTTCTCTTCCCTCACCATCTGATCCCTTCCTAAATTCTTCTCTTCTAGGTCCTTATCAATGAGATCCCCTAAAGCCTCCCTGATCCCTACTTCATTGCCAAAGGCGCAGCCTCCCCAGGCTCTGAGGTCTATGGAGCATTTTCATTAAGATCACAGCGGCAGCAGTGTGTGTTGAGCCTCAAGGGTGAAGGAGTCTTGTTCACTAGATGCAGTGGGACGCATGAGGCTTGGCACACGGCAGACCCTCAGCTAATGTTTGCTGGCTGCACAGATAAATTGATAAATGAATGTACAGATGAATGAATAAAGTGATAGTGTTTTATCAGCATGCTTTTGAGACAGGATCTGATTATATAGCTCTGGCTTGGCTAGAACTTACTATGTAGATCAGGCTAATCTTGAACCCTGTCTTCTAAGAGATACATCTATCTCTGCCTTCTAAGTGCTGGGATTAGAGCCGTGCATGACCATGCCTAGCATTTGATTGACGTTTTATTATGCCTTCCCTCATATGCACTGACTGGCAGTCATTATGTGTTTTTCTCTCACTGTGCTGCTTTTGAAGGTGCACACCTTTAATCCCAGCACCTGGGAGGCAAAGGCAGACAGATCACTGTGAGTTTGAGGGCAACCTGGTGTACAGAATGAGTTCCAGAACAGCCAGGGCTATTACAAGAGAAACTCTGTCAAAAGAAGAAGAAGAAGAAGAAGAAGAAGAAGAAGAAGAAGAAGAAGAAGAAGAAGGAGAAGGAGAAGGAGAAGGAGAAGGAGAAGGAGAAGGAGAAGGAGAAGGAGAAGGAGAAGGAGAAGGAGAAGGAGAAGGAGAAGAAGAAGAAGAAGAAGAGAAGGCCTTGCACCATTCTGGGTATACATTCTGTTCCAAGAGCCTAATATACTCCCCTTTTCCACTGAGTCCTAAACACTACTAGAACACAAGTCATGCTGAGATGGCATTGCCTGCCTAAGGGCAGAGCTCCACTGGACCAGTAACCCACACCACACCAGTCAGAGCAACAGGCCAGGCCGTGTCAGACACACCCAGTGGCAATACTCAGATGCCCACTTCCCAAACTGGGAATCAGATGCTCCTTGAGCCTTAACAAGTCTCAGAAGCCATAGGCTAGAGCAGATGGGACCTAGGAGGGTCTTAGAACCCTAAGTATATCTGCTTGTCTGTGCACCATGGCACATCTCTCTAAAATCTGCAAGCAGTTCCTGAATATAGCTATTCCATGTCATGCACTGATGGTGGGAGGAAGAGCCTCAGAGGCAGAAGTGAGCCTGATGCACTCAGAGAGAGTTGGATTGAAGCAAGATCTTGGGGAGATAGAAGATGAGGAATGGGGAGGAATTCTAGCTGCCTTTGGAATCAGAGGACGTTCCAGAGATTTACATAATTGATTTCCTCTTGAAAGCCATCTTCCACATTTATAAATACAGTCATGAATTTTCCTCTTCTGAAGAAAACCAATGGGCAGAAATTGCTAACCTCAAACACACAGCCAAGGAGGGCTGAGAACATCATATATCAAAAGAGCAATGTCCTGAGTTAATCACAGTCACCATGGCTATGGCCATGGACACTGCTAAAGCCATGCAGCTCATTGCTGCCAACATTCATATGGACAGAGATGAAAAAGAGAGAGGTGGGAAGCCAGCTCAGAGTGGGAGCAGGGTGGTAGAAGGAAAAGAGGAAACTGAGTCTTCTTCCCATAGTGGTGGAGTCCTATCTCATCCCAGCCCTACATGGTCACAGGTGGTTGCAGTGAAAGTTCCAGGATGTGACTGAGAACATAGAACCCCATCCCATCCCTCACTTTCTATTACACAGAAGCATCAAACTATTTTTGCTCTTTCTAATTCCTTAACAACATTTTTTTAAAGTGTTTTCAGGGCCAAGCGTCAGTTTTCTGGAAAGGAAAATGCAAGAAGCTGTTACAAATAGACTACAATTGCATCAAGAAAGAGGTCAGCAAGCCACAGAAGCTGCATTAGGTACAGCCCAGCAAACAGACTTTCAAATGTTATGGAATCGTACCTGTAATGTTACAGATGCAGAAAACATGTATGTCATCATGGCCGACTTGTTCTTTCCTTTGTGTACACATGACCTCAGATATCCACATGTGGGTGGTTGTCATGGAAACAATAGCTCATCCTCTGGACCTGGAAGACAAAATGGTCCCAGGCATCTGAGTCACCAGATGGGTGGATGAGAGCCAAGGTAGGGACAGCACAGTTCATGATGCCCACCAGGACACACCTTTCCTGGGCCAGCCTAAACCCTCGGAGGGAGGGGGGTTCACAGTCCAGAAAGAAGACATAGACTTCCAGCTGCATGTGGAGGGAATAATCCAATAGCTCAGGGCAGTAGGGCTCAATTTCAGAATTTTGTTTGGCTGCAGTAGTGAATGTAAGAGGATAGAGAGGGAGGAGGGGAAGATTACTAAATAACCTCAACATAAAAACTGCACTGATATTTCTGTAGCTGATGAGATTATTTTCACTATCAAAACTTCTTTGAGATTTCATCTTACACCCACTACCACAGCTAAGATCAATAAAAACAAGTGACAGCTCATGCTGGTGAGGGTGTGGAGTAAGGGAAACACTCTTCCATTGCTGGTGGGAGTGAAAACTCACACCATGGTGGCTCCCATGGAAATCGGTATGACAGATCTTCAGGAAGATGTGAATTGACCTACCTCATGATCTGGCTCTGCTACTCTTGGACATCTACCCAAAGGATGCTTCATCCTACCATAGAGACACTTGCTCAGCCTTGTTCATTGCTGCTCTGTTTATGAGAGTCAGAAATTGGAAACAACCTAGATGCCTCTCAACAGAAGAGTGAATAAAGAAACTGTGGTACATTTGCACAATGGAGTATTATTCAGTCATTTTAAAAAATAAAATCATGAAATTCTCAGGTAAATGGAGGAAACTAGAAAAAAAATCATCCTGAGTGAGGTAACCCAGACTCAGCAGGACAAATATGATATGTATTCACTTATAAGTGTATATTAGCTGTTAAGTCAATGATAACCAAGCTACAGTCTGTAGAACCACAAAGGTTAGGTGGAGAGTAAGTACAGGATGAGGGGCACAGACAGATCTTCCCAGGAAAGCAAAATAGAATAGTTATAGATGGGGGGACTTGACAGTAGAGAGGGTGGGGGGAGAAGGGGATGAGGGAGGTAATATGGGGAGAGACAGCTAAAATTAAGAGCCATTTGAGGGATAGTATGAAAATCCAGTATAGTAGAAGTTTCCATAGATAGATAGATAGATAGATAGATAGATAGATAGATAGATAGATAGATAGATAGATAGATAGATATAGGCATTCAAAATGAAATTACCAAATACTGGGAGAGACAGAGCCCCAACTGGTCATTTATTATCACCAAATGAAGCTTCCAGAGCCAGGCTTGTGTCACATCAAACTGAGTTGCTGGCCAAAGGGGTCCCATTGGAAATCACCAAATAACCCAGGCTGTTGCCAAGACAATAGGTTGCTCTCCACAAACTGACAGCAAGGCCCCATTGCTGAAGACAACACCTACACAACTCATTAATCATGAGAAGGTCAAGTTTGTACCTACACAGAGCCTTCACCCTTATGTTCTAGTGTCTTCAGTATGGAAACTACACTGTATGCTACCAAAGGAGAAATGTAAACATGAACCCAACTACAATCTTTTGATCTACAGTGGTGTCCTGCCTGCAGGGTATGCTAGCACAACAGTGGCACAAAGCCTGTGGGAGTAACCAAGCAATAACTAATTTGACTTAAGGCACACTCCACAAGATGGAACCCATGCTTGGGTGACCAACAACCTGAGATTAAATAGCTGAGGGACCTAGGGTAAAACCAAATACTACTATTCAAAAAAATATAGTTTTTGTTAGTTATGATTAAAGATAAATTAAATATAAAATTTTAGACTCACAAAGATAGAATAGATGATAAAATGTTTTCTTTTATTTTGTCAATGATGTGGGATGTCCTGTATATGTATTGCTTTTATTGGTTGATGAATAAAGCTGTTTCAGCCACTGGCTTAGCAGAATAAAGCCAAGTGTGAAATCGAATAAAGATATATAAAGAGAGTAGGCAGAGTTGAGAAGATACCATGTAGCTGTCGAAGGAGAAAGACACCATAACATTACTGGTAAGCCACAGCCTCATGCCAATACATAGATTAATAGAAATGTGTTAATTTAAGATGTAAGAGCTAGCTAGAAATATTCCTGAGCCAATGGCCAAATCGTATTATAATTAATATAGTTTCTGTGTGATTATTCAGGTCTGGGCCACTGGGAAACTAAAGTACATGCTCTGTCTACATGACAAAAATCAAATAGACTGGATATTGTAACTCATTCTTACTTGTCAACTGCTTTTTATTATATGTAATTTTACTATGTTAAATTTAAAACCATCCTTTTTAATTAGACAGAAAAGGGAAGATGATGTGAGATTCCTTCAGTATATTTGTTGCTTTTATTGGTTGATGAATAAAGTTGTCTCAGCCAATGTTAGCAGAGAAAAACTAGGTGGGAAGTACAAACAAAGATACAGAGAGAAAGTAGGCAGAGTCAGGGAGATGCAAAGTGCCTGCCCAAGAAGCAAGATGTGAGGTAACAAGCTATGAATCTCATGGTAAAATATAAACTAATGGAAATGGGTTAATTTATAGAGAGAGCTAGCCAGAAATAGCATAAACCATTGGCCAGACAATTGTAGCTGATATTAAGCCTCTACATGACTATTTCATTATCAGCTGCAGGGACCTAGTGGACAGAGATAAACAGGTCCAGTGGGCCCAGGGGAGACAGAGAAAAGCCTCCATCTACGCAATGACATTCTGCTATATGTAGATCAGTTCCCTGCTGAGCAATCGTCAGAGCTTCCTCCTTCAGCAGATAGGAGCAAATACAGAGACCCACAGCTGGACAGTATACAGAGTGAGGCACCTTGAAACACTCAGTCCTAAAGGAGATGTCTCCATCAAATCCCTCCACTCAGGACTCAGGGAACCCTGTAAAACGAGAAGGTAGAGAGAATGTAAGGACCAGAGAGGATGGAGGACACCAAGGAAATGAGGCCTTTTAAACCAACATGATCAAAGCTCATAAGAAGCCCAGAGACTGAGGGAGCATGTGCAGGATCCACACGGGTGTGCACCAAACGGGTCCCTAGAGCTGAAAGAAGTGGACTCTTGCCACCATTCCTAATCCAGAAGCAATCTCCAATTGATAACTGCTTGCAAAGGAAAATTTGGCTTTTTCAAAGGGAGGCTCACTGGAGTAAAGTAATTCTTAAGGGTAGGCTGCACGCCCTTACCACTAAGCGCTAGACGGCCAACAGAAAATGAATTCAACAGCATCTTTTGAAGCTCTTTGTCTTGTCTCACAGTGTCATGTCAGGGCTCTTCATCTTTTTTTAACCTTACTATTTTTTTATTTTTATTTTACTTATATTTTTTCTTCTCTCTTTTTACCCTACAGGTTCTTTGCATATATATATATATATATATATTATGGCTTCCTATTTAGTGTTTGTATGGGATTCCTGAGTCTATTTCCTGTGCCTTTTATTGGGCTCTATTCCTTCTATTTCTTTGTTTTGTATAATTCCAATATTTTTGTTTTTGTTTTATATTTATATATTATATTATTATCCCTTAAAAGACTGCTTGATGTCTTTTTTGGGTTTGTTTGTTTGTTTTTATTTTTTGAGATAAAATTTCTCTGTGTAACCCTGGCTGTCCTGGCACTAGCTCTGTAGACCAGGCTGACCTCGAACTCACAGATATCTGCCTGCCTCTGTTTCCTGAGTGCTGGAATTAAAGGTATGTGCCCACAAGGCCTTCCCAAATGTTCTAATGAAAGACAGAAAGAAGGTGGATCCAGATGAGAGGGAAGTGTGAGGAACTGGGAGGAGTGGAGGGAGGGGAAGTTATATCAGGATATCATATGTGAGAAAAATAATCTATTTTTGATAAAAGGAACAAAAGATTCCTCGCAGAGCTTTAAAATACTTATGTGAATTATTTTATCGTATTTTATGTATATAGGGGCTTTGCCTGCACATTTAAGCCTCAAAGTATTTGAAGTAATTATCGGACCAAGCCCATAGAGCAGCATCAGCAAAATCGCCAAAGATTCCCACCCTGAAGCATTGCGGCTGCTTTGCTCAAAACCCATGTGTTGACTCTGGCACTCTGTCTTGTTTATTAATTAGCTAATATTTTCAAAATACTCTGAGGATGAAAATGGCTCTTTAGGAAGAAAGTGTCTACAGCTATTCCTGTAGCTGTAATTACTAAGGGTAGGCTTAAGAATTTATACAATGCCACCTAGACAGTACTCCACAGCCTTGCAGACAACGGTGAGCTCTATACAGAGAATAAAGTCCTGCCCCAGAGGAATTGGGAGAGTCTAACAAAAAGAATATAGAACACCAGTAATGTGGCACACAGGTGAAGTAGATCCTAGTGAGTATCCTGACCAAAAAATCAGCAGGCAACTGGGCATGGCAGTTTCGGGGGGGGGGGGGGTCAAGGAGCAAGAGCAGAAAGCTTCAGTTTCCTGGACACCAAGGCAAGAAAAGAGGAGGGGCCATGCCCACTTGACTGATTGTGAGGTACTCCATACCCCAAGGTGCTCGTCCTGTGCTGATCTCATTCTGTAGCTGGGAAAATTGAAGGGCTCCGGTCCAGTCTCAGCCTGGGAGAGGGATCTGGATATCAGTCCAGTGTAACAAGATGAACATAGTGTTCTCCTGCAGAGGCGTTTCTTTCAGGGAGATACTCACCGCTACTAAGAAAAGTTGAATTGATTGGCAGACTCACTTGCAACAGAAGCAAAGACCCCAGAGGATCTGAGCACCGTGAAGCTGAGCAGTAAGGGAGAAGCAAGATGAGGAGACAAGAAACCCAGGAGCTCTGCAAGCCACAAGACAATGACATTATCATCCTTGAAAACTGCTTGGCATCTCATATGGTATCAGCAGACAGGTAAAACTCTGTGGTAGGGGAAAACATGAAGCCCTATATGCAGATTTGGACAGAGTACAAAGTTGAAGGCTTAGGATTGAGGTACTCCACACTCTCATGGACCATGGTCTTATGGATTTCTTCCAGGTTTATCTACACCCTTGCCTAGCAGGGGTCCAGACCTCATCTGTGATACGAGCTCTCATCTATGAGCCCCAAGAGATGAGGCCACACCCACAAAGGAGGATTTATTTGCCAACAAAGCTTGCATTTTAGGGCTCTTCACTTGCTGGGCCCATTCTGAGACAATGGGAAAGCCTATCAATTTGTAAATGTGACTTTGCTGTTTGAAAGAGAGCCCACCAAATTGCACTAGCTTTAAGTCACAAAATATCCAAGTTGGCCTTATTCGCCACTCCATTCTCAGAACGCACCAAACCTGTGCCTGGATGTTGAGGGTTAACCTTGTGTACTAGACGGGTGTATAGATGGACAGAAGGAAAAGGCATGGGTGGATAGATAGCTGCATAGAAGGGAGAAGTTGATTGTACAGAAGGAACTAAATAAGTGGATAGAGGGAGATGTGGACTGACGGATAAGGAGGTTAAGGGAGCTGGAGAGATGACCCAACACTTGTGCCTGCAGAGGAGCAGGACTCAGTTCCCAGCACCAATGTGGTGGCTCACAAACATTCATAACTCCAGTTCCAGGGTATCTGATGCCCCCCCTCTGAATTCCATGAGCACCAGCCATGTATGTGATACACATACGGACATTCAGGCAAAACTCTCATACATGTAAAACAAAATAAATAAATATTTTAAAAGAGGGGAATGAATGAAAGAAGAAAGGAAAATGAAGAGTGAATGGATTGAAGATGGATTGAAGATGGATTGATGGATAGATAATGGGTGGAGCATGAATAAATAGATGGATGGATGATGGGTATATAAATGAGTAGATGAGCAATATAGTGGTCTAAATTATAAATGTCCCCCCAAATCTAGGGCACTTGAACACTTGGTTTCCAGTCTGTGGTACTGTTTGGATAGGTTTAGAAGGTGTGACCTTGCTAATGTAAGCATGCCATCTGGGGAGGGCCTTGAGAGTTTAAAGACTTGCACAATTTTTAGCTTGCAATTCAAGATGTCAGTCCTCTGCTTTCTGCTCCTGCTACCGTGCTTTCAATCTAAGATTGTGGGCTCTAACCCCCTGGAACCATATACCCAAATTGCTGTGAGATAATGCTCTTGTACACTGTAAAGATTTGTCACTCATATTGGTTTAACAAAACACTGATTAGCCAATAGCCAGGCAGGAAATATAGGCAGGGTGACCAGACTAAGAGAATTCTGGGAAGACGAAAGGCAGAGACACAGTCACTAGCCAGACACAGAGGCAGCAAGGTGAGAATGCCTTACTGAGAAAAGACACTAAGCCATGTGGCTAAACATAGGTAAGAATTATGGGTTAATTTACATTGTAAGAGCTAGTTAGTGATAAGCCTGAACAATCGATCAAACAGTTTCTAATTAATATAAGCTTCTGTGTGTTTCTTTGGGACTGAATGGCTGCAAGACAGGGTGAGACAGAAACTTCCATATACACCAAATAAACTCTTTCTTCTGTATGCTGCCTTGTTCACAGTATTTCATTACAGCAATAGAAAACTAATTAATATGGAAGTTAACATCAAAGAGTAAACTATTGCTGTGGCAAACCTGACCCTGCTGGGTTTTGAAGGAATATGGAAGACTTTGGAACTTTGGACTTGAAAAGTGATTGAATCCTGTAAGCAGAATTTAATAGGCCATTCTAGTAGAAGTTTGGAAACTATGGACACTGTGGAGGCCCAGTTCAAGATGCTTCAAAGGGGAACAATATTAGCAACTGGGCTAGAGGCTATTCTTGTGATACTTTGGTCAAAAAAAAAGTGGCTGCTTTCTGTCCATGTGTTAAGAACTTGCCTAAAACTATTTAAAAACAAAAGCTAATATCTTTGGCAGAGAAGATTTCAAGACAGTTTCATATTGACCCTGTCCTATGGTTATTAGTAACCATAGTAACCACTCTTGTACAGGTTTACAATGAAAAAGATCAAGTGTGGTCAGAAAGAAATGCAAAGAGCACAATTTAAAGAGAAAGAGGACACTGACAAGTTCAAGGTTACAGCGAAGGTTTGTGTTGGAGGGAGGGCTGCCATTGTGAAGGTGATTAGCAGTTAAGGGAGGCCTGACTTGTCCCGTGGTGTAGGAGGGTCTTCTTTCTATGTGTTGCTTTCATTGATCAAATAAAAAAAACCGCCTTGGCTTTTTGATAGGGCAGAATTTAGATAGGTGGAGTAGACTGAACAGAATGCTGGGAGAAAGAAACAGAGTCAGGCAGACGCCATGGCTCTTCTCTCCGAGATGGACACTGGTTAGACTCATGTTGGTAAGCCACAGTCAAGTGGCAATACAGATTAGAAATGGGTTGAATCAATATGTGAGAATTAGCCAAGAAGAGGCTAGAACTAATGGGCCAAGCAGTTTTTAAATGAATACAGTTTCCATGTAAGTATTTTGGGTGTAAACTAGCCGGGAGTGGCCTGCCACTCCTCTTTACAACAGCCCCGGAATAAAGGGGAGTTTGTCCTCAGCAAGACCCTTTCAGCTAAGCTCCCAGCTCCTGAGAGAGAACACAAGGCATTTGCTGCTCCTTAGAGGCAGCTGCAATCAAAAGCCGCTGACACTCTGGGTCCAGGGACTCAGGGTCCATCCCAAGCTGTGAGCCAAACTTGGCATTGTCCTCCAAAGTCAAAAAATTTGGGGCTGTGGAATCTTCCCCTGCTGTCCTGAGAGCTGCTGAGGTGAAGGGGCATGTGTCAGGGGACTCCCTGTGTGAAGGTTCTGAGCGGGCAAGAGGCTCTGAGAGCCCATTGCACAGAGCTGTAGAAGTAAAAAATGGGTTGCACTGGAGACCCCAAGAGTTTGGTGATGGCAGAGCCATAAGAGATCTACCCAGAAGAGCCACAAACAGGGAGTGGAGTCAGGCTAAAAGAAAGATACTTGCTGCAGGTAGGAAAGCCAGAGGGCAAAACTATCTAAGCCCTTTGACATCAGACATGGAGACAAGGAGTTAGAGAATTTGGTGTTTGTACTGCTGAATTCCAGTCTTGCTTTGGTCCACTATTTCCTCAGTATGCTTCCTTTCCTCCCTTGAGGAATGGTAATATAGACTCTGTGCCGGTGTGGGCTAGTATGTAGTTCGCTTTTTGATTTTACAGGGAATTGTAGTTACAAGATTGCCTTGCCAGGCATGGTAGCACACTCCTTTAATCCCAGCCCTTGAAAGACAGAGGCAGGTGGACCGCTCTGAATTCAAAGCCAGCATGGTCTTCTCCATAGTGAGTTCCAGGACAGCCAGGGCTATTTATAGAGACCCTGTTGATACTAAATATATTAATAATAATAATAATAATAATAATAATAATAATAATAAATGACTGCCTTGCATCTCAGAAGAGACTTTGGATTTAGGAATCTTAAACAGTGTTAAGATGGTGAAAGACTAGGGACTTTTGATGCTGGGCTAAATGCACTTTACAATACGATGTGATCACAAGGCTGTAGAAACCAAAGAGTGGAATGCGGTGATGAATGAGATGTTCCCTATTTGAATACTTGGTTCCCAGTGGGTGGCACTATTTCAATAGGTTTAGGATGTGTGGCATTCATAGAGTGAGTATGTCACTTGGGGTAGGCTTTGAGAGTTTAAAGACTCGGGCCATTTCTAGTTCACTCTCTGCTTCCTGATTGCTGCTCAAAATGTGCACCCCTCAGCTTCTCCTCCGGCTGCTATGTCTGTTGCTTGCTGCCATACTCCCCACCATGATGCACCGCTTTCCCTCTGGAATCCTAAGCCAAATAAACCCTTCCTTCTCTGAGTCACCTGGTCATGGTGTTTTATTACAGCAATAGAAACATAACTAATCCATAGAGGCTAAATTATCTGAAGCATGCAATTGTAGTACAGTATCTAGTGAAACATACATCTACGGGATCATCATACACAACATGTTGCCCTTTATATGTTTGTGGGAACCCACAGTGGTGAGCCTGCTCCACCTTGTCTGAGGTCAGAGAGTTTGAGCTTATTTTTGCTCTCTCAAAGTTGTTGACAATAGGCGTGATTACAAAAGAAAGACTCTGACCTAGGGTGTGGGTAATTAGTATTTTGAGTGTAGAGATGGATCCACTCCAGGTCAGAGAATTCAAGTCTATTCCTTATAACATGTTAATGAAGTCTTTTGCACCTCCCCTCCCCTTTCGGAGTGAAATATATGTTTGTGGAAAATAAACCAGGCAGATTCAGCATTCACTGAATCTTCCTCCTGATGCTGCTGTTCTGTACTTCTGTCTCTTATTTCTCTTCTATCTCTGTTCTTTTTGCCTAATAATTCTAACTCTCGCGCTCCTGCCCTGGAACATACAAGTTATGTCAAAGCTGGTCTTCGACATATGTTAATGGTTTAGTGATTCTCAGTTATACTAGGTATGGCTCATGATACTCACCTCTGAAATGGTACCTGCTCCATTATTTTCATCACCAGAAAATATAGAATAAAAGCCAGGAGTAGTGGCATACACCTTTAATCCAGTCCTTGGGAGGCAGAGACAGGCAGATCTCTAAATTTGAGGGCAACCTGGTCTAAAGAGTGAATTTCAGGACAGATAGGGCTACACGGAGAAGCACTGTCTCAGAAAAAATGAATAAACAAGAAAAATTACAGTCACGGTTGATGGGCTGTGAACTCAGCAAAGTTCAAGGACAGATGGCCTAATGCATAAGTGAGGCTCAATCAAGGGTGATTTATTGTTGTTGTCTTTGTTCCCAGCGAATAGTTGACAATGGGTAAAGAACTTTTTGGCTGTCACAACTGGGCAAGGGGAGTGGGGTTGCTGGTGGGTGGAGATCTGGGGTGTCCTTTAAACATTCGAGAATGAACAAAGCAAGCTCCACTACAAAGAGCTATCCAGACCAGGATATCAGCATTTCAAAAGGGAGCAACCCCAGTGTGGGTGTACTTAATCTACAGCACAAACTCCCAAAAATGTCTACTATGGGACATTCACACACACAGCCTATAGGTAAGGAGACTAAATCCAGAAATAAAGAAGACTATGTGTGTCTTTCCATGACTAATTTGCAAAGCCTTTGACTCTTCTATGGGAATAAAAACAAAACAGCAATCACCAGCCAAAATAGGAACTAAAGAGAAGATTCAAGAAAGCAACAATTTGGAGCTAGGATGGTAGTTCAGTAGATAGAGTGCTGGTCTATCACACATGAAGCCCTGGGTTCAATTTCCCGTATTGCTTAAATCTGGTATAGTGGAGCAGGCCTCTTCTCCCTGCATTCGGGAGGTGTGGCCAGGAGCAGAAGTTCAGAAGTTCAAAGTCATCCTACAACGGATAGTGAATTGGAGGCCAGCCTGGATTACATGCGACAATATCTCAAAAAAACAAAAATCAGGAATTCAGCAATATTGTTGGCCCTCAACTCAACAGTCAGTAGGAGTGCTGTGGTACCCCTGTGGCCGAGTGTTTTGGATGTTGACCATGAGCTAGCTCATCATGATATCAAGGTGATCTTGTTCCTTGCACAACCTGCTGACCCAACTCTGCCTCTCCTCAGAATTTTCTCTTGGCTTTATCATCCATAATTGGATAGCTTCGCTCCAATTTTCTCCTCGCAGCCGCGAAGATAAGGTCTCTGTTTAATCATCCCCCTCTAAGCACTTGCAATCAGCCAGGATATTGCTGCTTTTAAAATAAGACAATGACATTTAACGACTTTCATTTCTTCCTATACAAAAGATTAATTTATATGCTGGAGTCATCAGTTCATTGGAAAACTCAGCCTATTCTTTTTGAAACACTGAGATATGATTAACAACTCAGTCCCTCCTTTATATTTTAATCTTGTGACTGTCTCTGTGTATTTACCTACACAATCTAATTTAGTCTTTTCTTTACCATGATGCTAAAATTAGCAAACGGGACAGAAGAGTAACACAAGACCTCCCAGAGATACCCCGAATAACCTGTCCCATCTCCAGGCGTCAAGAAAGCAGGGCCACAATGAATGGAGCCCTAGGGACTTTTTGGAATGCCTGCATAGCCCGTGAATCAGGTCCCTTAGGGTCTCACTCACTTCCAGCAATGTTTCATTCCTCCATTGACCCTCAGCTTCGGTCAGACCAGGTGACTGCTTAGTCCCCAGGTCTTCAGGGGTACTCTCATAGCCACTCTCTTAGGACATTTCCTTCCGCCAACTGTACATTCACTGCCTCTTCCGTCAATGTTTCCTTTGTCCTTCAGTGTCCACCTAGAACATCCCTCCCTGAGAGTCTTCATAGTGTCCTCTGTAGAAATGGCTCCCTCCTTCCCGATTCACATGGTCCTTGTTCTGGAGACCTTTAATCCATCCTGCCTTTGATAATGTGAACGGCCATCACACGCCGCGGGTTTCTCTGGGTCACTGTTCATCATGGAGTCTCCATGAGCTTCGCAAACAGCCCTGTGCTGCCCTGTCACCGTATAGACGAGGAAATCGAGGTCCAGAGAATTCGAGTTCACCGTTGTTGGAGGGCGTAATGAGATTAGGCTCAAATATTATGAAACCTTTGTCTCCCTTCAAAAACAGTGACTAGCCCCTCGTTGTTCAAGACTGTCTAACAGTTTTGACAGGTTCTCCAGCCAAAAGGAGTCATTGAGGCTACAGTGGAACGGGCGTCATGAGCGACAAGGATCATCACTCCCAATTGCTATAAATGGTAGCCACACCCCAAGACTCACCCATCCCCATGGACCTGTTTTCATTTAGAAAACACCACACCAAACATTCATATAGTGAACCTTCTAAATTTCCTAAGATGGTGCCATGAATTGATATTAATAACATATGTTTATCCATCACATACAACAAGATAATTTTTAAAAGACAGGGTTCCATTTAACCCAGGGTGGCCTCAAATTCAACTATGTAGATGACCTTGAACTTGTGATCCTCTTGTCTTCATATTACATATGCCAGGATTACAACAAGCATATGCTGTCACATCTGGTTTACACTGTGTTGGGAATTGAACCTGGGACTTTGGTTTTGTACCTGCTAGGCAAGCAATCTACCAACTGGGCTACATCTCCAGCCCTCACCACAGATTTTTACCATCAAAAAAATTCTACCAAGAACTGGAAAGATGGCTCTGAGGCTAATGTTTTTCCAGAGGACCAAGTTAGGCTCCAAACTCCCTTTTCCAGGTAGTTTACAACCTCCTGTAACTCTAGGACCAGGAGATCCAATGCTCTCTTGTGTCCTCCATGGGTACCTGCACTCATGTGCACATACCTACAAAGACAGACAGACAGACAGACAGACAGACAGACAGAGACGCACACACCCACACATAGATGTAATTGTTTTAATTCATGTGGTACACAGTAGGAAAGGTCTCTGACAATCCTCAGGCCAAGATCTGACCTTCACAACTTGCTGCTAATTCTTCCTGATGCTGACAAGCGGTGTGTACTGTTCCCTAAGAGGAACAGTAAAAAGAGGCCCTTTGGGATGGAATCTAGTTGCCCCTGCTCTCTCCGTTGCACTTAGGTGATTTGATCCATTCCGACAAGGGTCCTGTTGCTCTCAAAACTGTGCATTAGAGAAACCCAAAATTCCTACGGCCGAGGATGAGTGAGAGCATGGGTCAGAAGCAGGCCCACGTCTTAACCATTTCTACAGAGCAGAGCCCCGCTCTTCTCCACGAACGCTTCTGTGTGTGCCTGTGTGATACCCCCATAACCCACCCTGTGACAGAAGAGTGGTCCCATCTTTCCTTCCAATGTCCTCCCCACTGTCTGCCACAGTCTCTGATGGCCCCACCTTGCACTTCCTGCAGACCAAGGACGGTCAAAAGAACTGTGGCAGCCAGAACTGGAGGAACCCTAGGTAGAAACATCTTTCCGGGTTCCAGACCCTTTAACCCAGAGGTTCTCAACCCTCCTAATGCCACAACCCTTCAATACTCGTGTTGTGGTGACCCCAACCATAAAATTACTTTCGTTGCTACTTCATAACCATAATTTTGCTACTGAGCAGGTATGTGTTTTCCGATGGCTGCGACCCACAGGTTGAGGAAAGCCACTTTAAAGAGGAAGCTCTGCCCCGACAACACCAAACGCTACCGAGGGTGTAGAGTTCCTAGAGGTGTCATCCGCGAGCGGACGAGACCACCTGAAAAGCGTTTGTAGGCCCTCTCACAAAACTACCCAACTGAGACTCCAGTGCGATCAGGAGTGGAGGCAGGAGCATGACGGCAACTTTTTCCTTTGTTTTCACTGTGTGATTTTCCACAAGCTACAATTAAATGCTTTGTTTCTTAAGCAAGTGGTGGGGCCTGGCAGTGGTGGCACGTGGCTTTAATTTCAGCACTGGGGAGGCAGGAATTACAGGAGGTAATGATGAGCAGGCATTGTGGGTGCCGGGAGCTCAACCAAGGTCCTCTGCAGGAGGATTACACACTCTGATTCCCAAAGCCATCCCTCGAGCTCTCTTGCATGTACTCTCATAAAACATCTATTCAAGGTTTTCTCTGCCCTGCCCCCACTTTTCTGTCGAGTTGTGTTTTATCTTCCCCTGATTGGCTTTGAGAGCTCTTTACACGCTCTGGTGCTGAGTCCTTAGTCAGATCTATGTATTTCAAAGGCAGGGGCATAGCTTAGCCGGCAGAGTGCTTGCCTATTGTGTGCAATACCTTGGATTTAATCCCCATCTCTGGGGGAAAAAAAAGTCATGGTGGTGCATGCCTAACCTCAGTACCCTGGGGATGGTGGCAAGAGGGTGAGAAGTTCAAAGTAGTCATCCTTGGCTACAGAGCAGTTTCAGGCAGCCTGGGCTACAAGACAACAAGGCTACAAGAGATCCTCTCTGGAAAACAAGTGTGTGTGTGTGTGTGTGTGTGTGTGTATTTCAAATATCTTATGTAAGATTTGTCTTCCTATGCCTGTTTGCAAACAAAAAAAAAATCCTTAATTTTAAAGTAGTTAAGTTATATGTTTTCCTTTTATAAGTGCTTTTTGCATCTCACTTTATAATTTATATCTAAATCATGAAACTTAACAATTTCTTTTCTGCATTTCTGTCTATGACCCTCCTGGAAGGCGTCTTTGCATAGGACTTCGGATTTCCATTTCTTTCTCATCTGAATTCGGTGCCACTTATTAAAGGACATCTTTGGAAGGGTGCTCTCTGGTAGAACAGAGACTCTCCCTGATCAGAAGGGCTCGGTTATCCACTACAGCCGTCAGGGAGATAACATACTCACAGTGTGGCTCAGATGAGCGGGGCCAACCCTACTCAAACCCACCGACCCCGAGGAATGGGAAGATTAGTGTTCTCCCGAGGAAAGTGAAGGAATTATTATCAGAAGACAGTGACGGCTGCCCGCAGAGAAGGCGGAAGCCTCGTTGCCTGACTGAGAAGACAGCCCAGCAGGAAGGCTGTTATCTCTAACCCAGCTAGCAAATTGCCCCTGGGGACCCAGCTGTCTCTAAAGAAAACACAAGGGCTCTCCGCCAAAGCTACCACAGCTACCAAGGACTCGTTCTCTAGTGGCTGGTTATCCCACGGAACTCTACCCAGTGAAAATCGGGCTCTCTGACCTACCTGACTGCTAAAGTGCCTGGAAACTTCTGTGGCTGGGATCCTACCCACAATGCAACAGCTGCTTCTCGAGGCGCTTCAGTTCGCATTGCTCTATCTTCATCTGACGAAGACCCCGTGGCTTTCCGCTCTCCACAAGAAGGATCACCCTGTGGTTTGGGGACGCATTAGCAGTTTCCTCCCCAGAGAGCTGCGGCTCCACTGTTCCCTCTGTCATATTGGTGCCAGCACTCCCAGGGGTAAGGAGGCTTTCCCAGCTACTGGTGACTCTCCTGCAGGTGACAGGCTCTTTCTAGAGTGACAGTCACCGGTCAGCGTCCAGAAGCCTGTACCTTGAGCCTTTCTTGTCCAGCTAATGCATCCTGAGCAGGAAGCCCAGCGGCCCTGCCTGAAAGCAATTTGCTTCTTTTACCCTAGAAAGTGTTCTGTTCTGTTTTTTTCTTTTCTTTTCTTTAAGGATGAATGGCCATGTCAGTGTACATAACCTTTGATACAGTGTTCCCATCTCTAAGTATTTATCTTAAGGAAATTATCACAGACATGCGCAGAAATACATGCTGAATGATTTCACCGAGGCACTATCCTCAACAGTGGAAAAGGACAACCCCCCTCGGGGCGGAAATACTGCCAAGGGAATGGCATCCACAACATTTAAAAGTCACATTGGCTAACCTGGGTAGGTGTCCACCCAAGAAAGCAGGGGAGAGGGCTCTAAAGGGATGTCACCAGTTTGCTTTCCTAAAGCGTGCCTCTAGGTATGTAAACACATGCAGAAACAGATTCACGGGAAAATTCTAACTATGATTGCTGCTAGGTAGCGTGACACTCCCTAGCTTTTAGTTCTTACGGATGAAAAGCCGCCGTCTCCATCCCTAGTGAGATGGGAAACCCCTATACTGAGCCCCACAGCAAAAGCGTCATCCAAATCAGACCCAAAACACAACATCTGTTTTGAAGAAATATGCTTCTATTAACTGGGCTCCAGTGGACAATTGAATTTTTTAAAGCATGAATATTAGCCCTGAACATGGTTTTATTGGTGGCAAAAAAAAAATAATAATGCTATAATGTTGGGAAAAGGACCAAGTCTCAAAACCAGAAGCAGGTTTGTGAAGCCAAGAGTCCCAGTTTGGACATAAAAGTCAGAGGCAGGCCTCCCACAGAACTGGGTAGGCAGTTCCTCTTCTACTGCCAGGCTCTTGCTGCCTATTGTCTCTATGACAATGAGGTTCCCAAGGACAAAATGTGGGGTGCACATGAGGCTCCAGAGCCCTGCCAAGCCTAGGGTTCACTCAGATTTGACCAGAAACAAACGAGGGAAACGCTGTTGCGACTTCAGACAGCTTTGTGCATATTTGTCAGGGGGAAAGGTGCCAGGTAGAGATTTGAACCTCTTCTAAATGTGTGTTTCTTTGCTCTCAGTGGACAGCATTTTGTTTCTCTTTTTTTCCCCTGCTTTTAATTATCTCTTAAATTTCAGCATTATCTTAAACTTGTAGTTGATGCATGAAACTCGAGAGATAGAGGGATCAGGAGTTCATTGTCAAAACAAAGCATTATTTTATGCTCTTTTAAGCATGATTTTAAACAATGTTATTTTGTGTTAACTTACTTTACCGAACACACAGTATTGTCTGCGGGGGAAGTGGGGAGAGACTGACATGATAGATGGTAACTCAGCTAGCTACTGGCCCCAAAGGCAGTAATTTGTGTTTTGAAATTCCTTAATTGTATATGTACACAGCAACTTTAATGGCTCCAGCAGAGGCATGGGGCTTGGCCAGGGTCCCTCAATGCTATCACAAAAACAGGAATGAAAACTTCTGAAGAAGGAGTTATAAATCAGTGATGGGGACAGATCGTATTTGTTTAAACGTGCAGTACAGAACACAAGACATTCTAGCCACTGCATCTATAATGACGGGGCAGAGTAAATCACTAACAAAAATGAATTGTCTTCGGTATGATAAAGAATAATTAACTTTTCATTCAAAGCCGCCATCTCCATATTGGATGATTCAGGCTAGCCCTAGGGATTAGCAAGGAGGAGGGGGGAGACCAACTTCTGAAGGTGACCCCAATGGGGGCCACCCCCAATGAACCACAGTGGGAAATATATCTTACGGGTTTCCACAGCGAGGCAGATAAATGAGCAGCTAAAATGACCAGGAATAACAGCTCCTCTGTGAAATCACTCACACTTTACAGAGAGAGTAGCCATCTGCTCCACAGCGGACACTCTCGGCCAGGCGGAAGCCTGTGTTTCGGAACCGGCACAGTAATGTCACCTGCCCAGCTGCTACTGCGAGCTTGAGATAGCCTGCTGGCCCAGCTGGATTCAGGAAAGCTTGGGAGGATGGGGTGAGGTCAGAAGTGACAGAAGCAGGGCCAGAAGTCACCTCCGAGCCACAGATCCATGGCTACCAAGACATGCACAGGAGAGGTTGAGCAAGTCACACACCCACTCCCGCACACACACACACACACACACACACACACACAGAGAGAGAGAGAGAGAGAGAGAGAGGTGCTCCCAGCCTCTCCAGGATGCTGCTCCACGGGGCTGGAACCCAGAAACACAGACCAGGAGGCCAGGACACAGGATGGGGAAGCAAGGAGATTATGATGAGCCTGAAAGCAGAAGGAGCCACTGGCATCATGGGAAAAGACAAGGAGGGTCATGGAGAGGGAACTGAGAGCCTCACGAATGGTCCATGGGCACTCCACCACGAAGCACCAGTCTTCCCAGGCTCCTAAAAGAGGCTCTTGTTGAAAACAGAAAAATGTTCCGCGTCTCTCCGGAAGCCGGTCCACACGCAGCAGCAGGCAAACAGCATATTGGCTGGTGTGAAGGTTAACTGTCTGGTGGTATTTACTTTACTCATTTCTGTGACTAAGTAGCTGAGAAGCAGAAGCTTACGGGAGGCTTTATTTTGGCTCCCGGTTCAAGGGGTCACCGCCCCTCACAGTGTATTTGGTGCAGGACTGTCCTCTGAGCCAAACTGCCATCTTCAGCTTCAGGGAGGGGGACTTACAAATGATGTCCAGGGCCGGGCTTGACCACTGATGTTCCCTCATAGGAGGAGCAACAGAGAGAGAGGGTAATGAACCCCTCACTGGAGTATCCAGCTGCTCCTCCAAACCAGGTGTGTGCAGGTCTGTCCTAATTGCTCATGACCTCAGGGAGGGACTAGAAGTATATAGGTAGGGAAGGACTGGGCCGGGGACTCCATCTGTGTAGCCACAGGGGAGTCATCATCCATACTGGATGCAGACCTTCCAGTGCAGCTGTTTTAAGGCCACCCATGCTCCTGCCTATAGCCCCCATTGGTCTACAAAAAAAAAAAAAAAAAACACCTCAGTTTGTCCTTGGGACCTTTGGAGGAGAGCTACATATTGTTTACATCTCCCTATGGAGGGGAATTTGAATGGCAGGCTCAGTAGCAAGAGTGAACACATCTGGTCTCACAACAATTGGAAAGCAAAGTGAACAGGAAGTGGGGTATGACTATAAAACCTCGAGACCTGGGCCAGCGAGACTGCTCAGTAGCAAAGGTGCTTGCGTGCAATTCTAGTGACCTGACTTCAGTCCTGGATCCCATAATCCCACCTCAAGGTGGAAGGAAAGACTGACTTCCAAAATGCATTGTAGGGGCTGAAGAGATGACTCAGCGGGGAAGAGCCCTGGCTGCTCTTCTAGAAGACCTGGGTTCAATTCCCAGAACCCACAGGGCAGCTCGCAACTGTCTGTAACTCCAGTTCCAGGGGATCTGACAGCTTCACACCAAAGCATGTAAAATAAGTAAGTTAAATATGAAAAATGCATTGTAGCACAGCATGTTTTCCCTGCTCTATGCACACCATACATATGCAATAATAATAAATGAAGTTTCAAAAAAAAATAATGACCTGCTTCTTCCAGTAAGGCTCCAACCTCCTAAAGGTCCCACCATCTTCCCAAAAAGTATCACCAGCTGGGGACTGAGGTGCTCAAATTCATGAGTCTATGGAAGACATTTCAAATTCAAATCCCAACAGAATCCTAGGAGTTAGGAAAATTCAAGTTCAGACCCAGCTCTCCCTAATGTCTTCATAAATGTGAACAAGAACGCCTGCCTTTCGAAGCCTCCAAAAACTTTTGACACTCTCCGTGACCTCCTCCACCATTTTCTAGATCATACCAGGTGTGGGGCCATCCTGTTGGTTTGCTTATTAGCAGTGCAGATTCCCGGGCCAAGTCCACAGAGATGCAAATTCTCCCCCATACCCCCAAGACAGGATTTGTCTGTGTAGCCCTGGCTGTCCTGGAACTCTGTAGACCAGGTTGGCCTTGAACTCAGATCCACTTGCTGCTGCCTCCCGAGTGTTGTGATTAAAGGCGAGCACCACCATCACCCAGAAACCAGAGATACTAATTCTATAGAAGGCCAAAAGTTTGCTTGTACCACAAGCTGGTCAGTGGATGCCTATTACACAAGGATCAGGAAGTGACAATACCTCCAAGAGACAGAGACCGCCCCTCTGGAGAGCCATGAACCACCAGCATTGTCCCTCACCAGTCAGACTCCCATATGGCCCTCTGACAGCTTTGGAAAGCCCTAGATGCCATGGTACACTCCAAGATCGCCTCTCTGGGTTCAGCCTCAGCTCTGAACTTCCTGGCTTCTTCCTGTCCTTGCCCCAAACTGACATCTCCAGGAGCACTGGCTGCACTGCCCCCTCCCCTGTCACAGTGATGAGGGCTCCTGGGCCAGGCCCATCCCACCCTCTCTTGACCCCAGTTGCTGTGGTCCCAGGATAACCAGAAGCGACCACACACAGCATTCAAGAGCAACGTCTAGATTCACTCCAAATCTAGGTCCTTGTCACACCTTCTGCTTCTCTGATTGGGGCATGTGGACCCAGCTGGCTTTCCGCTAGATCCAAGTTCCCAGGACCCTGGGGTGACATGGACCCCAGTAGCCAGTTAGGTCAGCCCTTCCCATTACCTACCAGCTCTATAACCTTGTCCAAGGACTCAGTGGTTTTATCTGGAGAGGGGGAATAATAAAACAGCCACCTGAAGGGACTGGTTAGGGATCGATGGTACAATTACAGTCCCACTGGCCAGCAGGCACAGATGGCTATTGCCTTCAACTGAACCAGGAAGAAACTGGTCTCGATGTTCCACATAGGTCCTGCAAGGCAGGTTTGCCACATTCACACCCACAGATTTGAAGGAAATGGGACATGAACAAAGGGGGCAAGTGGAAGCTTGGCTGATCACACCCAGGATGACTGAGGTCACGAGTCCTAGAAGAATACCTAAAGTGTGAGTCTGAGGGAGGCGGGGCCAGGGAAAATACCTAGCAAGGCCCACTCTCTCCCAAAACTTTACCCAGCCTCTGGAGGTTATCCTTCAGACCTGCCGTCCCCATACTCATCAGGCCTTCCTTTACCCATCCAAACTGCACACACGACAAAGCCAGCTCTAGTTAGCTGAGAGAAAGATGGGGGAATGGCTTCCAGAGGCCTGAAGCGAAGAGAGGTCAAAGCCAAGGTCATACTTGAGCAAGCGTCTGAACCAGCTGGAGACTGGGCCATTCTCGCCAGCTGGTATGTGCCGACCGGCCACACTTTGAGGCTCAAACCTGCACACTGTTGTTTGGGAGCCATATCCAACCTGAAGTTCTCTCAGTCACCAGCAAAGACCTAGCTCCCAACTGACCCAAACCCCAGAACAGGCAGAAGGTGCCAATCCAAAGGGCCCCTGCGATCCCATTTCCTTTTGCTGTGCCCCTTTACAGAGGAGAAAGCGGCCATGAGCTGTAAATCATTATGGCAAGTAGAGGGTAAGTTCCCTTGAAAATTTAAGGGACGGCTGTTGACAAGCTGGACCATCAGAACCGTCAGAACGCCAGCTGCCTAATGAAGCAATAAAGACCCTTGGTCCCCCCACTTCTCGCTGCCCTGCTCTTACATGTACAATTACTACGAAAATCAAAGGCGAGAAATGTTGCCTTGAGATATGACTTCCATATTGGTATGGATTTTATTATACAAGCCGTACAATACGCTCCATTATCATTTTGATTATATGTGCCTTTCATTTGCACGGTTGGACCATTATCTGCAGTACATTCATTACATTTAGAAGAAACTGGAACTCTATCCTAAAGATGAATTGTAAAAAAAGGAGTTTCTATTTTTTCGCAGATTGATATTTGAGAAGAGAACATTAAACAGCAAACATTATTTGTAAAGTTTGTTGGGTTCTTTTTTTTTTTAACGTAAACTCTTAAAAGGAGGAAATAACCCTGATATTTCTAACAGACAGAAAAGCCCCAGGCTAGATACAATGAATGATTGCAATTTAGAATGTGTGTACTATTAGGCGCTCCTGATTAAATTGTAAGTTCCTTGAGAGAAAGGAAGTCAGACAGATGAGGCTACAGAATCAGCCTGGGATGCGGAGAGGGCAGAGCTCGGTGCACAGAAGGCTTCAGCTTGAGCCGAGGCCTCCACAATGGGAGGTCAGGTTCGCAAGGTTTCTGGGAAGAGCGGTGGTCATTTATGAGGCTGAGTGGGAGGCCCAAGGATACCAAGTTCAGTCTTTCCTCTGGAGAGGGGCAGAAAGGACTGACCTGGCTGTGGCTCTGAGGCCCATTAGCCAGTGCAGCCATCTGAGCGGGAGAAGACAGACAGGAGTTGAGTTGTAGAGGTCAAAGTGATTGATTCCTCTGGACCCCAGCTCTCACCACCAGACCCCAATCAGAGATTCAGCACCCAGCTTCCCACTGCTTGGGTGATTCAGAGGCTGCAATCAGCAAGCCGGAGCTCCTGCCTGGCTCTGTCAAAGCCAGCCAGCTGTGGATCTTAGGGCAAGATCCTTTCTTGCTCCATGTAATGATTACCATTAATTGTCAACTTGACAGGATCATCTCTTAGGAGACAAACCCCTGGGTGTGTCTGTGAGGAAGTTTCTAGATTGGGTTAAGGGTGGACACCCACCCTAAATATAGTCTGTACAACCTATGGCCTAAATGAAAATGAGAACACAAGCCCAATGCCGGAATTCTTCCCTGCTTCCTTACAGCAGGCAGTGTCACCAGCTGCCTTCCTTAGACTTCTGCCACCATGCCTTCCCCACCGTGATGGACTCTAACTTCAAACTGAGTCCGTGGCAAAGGTCAAAAAGCTGCTAAGTAATGGGAAAGGGACAGCCTAACTGGCTACTGAGGTCCACGTCACCCCAAGATTCTGGAAACCTGGATCTAGCAGAAAGTCAGCTGGGTCCGCATGCCCCCATCGGAGAAACAGGAACTGTGACAAGGACCTAGAACTGGAGCGAACCTAGACCTTGCTCTTGAATGCTGTTTGTGTTCGCTTCAGGTTCATTGAGTCCTGGGACCACAGCAACTGGGGTCAAGAGAGGGTGGGATGGGCCTGGCCCAGGAGCCCTCATCACTGTGACAGGGGAGGGGGCAGTGCAGCCAGTGCTCTTGGAGATGTCAGTTTAGGGCAAGGACAGGAAGAAGCCAGGAAGTTCAGAGCCGAGGCTGAACCCAGGGAGGGGATCTTGGAGTGTACCATGGCGTCTAGGGCTTTCCAAAGCTGTCAGAGGATAATATGGGAGTCTCAGTGGTGGGAACAATGCTGGGTGGTTCATGGCTCTCCAGAGGGGTGGTCTCTGTCTCCTGGAGGTGTCGTCACTTCCTGACCACAGCAAAACAAACCCTTCCATCCTTCAGTTGCTTTGTCAGGTGTTTTGTGGCAGTTAATGCACGAAGTCTTTGTGTTCCCTTTTGATGAAATGTGGTCAGTACTCCAGTTAGTTCACAGGTGCCTAAAGACAGGCCAGCAGAACTACAAGTGAGGACGTCCCTTGAAAAGGAGAGTATCATTTCACTCTCCTTTCATATTAATAAAATGATCTGAACTAGGCTGGGGATAATAGTCCACACCTGTAATTCCGGCACTGGGAAAACTACAGCAGAAGAGTCACAAGTTCAAGACCAGCTTTGGCTCTACAGTGAACCCCTTTGTTTCTGCCACTATAAAGAGGCACCCTGACCAGAAGCAACGGAAGGGAGGAAAGGGTTTGTTTCAACTTGCAGTTCCAGGGTACACTCACTGCGGGGGAATTGAAGGCAGAAACTTCACACATCGCATCCACAGTCACAGGGAGGACCAAGGCGTGGGTCCTTGCCTGCCTCTGCGCTTGCTCAGCTCGCTCCAGGTCTTTCACAGGTCAGAATCCAGCCCATGAAATGGTGCCACCCAGATGCAGGGTGGATCTTCTCACCTTAATTAACAATCCAGACGGGCTTCCACACTCATGGCCACAGGCCAACCTGATCTAGATAATTCTTCATTCAGACTCTCTTCCCCAGTGACTCTAGGTTCTGTGCCGTTGATAGTTAAAACTAGGGGCTGGAGAGATGGCGCAGTAATTGAGAGTACTTGCTATTCTTGCAGAGGACCCAGGTTCAGTTCCCGGCATCCACATGATGACTTACAACCATCTGTAATTCCAGCTCCAGGGGATAAAATAAGGGGAAGCATCTGCATCCAAGTGGTGTGCATATATCCATATAGGTGCACATACATATACATAAAATAAAAATACAAAAATACAAAAAAACCACTAACCCGTGCAATCCTAACTCAAAGAACAAAGAAGCCGAAACGTAATAACCAGTGTTATCACAAACATTATAACTCTTTTATTACTCAGACCAGCTACTGAACAGCATCCCTCTGTCATCAGGACCACCTTAAATGTCACTTCCTTTGTGGCATCCTCCATGACACTCCAGCCAGAAGGCCCCAGCCTCCCTCCACTCTGTCAAGCACGCTTTCCACTTGTGCTGTCCAATTAGAGAGGAATTTTTCAAACTTTGGGTCACTATATAGTTGTTATATATTATAGGACTAATTTGCTATATATTACATATAATTATGTGTATATATATGTATATTATATATTTAATATGTATAATACACACATTATTACTAGAGGGCCATGAGATCAACTATTCAGATGGCAAACAGCATTTTGGGTTTTTTTTTTTCAACACAATAGACTACAATAGAAATGCCAACACGTTGTGCAGTGCAAAAGTGAACAATGGAGCATAGTTCTTATTGAGAAGCATAGGAATGTACACAAGATGAAATTTTGGCCAATGGAGCAAGGCTGAAAAGTTGAAATACCAGGGATGGAACCATAGCTCAGGGTCAAGCACTTTCCTAACATGCATGAAATCATAGATTCAATCCCCAGTACAGCCAGGAAAAAAAAACAACAAACATTGACTGGAGTTCTGGAGTTTGCCCTGGCAATACTTTACAGGCTGGGAGGATGGCTCAGTGGGTAAAGGACTTGCTGAGCAAGCATGAAGATGGGAGTCTGAATCCCTAGAGCCTGCATGAAGCCGGGCCCAGTAGTGTATCTACATCCCAGTACACTTACAATAGTATGGGAGACAGAGACAGAAGGGTCCCCAGAAGCCTGTGAGTCAGCTAGGTCATGGTTATATACAGCTTCAAAACAAAGACCCCTCTTGTTTTAGTTAAGGTTTCTATTGCTGTGAAGAGACACCCTGAACATGGCAATAAGGAAAACATTTAATTGGGGCTGACTTTCAGTTCAGAGGTTCAGTCCATTACCATCATGGCAGGGAGCAAGCCAGCATGCAGGCAGACATGGTGCTAGAGAAGGAACTGAGAGTTCTACATCTTGACTCACAGGCAACAGGAAGTGGTCTGAGATACTGAGTGTGGCTTGAGAATATATGAGACCTCAAAGCCTGCCTCCACAGCGACACACTTCCTCCAACAAAGCCACACCCACTCCAATAAAGTCACACTTCCTAATAGTGCCACTCTCTTTGGGGCCATTTTTTCAAACCACCACACCTCTCACCAAGATGGAAAGTAGCAACTGACACCTAAAATGGCCAGCTGACCTCTGCATGTTTGCTGTGGCATGCATGCCTACATACATGACTGTATGTACATACACACACAATACCAAAAAAATATTTTTTTTTTATTTTAAGTTGAAGGCCTGCCTTGAACTAAATTCCCTAGGAACAAAGCTTTGATGACAAGCTTTATGTCCATCCCTTTAGAACACAGAAGCCAGCCCCGTCTTACAGCAGAAACTGAGAGTATGCTGAATGAATCATGGTTATTACCATCGTTGTTAAATGACTACATAACCTTCAACTTTCACTTGAGAACAATAAGGAAAAATATAACTATTGTCTCTGGCTAAAAACAGAACTGATGGGAAGGGTCAGACCTACGCTACTTCCTCCTACAGAAACCATTAGTATACTATTTTGTTTGGGTTTTAGCTATCTTCTGTTCAAGACGGTCTCATAAAGACCAGCTGGTCTTGAACTCACCACGTCGCCCAGGATGACCTCCTGTTCCTCTTGCCTTCACTGTCCAGGTGCTAGGGCTCCAGTTAGGCTCTACCGCACCCAGCATGCGATTCGTGCCCTTTAGAAAGCTTCTCCACCTGCGTGAAGAACCATGCAGCTACCTGTATTCTGCCGGCTGCAAGCCTCTGAGAACCAAGGTCCGCCTCTTCCATCAGTCACTGCGGTCCACTTGGCTGCGGACGGGGCTGACACACTCTTTAGAAGACCCTTTATATACTGTGATATTGATTTTTAAAACACTTTTAGTCGACACAATGAAAAGCTCACCCAGGGGTCTTCCTTCAAATCGAGAGTTAAAAATCCATATCTTAACCCCTTACTGTCTGGATCCTCCCTGGGCCACGGAGGCTCTGAGGGTTGAACTGGGGGGAAATGCTACTCGTGTGGTTTTTTTAATCCCTCTTAGGATACAGTCATTGATTTTTGAATAAACATTTTCATCGTCCCATTTCCTAATTGCTTGACATAAAGACTGCTGGGGGTGAGTTCCATGTTGATCTTTGCTTCATACAAGGAAGAAAAGAAGAAGAAGTAGAAAGAAAAGGCCTGGAGTGTTATTGTTAAGGCTCATAGCTCTCTGTTTACGTGAACCCACATCTCCTAGACAAGTTCATCCATTACTTTAATGCTTACTCAATGCGACACTGAATGGGATTGCTGCTAGAAGGTTCGTGCACCCTTTTAGTTCTTGGTGTAAATCTTTTAAATATTTTTTAATGTGTGTGTGTGTGTGTGTGTGTGTGTGCACGTGCACCACATGTGTGTGGAGGTCAGAGAACAATTGGTTCTCTCCTTCTACTGTCTGGGTTCAGGGATCCCACTTAGATTGGTAACCTTGGCAGCCAGTGCCTTTGCCTGAAGCGCCATCTCACCAGATCCTCGGGACATAAATCTTGATGAGAGCTGGAAGTAAAGCTTCCCAACCTCTTAGGCTAAGGTCAATGCTAGGAAGTAATCTCCACGGTCCCTGGGAAAGGCAGGGCTGGATGGGGGCCGGGGCTCGTGGAGAAGTGGGATGGCTCTAGCCTTTTTCTGTGAAGGGACTGATAGTAGGGCTGGGGATGTAGTTCGGTTCATGCAGCATTTCCCCGTGTGCATGAAGCCTCTGTTTCCCCTCTAGCACTGTGTAAAGAGAGTGTGGCAGTGCACACTCACAATCCCAGTACTTAGGAAATGAACTTGCTACATAGTGAGTGCAAAGGAACCTACTAGGAAATAGTTTAGACTTCTTGCAAATTTGAGTTGATCAGTGGAATTTCTAATGTGTTTCTGTAATACTGGTATAAGACTCAGAAGAACAGGATTCTTTGTGGAGAAGATGGGGTTTTGGCTTCAATGAGGGTTTTTATTAATGATCCCTACCATCACACAAATTGACAGTGTTCATCTACAAAAACAATTTTGGTTTTTTGTTTGCTTGTTTGTTTGTTTGTTTGTTTGGTTGGTTGGTTGGTTGAGTTAAGGTTTCTCTGTAACAGTCCTGGAACTTGCTTTGTAGACCTGGCTGGTCTTGAACTCACAGAGATCCTCCTCCCTCTGCTTCCCAAGCCCTGGGGTTGAAGGCACGTACTACCATTGCCCCTCTACAAAAGCCATTTTTATCTTGACGCCTGCTCCAAAACTGATGGTCCCGGCCTGCACATGCACAGTTTAAAGGAGGGGCTCAGAACTCCCCAGAAGAAGAGCTTGCCACCTGTCACAGGCCTGAAAAAGGATGAGAGAACAGGCATTTGAAAGATCTTTTCCGGGGCTGGAGAGATGGCTCAGCGGTTAAGAGCATTGCCTGCTCTTCCAAAGGTCCTGAGTTCAATTCCCAGCAACCACATGGTGGCTCACAACCATCTGTAATAGGGTCTGGTGCCCTCTTTTGGCCTGCGGGCATACACACAGACAGAATATTGTACACATAAGAAATAAATTTTAAAAAAAAAGATCTTTTCTGGCTCCAGGGCAGAGAAGGAACCAAGAAGTTTGGGCTGGAGTGGAAAAGACTGCTGCTGAGCTTCCAGTAGCAAAGAGGCCTCCTGAAGGTAGGAGTGGTGGGGCTACAGAGGGAGCCAGTGGGAGAGAGATGAGGGTACCTGGGATGGGAGGAGATAGGAGTCTGTCTCGCCCTTACTGGAACTGTGGAACTGGGGGTGATAATCAAGGATATAAACAGGACTCTAATTCAGCATCAGTAACTGAGCACAAGAGACCCAACAGGGGACTCCAACAAAGAGTTGATCCCTGAGGGACTATGAGAGAGAAAACAGCATGGAATGGAAGATTGATGGCAAGAAAGAGGGAGGCGCTAAAAAGGGGGAGCTGGCAATCAAGAACACCCTGAGAGTATGAGAAAACCAGGAGAGAGCCTAAGAGAGAATTCCACCCAGAGAGAAGGCCCCTACCACTAAGACAGGAGGTGGTGGGAAGGAGTAGTCAGAACTATCATTAGGTATTGGTGTGGGACAATTGTGTATAGTCTGTCTATCATCTTTTAAATAAATGCTGATTGGTCAGTTGCCAGGCAGGATGTATAGGCAGGACAACCAGACAGGAAGTAGAGGCAGGTCAAGGAGAACAGGAGAATTCTGGGAAGGAGAAAGCCCATTTCTCTGCAGTCCTGTCCAGACACCAAAGAAGCAGGATGTGACCTGACCCGCTGAAAAAGGTACTAAGCCATGTGGCTAACATAGATAAGAATAATGGGTTATAAGTGCTAATACAAAGCCTGAGCTAATAGGCCAATCAGTTTATAACTTATGGAGACCTCTGTGTGATTTTCTTTGGGACTAATGACTGTGGGAACCAGGCAGGACAGAAACCCCAACAAGCAGGCCATCATGTCACAAGGTATGGTGGAGACAAGAGCAGGGGGTACAACCGGAGGACCAGAGTGGGGAGAAGACACAATCCAGAACAGGGGGACCGACACCCTGCCGAGAAGCTTGTCTGTTAGTGAAAGAAAGACTGGGGCAGAGTAGAGGAGCGATGTGAACTCTGATTAGAAACCAGGAGAGAATAGAGAACGAAAGTAGAATCACACCACATGTTTTTAATGCTAAAAATCCTACATAGGGGCCCATGAGATGGTCCAGCACCTGCTGCCAATCCTGATCACCTGAGCTCGGATCCCTGAGATCCACTCGGTGAAAGGAGAGAAGCAATTCCCCAAGTTATCCTCTGACTTTCACGAGGTGTGTCATAAGCACCATGACACCCAAGCTCTGCACACACATGCGGGTACACGAGCACATACACGCACTGCACACACACACGCAAAATAAATAAAAATGTTTTTTTTTAAAAAGACAGCACAACTCTATGTAAGATCTGATCTGTACAGATTAGGACACACTTGGAAAGCTGCTAGGGTCAAGTCTTATTTATTTGTCTTTCAACAGAAGTGGAAGGCAGGGGCTGGAGAGATGGCTCAGAGGTTAAGAGCATTGCCTGCTCTTCCAAAGGTTCTGAGTTCAGTTCCCAGCAACCACATGGTGGCTCACAACCATCTGTAATGGGGTCTGGTGCCCTCTTCTGGCCTGCAGACATACACACAGACAGAATATTGTATACATAATAAATAAATAAATAAATATTAAAAAAAAAAAGAAGTGGAAGGCAGAATTAGTTTTCTTCTTAGTCCTCTGTGGTGGTTTGAATGAAAATGGTCCCCATAGGGACACTATTACGAGATGTGGCCTTGTTGGAGGAAGTGTGTCACTGGGGTGGGCTTTGAAGTTTCAGATGCTCAAGCCAGGCCCAGTGTCACTCTCTCTTCCTGCTGCCTGTCAATTCAGATATAGAACTCTCAGCTACATCTCCAGCAATATGTCTGCCTGTGTGTCACTATGTTTCCCATCATGATGACAATGGTCTAAACCTCTGAACTGCAAGCCAGCCCCAAACAGATGTTTTCCTTTATAAGAGTTTGCCATGGTCATGGTGTCTCTTCACAGCAATAGAAACCCTAAGACATCTTTTCCCATCTTTCCTTTGTTTATAGTTTCCTGAGTCTCTACCTAAGTCATTTGTATGTGTTATGTGTGTATGTGTGTTGTGTGTGTTTTTCGTGTTTTTTGTGTATGTGTGATGTGTGTGGTGTGTAAAGTGTGTGGTGTGGTGTGTGTATGGTGTATGGTATATATGGGTGTGTATGTGTGTGGTGTATGTATGTGTGTGTGGTGTGTATATATGTGTGCTGTGGTGTGTGTGTGGTATATATGTGTTTATGTGTGTGGTATGTGGTGTGTATGTGTATATGTTTGTGTGTGGTGTGTGTATATGTGTGGTGTGGTGTGTGTGGTGTGGTGTGTGTGTGGTGTGTATGTATGCGTGTGTGGTATGTATGTATATGTGTAGTGCTGTGTGTGTGGTATATATGTGTCTATGTGTGTGGTATGTGGTGTGTATGTGTATATGTATGTGTGTGGTGTGTATGTGTGTGTGTGGGTGTGGGTGTGTATGTGTGTGGTGTATGTATATGTGTGGTATGGTGTATATGAATCTGTGTGTGTATGTGTGTGGTGTATGTATATGTGTGGTATGGTGTATATGAATCTCTGTGTGTGTGTGTGTGTATGTGTGTTGTGTGTTTGTGTGTATAGGCAGATGTGGACAAAGGTATCATCTTCTACCACTCACTACCTTATTCTTAGAGGCAGAGTCTGGAACTGAAGCTGGAGCTCGTCAATCCAGCGGGGGTGGCTGGTCAAAGAGTTCTAAGGAATCCTTTTGTTTCTGCCTTCCCAGTGCTGAGGTTTACAGATTTATGCCACAAGCCAGGTTTTTGCATGGGGGCTGGAAATCTGAACTCAGGTCACCAGGTTTGGTGACAGGTACCGCTTCCCAGTGAATTGTATTGCAGGCCCATTTATGAAATCTTTAACACCATTTGTGAAACCTTTAGCACCCAAACGTCAACACAGGCACTTTTTCTACTGAGTCATCTCCCCAGGGTCTTTGGGTACCAATCCTATTTTTCACCTTTTTTGTGTTTGTATTTCACTGTTTTCTCCCAGCGGCTCATCTGAAACACTCTGTGGGATGAAGCAATGCCTCTACCAAGCACTTTGTTTCCAACAGAACCGGCCCCAGACCTGGTCACCCTGGGGCATAACCAGGTGCCAAAGCTCTGCAACGCATGCAAGTTGCATCAAGACACCAGGTCCCAGCTGGGTGATAGTGGCGCATGCCTGTAATCCCAGCACTCGGGAGGCAGAGGCAGGCAGATGTCTGTGAGTTCAAATCCAGCCTAGACTACAAGAGCTAGTTCCAGGACAGGCTCCACAGTTACAGAGAAACCCTGTCTTGGAAAACCAAAAAAAATAAAAAAAATAAAAAAAATAAAAAATAAAAAAAGACCTGCGACCCTCCTGGTTCTAGAAACAGAGGCACACTGTCATTCCATTACTGCTTACACATTTGGTGAAGGAAAGAAGGGGAAAGCCAGCGCAATTTCTAGCTAATCTGAATAAGTCAGATATAGGGTTTTCCTCCCCACCTCTGGGAAGATTGTCAAGTGAAACAATGTGGGTTTGAGCTTCTGACAGATGCTAATGAATTGTTGTTTACATTTTTGATTTACTGCCTAAACAAAGATAAGACATGCTCTTGAAAACACATTGAATGCACAATCCAAACACATCCATTAAATCTGTCACAATAAACATGACAGCTTTCTTCTAACCTAACAACTGGCATGCCTCATTTGCATATTAATGAGAAAACCAGGATCAGCCTGCACAAATTACTTATATCTCATGAAGGGGCTGCTCCTGATGACAGCGAGGCGCTCTGGGTGTAAAAACACCGCGTTAATACCTTTGCTGGCCTGCCGGCTTCTCCTTCAGTTCGCTTCTGCAGCCCTGGAGCTCTGAGCTGTTTCCCTCTGGTGATGATGTTGGGTACAAATGTCCCTGGCAAGTGGGGTCAGCATGACTCAGAACAAATGGATTTTGTTGTCAGTACTTCAGGGATACTTGCTGGGCACCCGTGATGACTGACTCTGGGTTTTCTGAGGCATCTACCTGGTCATGAATTGAATTGTAGTGAACGGAAAGAAAAACACAAGGATTTATTGATAGCAACCAGATATGACGAAGCTTCACATGCATTGCCAGAAAGTCACCAGAAGCCCTCAGACAAGAAAGACAGAAAAGCAAAAATGTGTACATCTCTGCTACCCTTCCTCACCCACAGCAGACATGACTAATCAATGCCAGAACTCACAGTTGCCAACACAAGACTTCATACAAACCATGAAACCCAGGAGACGGCCATCACAACTGCCTCTATCAGAAAAACACAAAAAGACCTGCTCAGAAAGACTGGGTCACCTTGCAGGGAAGAGAAGTTGAGAGTCGAGTCTGGATCCTTCAGCCACCAGCCAGTCTTCTCCATTTCTGAAGCTTCTAGAGAACTTCCCACCAGCCCCTCCTTGCGCATCAGCACCTGCGTCTATGTAGATGTACCTAGGTAAATGTTGAGTAATTAGAGAGAGTGTTTATGGAGGATAACTTACTTCAAGGACCCAGATGCTTCTTCAGGTAGTTCAACTCCAACACAGCGTGGTGTTTCTTCAGCATCCCCAGCACTTTTCCCTCTCATTCATTTCAAATAGACCTGAGTTTAAAGGTTCACTCCAGGGAACCATTGTTAATGTCCTTGGCCCTCTGAGTCTCCTCTTTGCTGGGAAAACAGCAGTTCTCACATCCTCCAACTGGGGTAGGAACTCAGAAGAGATCTTGTCCTAGAGAAGTTAGTGTGACATCTGAGCAACAAATGGCTTAGAAATGCAACCCACTAGCCAGATGGTAGTGGTGCATGTCCTTACTCCCAGAACTCAAGAGGCAGAGACAGGCAGATCTCTGTGAGTTAGAGGCCAGCCTGGTCTACAGAGTGAGTTCCAGGATAGGTTCCAAAGCTACACAGAGAGACCCTGCCTTGAAAAAAGCAAATAAAGGAAGGAAGGAAGGAAGGAAGGAAGGAAGGAAGGAAGGAAGGAAGGAAGGAAGGAAGGAAGGAATGAAGGAAGAAAAAAAGAAAGAAAGAAAGAAAGAAAAGGCAACCTACCAGCTCCAGTGTCTTTCTAGCCCATGAGCCCCATGGCTCTCCCCTAGACACTTTTTGCTTTGACCAGCCAAGGGAGCAGCAGACGCACCATCCCGTCCTCATTGCCCTCCACCACAGGACCTGTCTCTGAAACCTGGGCCCTGCCCATATTCCAATATGCCAAGTTCAAGCAAGTGAGCACTGGCTTTCCCCTTTCAAACTCTCCATGCGTGTTTGCAGTTGACACTGCCCCACCTCCAGGGCTTTGGCCCTGGCTTTAAAAGGCTCGCAGGCTTTAAAGTGTCCCCTGATGATGCAGCTGTTATCCTAGAGGCCAGGTGCTCAAAATAAACTGGCAGGAAGATCATAGGCACACAAGGTACAGTAGGTCAAAGGTACTCCGTAAGGAAGGCATGCTAGAACCGCCGTCACTGGGAGGTTTTATTCTAGGTATTCCATCCACATCATTTCATGGGAGGAAAAAAGAATTCTATTCCAATTAGGATGCAAACAGAGAGGACCGAGAGATGGAGATGAACGCAGAAATGCCCATCGGGGCAGTTTGTCCTGGGTAGGGGAAGAAGCCATGGGCATACTGTGAGCAAACATACGGAGAGGTATGGCTGGGAAAAAGAGGCAGAGACATTCACGTCCTGTAGAGAGAGGTGAATGTAAAGAGGCGAAGGCCACGAGGAAGGGACTGTGGGAGACCTGCTTGCCACCAGAGGCCATAGTGGCATCTGGTCCTGGGCTACCGCCAAGGGCCATGTCTGGGTCTGTGGTCGATGTTGATGTCCATGGCTTCTGTTTCCACCAAAGGCCATGAGGATGTCTAGGGTCTGGGCCACCATATGTAGGCACGTTGGGGTCCAAGGGACGTGCAGCTGCCTGCTCCCTGAAGACCTGAGTAGCTTACTCTGCCACCCATGGCCATGGAGTCATCTGGGCCCGAGCTGCTCCCAAGGGCCATGTCTAAGTCCTCAACACCACCACAGTAGAGCCTGTGTTGATGTCCGTGGCTTTAGTTACCACCAAAGGTAGTGTAGATGGCCGTGGTCTGGTCTGGGCCACCACCTGAGGCCATGCTGGCCTTGCTGCCGCTGGGGCCAGGCAGATCAGGGCAGACTGTGCCACGTTGCCAACCGGGCCCAGGCTGTGGCTGGGGACCCATGTCTGGATGCATGACCCTGCTGCAGTTAGGGTCTTTGTTGAGGTCCGTGGCAAAAGCTCCTGTTGCCACTGGGGGCTGTGTGACTGCTCAGGGTCTGGACCACACTGTTGCTGGGCCTCTGCCAATCTGAGAGGACTGCACTGACATCCAGAGCCGTGGTTACATCTGGGCCCAAGCTGCTGCTGAGGGGCCTGTCTGGGTCCTATGGTCCTGCTGCAGCTGGGGTCTGTGTTGATGTCCATGACCCATGTTACCACAGAAGCCCACGTAAACCATGTGTTGAACTTGGTGTTGAACCGTCTGTTGAAGTACAAAGGCTTTACTGAGCTGGTCCTGCCCCTCACTGGCTCTAGGAGAGCTTCCCCACTCCACACCAGAGAGCTGACTCCTCCCCCTCACTGGCTCCGGGATAAAGAACCAGGATGACCCCAAGACAAGAAAGCCGGCTCTGCCTCTAATAGGAGAGTTGGTACCCACACTTGGGAAAACTGGCCTCACCCCTAACCACAGGCATGGGGGAGCTGGCTCTGCCCCTCACCAGAGAGGGGTGGTCCCGGTGGCCCAGACTGACCAGCTCAGCTGCCGCCCAGGTATACATCCAGGGCTTTGAGCTGGCACGCCCCACCATTTACGCGGTCTATGACCCGCTGGAGTCTGTGAAGGGACTGGTCCTACAGAACCATGGCTGCTGAAGCTCCGAGACTCAGGGCAGCAGTAGGATGTCTGAGGGGAGTTCCAGTGAGGATCCAGTATTGATGGTGAGCTGGAGGCCAGAGGCCTTGAGCCTGACCAACAACACATGACACATTGAACACGTGCAAGTAGAGCTGTTTGGTCCCAAGAGTCTACTGTATGACACACCGCAGCTCCCAACGCCACTAGGAGGAACGAAGAGATGAAGAGATGATGGAGAGGCAGCAAAGGCGGAGGAGCGAAGTGTTTGCTTTTTGTTTGTTTGTTTGCTTACTTGTTTGTTTGTTTGTTTGTTAATTGATATTGATATTCTTATTTGTCCTTCTTATTTTTATTTTATTTTATCTTGCTTTTATTGTTTCTGTTTTGGTTTTCCTTTTGGGGGGAGCACTACAAGGCAGAGGGGCAGATACAGAGGGGTTGGGAGATGGGTGGGACTAGGGTGTATGGTGTGAAATTCCCAAAGAATCCATTTTCTTCTTTAAAATGTGCTAAGAAAAATACAAATGGACAAATGGAACCATCTCTGAGTGTCACATGCAGCAGGAAGCTGCTGAGATGACGCCAGTGATCTTGCCTCACGGTTTGACACCTTTCCTTGGAGTTGGGGGCAGGGGTGATAAAATGTCACTCCCCAGATTAAACTCCAAAAAGACTTTGACTTTGGGCTGACAGCAGTGTTCTGTGGGTAAAGTGTGTGTGGTGTGTGTGTCTGTCTGTCTGTCTGTCTGTCTGTCTGTGTGTCTGCACTTTCATATCAAGGGCCGTCTGTGGAAAGGTCTATGTGACAGGAAACCAATGTCACCCTCCACTAATGGCCAACAAGGAATGTAAGTGCCCTTCCCTCAGTTTACCGGCATATAGCAAGCACACAGTGTCAAACAGAGGCTCTCCCCAACTGGGCTTTCGGATGAAGCTGGACTGCAGCCCCACAGAAGCCGAGAGGCGGTGTCTCCAGTTCAGCCCCACCAGAGTTCCCCAAGAGCAGAAAGGGTAAGAAGTGCCTGTTTCATATTTAAAGGGAATTCACTACGCAGCAGTAAATAATACATATTAGGTGAAGCCCTGTGATATTTCTGTTCATTAACAGAAGTTAAATATCAGCAATTTCTTAGGAGCTAATCTAAACTCTACAACCTAGTCACTCTCTCCACCTCCTGCAAGCCGTGTGTGATTGTGCTAATGGTGCAGGGGGTCGAACTTGGGGCCTGGGACATCCTGAGCTAGCACTCTATCGTTGAGCTATATCCCCACCCCTAAGCTCTGTACTGTGTAGCCTCACTCCAGGTGTTTGAAAATGGACTCTCAGAGGTTACATGACCCTCCCTAGTCACCACGGGCAATGTCAGAGACCTGAACCCATGATGCCAACTCTTAGCTGCTTATTCACAGCTCTGTGGGCAAACACAGTGCAGTACCCAATGCCAGGAGTCACACCAGGTCCAGGGAACATGGGAATGGGCTACACCATAAACATTCAGGAAATGTAGTCTCTCCAGGCTTCAAGGAGATAGCCCAAATGCCCTGGAGGTGAAGTCAAATTTGGGATCACTTGGGGGTCCCTCTAATATTCCAGCCAACCCCAAGGGCAGACTATGAAACACACAGCCATCAGACAGTAATTATCTCTCAAAGACAAGAGGGGTGACATTTGTACAAGGAAGCCGGTTCTACCACAATTCCTTCCACCTATTAGTCACCATCTCACAATTATTTTTGCCTTTCCTAATCAGCACACAAGCCCTTAAAGCCCTTGCTTGAACACATTCATCATCTCCACTTCTTCATGGAGAGGATCGATGTTATTTACCGTGGCTGAGCACACAAGACCTCATTTGTAATCAGAGAGTGCGTGTGAAGGGAAAGGGTTGTTGTTGGCTAAAACGGGGCAAATGTTCCCATCCTTGGAGGGTCTGCTGTGTCCACGACATATCCTGGGCAGCTGTTGAGAGGCAGCTCAAGACACTCAACAACTTCCTTCCTTTAAACCAGTGGTCAAATCTTGCCCTCTACGTGGTTTCAGGAACTGTCACTGCTGTCTCGTGCCTGTCTAAGGGAACTGTCCTAGAGAGATGTTCCTAGCTCTGTGCAGCTAAACTGATCTTGCCCACCTCCAGCAAGATCTTCAGATGAGGACCAAGTTGGGTCTCAGAAGATCAAGGGAGACGCCTCTTCCAAAGACAGGAAGCATCCAGAAGGATGTAAGATCTGATTCTCCATCTGGGTCTCATCCTCAAGAACCTTCAAGGTGTTGCTGACCCGCTGTGGAGTCTCTTGGGAAGCAAGGAGAAACTTCCATGGCTGTTCAAAACCTTGAGCTTTACCGGGATAAATTGTTCCAACGTCAACAGAGCTCGGCCTTCTTCACGGCAGATCTGGCAATGTGTCCAGGGCAGGACTGCCCCACGCTACAGCTCCCCTCTGTCATTCCCACACAAAGACAGCCTTGTCTTTACCTGGGGACAACAACAAAAAGGGGGCGGCTGTGAGATGAGCAATATCCTAAGGCGAGGGACCCGGCAGCCTCTTCGTTTCCTTCTTTTTCACATTACAGTTCTACCTGCCAGCCTTCCCCGAGGAGAAGCCTCACAGGAATTAAGATATTCCAGATATTCTTAGAAAAATGAAGTGTTGAAGAATGGCTTCCCGAGCTGATAATGGTGGTACATTTGAAAAATAGACCCGAATGCCACGTTTAAAAGCCTGAAGTCATAAAAGGCATTATGAATGGATAGAGTGGGAACCTCTACAAGCAGACTTCATTGATGTCACTGTAAACGATGAACGCTGTCACTCTTTTTTATATATAACAGGAAGATAGGCTGCTGCATCCAGATCTCAGTGCAGGAACTGTCAGGCTCACTGGAATGGCATTGCAGAGCTATTTATGACAATACGAAAGGAAATACAAGGTTAAAAGATCTTTATCGGCTGTCTACAGAGACGTGCTTCCACACTGATGCGCTCAGGAAATAGCCCGTGACAGTGAGGGAGCTGGAAAGCAAGATTAGCCAGTGCAGAGGGGGCTGTGTCCAGACAGCATCGGGGCTCACACTGGTCTCTGTGCCTCCTGAACAGGCAAGCATTTCCCCCAGCATCCTCCATGAAAAATCCCATTTAGAGAGATTGACGGTGCAACATTCACAAGTGATCCAACCAGGAATGCCTGTTCCACCTTCCGGAAGGTAATGGGGCTACTAGGAACAGCTCTGCTGGGGACTCCATCTCCCAGACACCCTTCCAAGCAGCATGGCCCCCGGACAGGTTTACACCACTGCCATGAGCCGGGGTGAGACCGGCACATTCAGACCAGGGACTTTGGAGCAGCAAGCAGGCTTCTCCTGTACTTTCTCAACCTTCCTGATGCCTAAAAGTAGAGGAGTCCCACTCAGGTCCTAGGGGATGTTGGGAGCTGAGCGTGAAAGAACCTGGGTCTTCTGAATTACCCCACAGAGAAATAGCTCCCCCACTCGGGACCAATCTGCAGCAGCACTCTATGCTAATGTGCTTCACCCCTGAGCCAATCAAACGGCAGGCTAGATTTCAGCAGCTATTCTTGGCTTTGCTGGTACAATTCAGCGCCTGCAGCATTCATTCATTCATTCATCCATCTGCCTTAGCACGCGAGGATGTGAGGCAGGAACCTTCAACAGGCCTGGATTACTTACTCCTGCCGGGCGGTGGTGGCGCTTGCGCCTTTAATCCCAGCACTCGGGAAGCAAAGGCAGGCGGATCTCCGTGAGTTCGAGGAAGCAGAACTATGTGAATCTGAAACCGGCGGGATCCGTATAGTGAGTTCCAAGAGAACTAGAGCTATGTACTGAGATCTTCTCTAAAAATTAAAATAATTAAAAAAAAATAAAAAAAACGAACTGTGGGATATACATATGATGATAACCTTGGAAAGGAGAAACTGCGTGATGTGGATGAGAATAAGCCGTCGTGAAGGACAGATTCTGTAAGATTCCTCCTTTGGAGGGGTCACACAGTTCTCAAAGCATAGAGACAGAATGTGAGATGGTAGGTGGCTGGTGCAGAGGGTAGAGGAAGACGATGAGAGCTTCAGAGATGGAGAGAGTTCTAGAGATGGATGATGGTGACAGACACAAAATGTGTGAATGGACTTAATGTCCCTGACTTGCACTTTCAAAAAAAAATATCTAAAAACCCTGCCAGGCAAGATGCACCCAATAGTGCAATTGCAACATGGCTGTTGTGGGTAATCAACTGCCCTCTGCTTCAAATTGGGGTTCATTCCGCAAGAAGGAACTCATATATGCCTGGTACTGTAAATGTAGTCAAAAGCCCATGGCTGGGGAGGTCATGGGCCCTGGGGAAATGTGGGAGCCCACAGAAGTGGGTCCCTTTGCACCTTGACTAGAGGCTGGAGAGTTTAGGCCTATTCTTGCTCCTTCGAAGGCTATTGACAAGAAGTTTGACTTAAGGTGTGGCTACTAACAAGATAACCTAGGGTGAGGTTAGTTGGTGTTTTAGGTATTAAGATGGCCCATTGAGGTGGATCTGTTCTACCTTGGCCAAAGGTCAGAGAGTTCAGGCATATCCCTGTTCCTTCAAGATGACTGGAGGTTTGACCCAGACAGTGGCTGCCTACAGGATATTTGGCCTAAGGTGTGGTTGCTGCAGGTCCTGCCTAAACAAACGGAATACTTAACTCAGTGTATAGTTGCTTCATGCTTCAGGTATGGAAGAGGTAATTGCCCTGTTTGTTCTCTGTATCATGTTAAAGTTTGCCCCCCCTTTTTTGATTGGGGTATAAAAGCATATGGAAAATAAATGTGGGCGAGTTCAGTATTCACTGGATTGCCCCCTTGGTTCTATTCTGTGTTTCTGTACCTCTGTTCCTTCTGTCTACTGTTTCTCATCCACACACTCCTACCCTGTCAAGGCTGGACTCCGACAGGGAAGGAGAGGGAATCTGCTACTATTGCTTTGCTAAATGACCACGTTGTGAAACTGCCTTCAAAATATTTCTGCTCATACCCATGGATCAGTGCGGCTCTCATCCTTTATAGGGAAGCTTCTTCTTGCAGTGAGCAGGAGTCAATGCAGAGACTCATCACTGGTCCAAGTGTAGAGAACATGAGACTGTTGAATGTGCAGCCCTAAAAGGGCATCTCTATCAAACTGATCACCCCTCCCCCCCCCAGACTCAGGGAATACTGCAGAAGAGGAATCAGAAAGGATATCCCAGAGGATGGGAAGGAGGGCTGTGAAATGCTGTCTTCTACCCAGGACGTGGCTATGCACTCATCAACTTGCTCACAGCAATTATGGCTGCCTCCGCAAGACTTGCGTAAGATCGAGCCAGTCGGGAATGCCAGCAAGGATGGAGAAGGGGCCTGTATAGCCCCCTTCAAGCTGAGGAACTGCTGATGGTGATGGCTGTTGAGGGAGAGGGGATCATTTTTCTGCAGGGCGGGGCTGTTGATGGTTTGTCTGTGCCCTGGTGAATGCCCCACACACACACACACATTCAAGCAGCGCTAATCAGATCCAGTGGGTTATTAAAAAAAATGATAGCTGAGTGGTGGTGGTAGTGCACGCCTTTAATCCTAGCACGCAGGAAGCAGAAGCAAGTGGATATAAGTGAGTTCAAGGCCAGCCTGGTCTACAAAGCGAGTTCTAGGACAGCCAAGACTGTTACACAGAGAAACTCTGTCTGGGGTGGGGTGGGGAGGGAAATGATGAAGAAGAAAGCATGAAATGGGAGAGAACATTTTGGAAGGAGTCCAGGCAGAGTTAGAAAGCGGAGTTGAGGGAGTGGCTAGGGTCAGGACACACCATACACATATGTAATTAAATTAAAATGTGATGCCTCAAGAGCGGCGGTAGAGTCCAGCCCATTCTGATGGCGAAGGAAGGGCCAGGGAAAGCAAGGCCTGACAGATAGCCAGGCCCTCTGCTGTCTGTTCTTATCCAACATCTCAGAGAATCTTGGTACGCCTCCTCTAGACTTGAGTCTACTGGAGCTGACTGCCCTCCAGCAACCTGGGTGTCATTCCACAGGGGGCGCTGTCTGCACAGGAATGTAACAACCCCTCAGCCATACTGCAAGAATCTAGAGGCCTCTCTGCTTTGGACTACCTGACTCAGTAAACTCTGCCGGCCTAAGGCAGTTTGGACAATTCCCTAAACTGGATTCGATCTCTCTCTCTCTCTCATCCTGAAGGCGTCCTGCTCAGCTCTCAGGTACCCAGCTCCAAGTCTGGAGAAGGATGCTAAACAAACAACAGGTTTTTTTGTTTATTTGGTTGGTTGGTTTGGAGCCTGTCCCGGAACTGGCACATGCACCACCATGACCAACCCTCGCAGTCTTCTGAGGACTGAGGTGTCTCAGTGTTAAAAGGGGTAGTCAGGCACAGCAGGAATATTGACCCACCACGTTTGCTCCCTCTCCCCCTCTTTCTTTTTCTCATCCAGTTGTGGACATATCTAGGAGAAAGCAGTGGGAAATAGAAAAGGACTCCAGGAAAGGGCTGGATGGAGCCCCCAGCCAGGGTTAGGCCCATTTCATCCTGGAGCCCATAACTCAGGACTCTGTGCAGCCAAAGCTTCAAAGTCTGTCTTAGGCAGAGTCATCAAGGTGAACACCGTGCCAGAAACACCCCTCCACAGCTACTGGGCTCCAAAATAGCCTCTTTTCAGATGCTCTGAGGGCTGCTTACTATCGACATAAGCATCCAGTAGTTTTTTCCTCTGGAAATGAATTATTTGCAATCCAATTTAAAAAAAAAAAAAAAAAAAGCTAGGCGGTGGTGGCACAAGCCTTTAATCCCAGCACCCAGAGGCAGAGCAGGTGGATCTCTGTGAGTTCAAGGCCAGCTTGGTTTACAGAGTGAGTTCCAGGACAGCCAAGGCTGTTAGATAGTGAAATTCTGTCTCAGAATCCACCCCACAAAAGAAAATGTGCAGGGGCAAAAGTGAAGTAGAGAGAGAGAGAGAGAGAGAAGGCTAGAGCACATCAAAAAGTCCTGCTTTATCACTCTGACAGCCTCTTTAATTTGGAGCTTAGAGTGAGGCTGGCAGCCAGCAACCCCTAAGATCCTCCTGTCTGTCACCCTGACTAGACTGTGTTTTCAGGCACGTGTGCATTTTTTTATGTGTGGACTGGAGATCCGAACTCAGTCTTCATGTTTGCAGAGCAAATGCTTTTACCCACTGAGCCATCTCTCCAGTCCCCAGAAAGCTAGATGATTTTTGGCTGCTGCTTCTTCTTCTTCTTCTTCTTCTTCTTCTTCTTCTTCTTCTTCTTCTTCTTCTTCTTCTTCTTCTTCTTCTTCTTCTTCTTTCTTCTTCCACCATCCTCAACTAAGTCCTGGTGACTGATGAGAAAGGTTAGTTCCACATACTTTCCAAACTCTCAAGAACTCTTTCCAAACTACAGCTCCCAGACGTGGTGGCCCTGGCACCCCTATAGGACGCGGGCGTCAGCCCTGAGGGTTGTGGGGACAATGTGTTTGAGGGGAGAGAGGCAGGTGAGCTCCTAAGCAAGCCACCAGGAAATGAGTTGTGGGTTCCCTGCAGAATCCCTGCTGGGAACTAGAACTAAGTCCTCCCCACTCCCAGCAACACTCTCCCCCTTTCTCTTTCTGTCAATACGCTATTATCTCCGGTGACTCCTGGCCTCCCAAGAAAAACGAGGCAGGAAACAGACAGCGTAATAGGAAACGCGGAGAATACACATTTCCTGTCAACAACATGCCTTGCTAATAGGTCGTCAGATGAGTATTTTATTAGAACAACGATTATGACAGCGACGATAATTCCAGAGACAAACTAGGGTGGGTCTGAGTCAGAGCAGGACAAGAAGAGCCCTGCCAAGAAACAGCATGGGCTGGGAGCTCAAGTGGAGGTCTGAGAGCCACAAACCTACCCGTTCTAATCTTAGATCTGGCTCCAGTTCACGTTGGCCACGTGCCTGGTTGGGGACTCTCTGTCTCCCCTCCATTTTCCCTCTCTGGTCTCGGGTGGGTGTCCCTCCCTAGCCCCTACACCTCCCTACACTCCCTTCTGGTGGCCACTGAAGGGAGAGCTCTAAGCAGATGACCCCCCCAGGGTGCTGAGGGCTCCCAAGTCTGCTATGAGAAGCAGCCTCCTGCATCTGCTGCGACTCCTCCCGACTCCTAGCCTTCATCAAAAGGAGGCTGATCTAACTGGAACCAGACACTTTTCCTGCCACACTCCCACAGAGCCGGGGCTCAGAGCCCAGGTCCATCACTGCTTGCCTGGCAACCCAGGCAATGGATGCTGTCCAGGGACGCAGATGCCCTCGGAGTACGGGAGAGCAGGCAGCAGAAAAATCAGAGACTACAGAATGCTGCTGTTTATGGAGGTGTCATGATTGAAAGTATCCTCTGCCATGCAACAGCATTGGGGTAGGGCCAAAAAGACACACAGGCAGGCAAACCATTCATACACACACATACATACATACACACACACACACACACACGCACGCACGCACGCATGCACACACACCCTAAACACTGGGCTAAGAGATGGCTTAGTCAGTAAAGTGCTTGTCACAAAGTCCTGAGGACCAGAGTTCACGTGAGACTCGGGTCCTGTAACGAACATCTATAACTCCTGTGCTGTAAAGGTGAAGACAAGAAAATCCTTGAAGCTCCAATTGGTGAGTTCCCTGTTCACTGAGAGACCTTCTCTCAAATGGGACACTCAACATTGACTTCTAGCTTCTGGACACACCTACATGCACAGGTACACATACGCAATGCACACATACACACACACACACACACACACACACACACACACACACACACACAAGTATGCCTCCTCTTGAATGACTGCTCTCACACTCAGATGCCCACCTGCCTTCTACCATGGGATAGCGCAGCATGAAAGCCCCATCAGATGCCAGGACCGTGGGTTTGGCATTGGGCACCAAGTTTATCATTCTCTAGCATTTTGTTGCAATCCTCCAAAACAGATGATGAAAGACTGCTTCCTTTTCTGCCTTTAGACTATCCCACAGACGTCAGGAAGCAGAACCACAGTCTGCCTTTAGACTATCCCACAGACGTCAGGAAGCGGAACCACAGTGGGAGAGGCCCTCTTGTGAGCTGAATTCAGACCCCAGACCCCTGACTCTGGATCCGCAGAGAGTTGTGGACGTCTGGCCTTGCTGAATTTCCACCTCTCCTGAAGGACTGTGCACCCCCCAGGGCAAGGCTCAGTTTAGCTTCACTTACATCTTTTCTTGAAGCGCATAGCAGCTCTGGCACTTGATGATCGCCTGATAAGTACGTGTTGGCGGGTACAGGGGTCTGTGTGACACACATGCGTGTGTGTAACATGTGTGTGGAAACCAGAGGACAACATCAACAGGCATTATCCACGTTAGGTTTTTTTACTGGTGTGTGTGTGTGTGGTGTGTGCGCATGTGTGTATGTATGTATGTAGTGTGTGTGTGTGTATGTAGTGTGTATATGTGTGTGTGTATGTGTGTGGTGTATGTATGTGTATGTATGTATGTAATGTGTATATGGGTGGGTGTGTGTGTAGTGTGTGTATGTATGTAGTGTGTGTATGGGTGTGTGTGCATGTGAGTGTGTTTGCATGCTGAAGATTAAACCTGAGCCCACCTGCTTACAAGCAAGCACTTTATTGGCTAAGCCATCTCCCCAGACACTATTAAACGTTTATTAAATGAGTGAACTTGTGAAGCTTTTGGTTTTAAGAAACTGTCTTAACATGCTTGCTACTGTCTTGACATCTCATTCACATTCAGAACTGAGGCCCATTGAGTATCAGACCTCCAGTATTCCTCACCCTCCCCGAGACACATGGTCTTCCTTCTCCTGCGTAAGGGGACACGGTACCCAGAAACCAGTGCATCTCTGCTTTCAGAGCCACTGTGAATCTAGCTGGTGAACGGTTCTTTTGCTGATGGGAGCTGGGAGGCAGGGGCATGGAAGGGTAGCTTTCTTGTGTCAGGATTTAGAAGAATAAGCAGAAGGAATCACGCTCCATTGTCCCTGGGACATAAGGATTGCACAAAGATGAAGAGTTCCTTTATCTTGGGAATGATGAACCAAGAAGACAGCACAAGAGGGCTAGGCAGGCCCAAGGGGATCTTGGCTTTCTTCATAGTAAGTCTCCTCCCACGGTGTGTCTTCATCAAGGAAGGATTGCTAGTACAGTGCCAGTTCCAGACTGTAGGTGATTCTGACACATTGGCCCCCACCCCATCAGGTTAGTAAGAAAAGAAATGTGAGCTAGGCTGGTGGTACACACCCTTAACTCAGCACTCGAGAGACTGAGGCTGCAGGACGGAGAGTTGAAGGCCAGCTTGAACAAATCGAAAGTCTCAGCCTCAAAAAGAGACAAGAGGCAGAGAGCGTGCATCAGTCACCTCCCAAAACCTAGAGGTCTAATCTCCAGAATAGAGTCTATAAACAGACCTCAGAACTGGGTGAGAATGGAAAATCAATGGTCAAGCAAAAGCAAGAGCAAGCTCTTGAGGAACAAAAGGAATCTGCACGGCAGTCAGCAACTCAACTGATAGAGCAGGCTACGGATGAGTCGGAGATGGCCAGAATGTCACTCCAACCAAGTCTTCCGGTCCCTTCCAGCCTCATTCATCTCCTAGAACAGTCCTGGAAAGCCCTGAGACCTGTCTAGACTGTTCTTCCAGAGGACCCAAGTTTGGTTCCCAGCACGCATGAGGTGACTCACAATCACTTGTAACTCCAGCTCTAGGGAGATCTGTCCTGGAACTAGCCCTGTATACCAGGTTGGCCTCGAACTCACAGAGACCCGCTTACCTCTCAAGTGCTGGGATTAAAGGCGAGCACCACCACTGCCCAGCTAAAATAAACAATTTTAAATACTCCATAAACTACCAGCTAGAGGTCATTGTCCAGTAAACACATGCACACAGTAAGTCGCCTATGACATTCATAAATTATATCTGTGCTAGCTAGTTTTGTGCCAACTTGACAAATACCTCCACCAGGCTGGACTGTGGGCAAGCCTGTGGGGAATTCTGATTGATGGTTGATGTAGTGAAGGCCAGCTCACTGTAGGCAGCGCCAACCATGGGTAGACATTCCTGAGTAACGTAAGAAAGCAAACTGAGCAAGCTAGGAGGAGCAAGCTAGGAGGAGCAAGCTAGGAGGCTGCACTCCTCTCTGGTTTCCGTTTCAGTTCCTGCCTGTATCTTCTTGCCTTGAATCCCTGCCCTAACTTGCTTTGATGATGGGCTGTGATGTGGAACCTGTAAAATGCAATAAACTTTTCCTTGCTCTCCAAGTTGCTTTTGGTCAGTGTTTTACGGCAGCAATAGGAACCCTAAGACAGTACCACAAGCAGTTTCACGTGTCAGTGAACACTCCGAAAGTACACTGCATGAGCGGCAAGACATTTCATCAATATGCATCATGCGGCTTTTCTTGGCCCTACTGAGGGACATCTTGAGTCTAGATCCCAGACTGTCTCCCCTCAGGAGACACATAGATACCACTATAGAAAATCTTTTCAAGTGGAAGTCTCTGAGAGCAGTTCAAATCATTTTCATGGAAGTGGATGTATGGGCTTAAGGAAAGGATTATGAAATGCCCAGATCTGTTGCTGGGTCCTGACGGTTTCCTCAGGGGAAGGGGTGAGAAGGTGTGGCACTAAGACATAGACACCAGATGTCAGGTAAAAAGGAAACGACAGACCCATTTACTTAACAACAGTGAGAACCTTATACACCCTCCCAGCACCCAGTGGTCCAATCCGTTAACATCTCTTGGTAACCCCTCAGTGGCTAGGCATGACCAGGACCTCTGACAGCACCTGTTGCTAGGCCTTCAGGTAGCATTGCCTGGTCACCCCTCATTGGCTAGGCAGATCAGGACCTTTGACAGTACCAGGCAGACTCTGGGTTGGCTATCCTCTCTGCCTGGTAGGCCTTAACTTTCTACCCAGATCCATGTGTCACACTGGGTTTTGGAATGATTACATCAGGTGATAGGAGTGCTTGTCTGCTCGCTGCCTGCTGGCCCACAGTGAGTGCTGCCACTTACAACAATGTTTGTACTATGGAATATTTAAAGTAGACGAGACCTATCCAATGTTTACTTAGGAGTTTTCCTGAAGGAAGTCGGATTTGCTATAGGGCCTAAAGGGAGCAGAGTTCTGTCATGGAATGAATGGAGCCTGAAGTGGTGGAAAAACCCTCTAAGTAAGGGGGTAGAAACAGTTGTACAAGCTACAGGGACACTTGGTATCTCACCTGCTTTGTGCTGTTTTTAATCTGCAATGTCCCCCACAGGCTCATATTTGATCCCTCATTCACCTATTGGCAGTGCTATCTGGGGAGGAAAGACATGAGTGGGATCAGGTCCTTAGGGTTCTGTTACCCCTGCCCATTTCCTGTCTCACTGCTTCCTGTCTACTGTGATGTGAATAGCGGTCCTCCACCACATACTCCCACCGCCATGAACAAACTCCTCTGCCATAACTTTACCACCATGAAGGGTTGAAACTCTCTAAAACCATGAGCCAGGCCAGGCATGGCAGCACACACCCATAATCCTCATATTCAGGAAGCTGAGGCAAGAGGCTCATTGGAAGTTACAGAGCCTGGTCTACGTGTTGAGTACAGGCTAGCCAGGACTACATAAGAAAAATTCTCTATGCAGAGAATAATAAGGAGGTTGGGCATGAGGGCATGAGTCTTTAATCCTAGCACTCAGGAGGCAGAGGGCAGGCAGATCTCTGTGGGTTCAAATTTGAGGCCAGCCTGATCTACAGGCTGAATCCAGATCAACCATGTCTACATAGTAAGACCTTGCGATAGATAGATAGATAGATAGATAGATAGATAGATAGATAGATAGATAATAGACAGATGATAGACAGGTAGATAGGTAGATATATAAATAAATAGATGATAGACATATAGATGATAGATAGATAGATAGATAGATAGATAGACAGACAGACATATAGGTGATAGATAGATGATAGACATGTAGATAATAGATAGATAGATGATAGATAGATAGGTGATAGATAGATAGATAGATAGATAGATAGATAGATAGATAGATGATAGATAGATAGATAGATAGATAGATAGATAGATAGATAGATAGATAGATAGATGATAGGGAGAGATAGAATGATGAGTCAACACCTCTTCCTCTGGTGTGGGAAAATTATCTGTATTCTGTCAATCATGTATTTTAATAAAACGCTGATTGGCCAGGCAGGAAGTATAGTGGGTCAACCAGACAGGAAGTAAAGGCGGGGCAATGAGAACGGGGAAAAGGCTAGGAAGGAGTAAGCCCATTCCTCCATTCCTGCCCAGATCACCGAAGAAGCAATATGTGAGCTGACAGCTGAAAAAGGTACCAAGCCATATGGCTAACATAGATGAGAATAATGGGTTAATATAAGCTATAAGAGTTAACAAGAAGCCTGAGCTAATGGGCCAATCAGTTTATAATCTTATGGAGTCCCGTGTATGATTTTTTGGG